>NC_044037.1:197241332-197554951 GCF_901765095.1 Microcaecilia unicolor
AGAACCAGGAGAGGACAGAACCCTGGAACCCAAATGAGGACAGTGTGGCAAGAAGTAAATCATGATTGACAGTATCAAGAGCAGCGGATAGATCAAGGAGGATGAGGATGGAGTAGTGGCCTCTGGATTTGGTAAGGAACAGGTCATTACAGACTTTAGAGAGTGCCGTTTTTGTCGAGTGTAGAGGGCGAAAACCGGATTGAAGCGGATCGAGGATGGCATGAGAGGAGAGAAAATCAAGGCAGCGGCTGTGAACAGCACGCTCAAGTATTTTGGAGAGGAAGGGTAGGAGGGAGATGGGGCAGTAGTTGGAGGGACTGGTAGGGTAAAGTGATGTTTTTTTGAGGAGAGGTGTGACTATGGCGTGCTTGAAGGTGTCAGGGACAGTTGCAGTGGAGAGAGAGAGGTTGAGGATATGACAGATGGAGGGGGTGACAGTATGAGAGATGGTGTTAAGTAAGTTGGTCAGGATGGGATCAGAGGAACAAGTGGTGCATTTCGAGGAGGAAAGAAGGCGGGCGGTTTCCTCCTCGGTGATATCAGGAAAGGAGGAGAAAGAGGCCTGGGTTGGTTGGTTGAGGGAGAGGGTTGAAGGGTGAAAAGGAAGAGGTGCCTTGGTAATGAACTCAAGGTTAATCTTTTGCACCTTGTCGCGGAAGTAGTCAGCCAGTGATTGAGGTGAGAGTGAGGGGGGGGGGGGGGTGGGAGCAGAGGGCACTTTGAGGAGGGAGTTAAGGGTGGCGAAGAGATGACGAGGGTTGGCGCTGAGAGAATTGGTCAATTGGGTGTAATAGTCCTGTTTGGCAAGGAATAGGGAGGACTGGAAGGAAGATAGCATGAATTTGTAATGAAGGAAATCTGAATGGGTACGAGATTTCCTCCACAGGCGTTCAGCAGATCGGGCGCAGGAGCGAAGGTAACGGATGCAAGGGGTCAGCCAGGGCTGAGGATTAGTACGTCTTGTGGGACGGGAGATGGATGGTGCAAGGGTGTCCAGAGCAGAGGAGAGAGTGGCATTGTAAGCGGAGACAGCCTTGTCGACAAACTCGGAGGACATGATGGAAGGGAGGAGATTAGAGATAATGGAGGATAAGGTGGGAGGGTCGACAGCCTGGAGATTCCTGGAAGTAGTGGTTAGTGTTGGGCGGGACTGCGGGGGAGGGTGATGAAGTGGGAAGGTGATCAGGTGATGGTCAGAGGGAGGAAGAGCTGAGGCGCAGAATTTGGAGGGTGAGCAGGTAGAGGAGAGGACAAGGTCAAGACAATGGCCGTCTCAGTGAGTAGAGGTGGTGGAGCATAGCTGGAGGTTGAAGGAGGATGCTAGAGTGAGGAACTGAGAAGCGTGAGGGTCAGATTGGGATGGGAATGAGGGCTCAAGAAAAACGGAGAGCCAGGCACCGAAGTCGGTAAGGAAGGAAGATAGGGACTTATCAGGGGGGCGGTAAATGACTGCAACTCTGAGTGGCAGCGGGTAGAATAGACGGATGGCGTGAACTTCAAAGGATGAGAAGCAGTGAGACTGCGGTAGGAGGAGAGGTTGAAAACTGCAGGAGGGCGAAAGTAGTAACCCGACGCCACCACCGCGACCAACTGGGCGGGGAGAATGGGAGAAGAGAGAGCCTCCATAGCATAGGGCCACGACTGAGGCAGAGTCATCAGGGGTGAGCCAGGTTTCAGTTAGGGCGAGGAGTTGGAGAGAATGGGAGATGAAGAGGTCATGGGTAAAGGAGAGTTTGTTGCAGACAGATCGGGCATTCCATAGGGCACACGAGAAGAGGGGGAGAGGAGGGGAATGGAAATGAGGTTGGAGACATTCAGGAGTGGTCTGCATAGATAGGATGAGGATTGGTGTGAGGGACCTGGATTGGGATTGATGTCACCAGTGGATAGTAGGAGAAGGAGTAAGAGAATACGAAGAAGGGTAGGGGAGGTAGGGCGACGAAGGCGGGATGTGCATAGGAGGAATGGAGATGGGTCAACAGCAGGAAGGAAATGTTGAAGGTTGAGGGCTAAGGAGAAGGAAGGGGAAATCTATAGTAATGGGAATTAGATCTTCTTGTATTTCTCCAACTAACATCATTTCTGTTTTATCCACATTGAAGCTAATGTGTTACTTTTCATCCATTTAATAACAACCTGGAATTCAGATTGAAGATGTTGTATAGCAACGTCAATGGTGTCATCAAATGAAAAGAAAAACTGAACATCACCTGCGTCCACAAGGGTCATGGATTTGACATACTGCCTTTCTGTTTACATTTATTACATACAGGTACTTTCTCTGTCCCTAATGGGCTCACAATACCTGGGGCAATGGAGATTTAAGGGACCCTTTTACAAGGGTGTGTAGGGGCCTACGCGCATCCAGCATATGCCAAATCGGCATTACCACCCAGCTACTGTATGCCCAGGGCAGTAATTCTGAATTTGGCGCACACTGACAACACAGCAGTAAACGGAAGTTGGCAAAAACTGCATGCTTACCGCCAGGTCAATGGGTCCTCCAGGCTTCAAAATGACCATCAAGACCTCTATCAGTAGTATTATCACTAGGGGACATGCTTTGCTTGGGGGGGGGGGGAAGGGGGTCAGATGTGATACTGGGGATGTTTCGCAGTGCTGTGCAACAGGGGCGTAGCCAGACTTCGGCGGGAGGGGGGTCCAGAGCCCGAGGTGGAGGCGGCACATTTTAGCCCCCTCCCCCGCTGATGACCCTCTCTACTCCCCCTCCTGCCGCCAACCCACCATTGCCTACCTTTGCTGGCGGGGGACCCCAACCCCCGCCAGCCGAGGTCCTCCTCTTCTCGCAAAAGGCTTCCTTCTGTTTCTGACGTCCTGCACGTACAACGTGCAGGACAGAAGGAAGCCTTTTGCGAGATGAAGAGGACCTCGGCTGGCGGGGGTTGGGGTCCCCCGCCAGCAAAGGCAGGCGACGGCAGGAGGGTCCAGGGCCAGATCTATGGGGGCCCAGGCCCCCCCGGCCCCACGTAGCTATGCCACTGCTGAGAGGGTTGTCAGCTGTGATGAGGATGTTTGGGGAAGATGGCATCAGGGTGGGACGTGGTCAGTGGGCGCTGGCATCATGAAAACAAGGCACATCAGGATTTACAGTTGCCCCTGGAGAAGCAATTAGATGTGCCCTGGAGAAAAGCCGTAAATTCCAACAACCATATTTCCCAATGCAGACATGAATTCCGTATGTGATCAATTTCATCAAAATCACTCCAACACAAAGTAATAGAAGCTGCAGCTATGGCAGTGTTTATATCTAAAATTTCCCCAGCTTCAAGCAGGAGTAAATACATTTGGCTCTGAGGACTAGACACCTGAAGAATTTAGAGTGAATTGAGTCCATTCTGACAGTTTTGCTGTGCACATTCCTGACAACAGTATCATATTAAAGTCTGCCTTATAAGTATATTAGCCACTCCTTTGCATATCATTCAGTGTAAAAAATGTAACGAAGGATGCTATATTGGAGAAACAGGCCAGATGCTTAAGACAAGATTTAATTTACATAGACATAACATGAAGAATGCTGGTGCCAGCCGGGTTCCTACCCCTGTGGGGCAGCACTTTACCAAACCAGAACACTGTGCCAGTGATTTCATAGTAAGAATCCTGAAAGGTAACTTTAAAACAATACAGGAACGTAAGACCTTTGAAGTCAGAATGATTGAATATTTTGACACCCAACAGACAGGACTTAAAGATCTGAGTTTTCTAGCCCATTATAAACCATAAAGTTGTATTTCTCTGTTTATCTCTCTCTTCCCTCACCTACCCACCACCATCCTGTTACACTATCAATGAAATGCTTTGATGTTCCCATGCATACCTCCTACCCACCCTCACCCTGTTAGACTGTCAATGAAATACTTGGATGTTTCACTTATATATTCTGTCATCTTCCACATTTGCTTAATTCCGATCTGACGAAGAAGGGCAACCTTCGAAAGCTAATCAAGAAATGTATTACCTTTTTTATTGGACATAACTTATCATCTTATTTTCTTTTCCATTTTTTATTTTGTTTGATTTCTATTGATTACCTCTAAAAGTGGACTAACATGGCTACCACACCTCTCTACATATGAAAATGAAAACTAAGTTAACTTCCTTGAATCAAATTTGCAATATATTCATCTTTAACCTACAGGCTATCTTCTACATCGTTCCAATCCAGGCTGTGCTCATGGCAAAATCAACAGGGCCCCACAGTGTGTGCAAAAATGTGAAGATCGCTGATAAATAAGGGTGTCTTTACTTTGATATTAGAAGCAGCAATTACTATTACTGCTTACATCATAAGTCCTTAATTCCTTAACAAAAGCAATTTTAAATCGAGCTGGGGGGTCATCATTTTATTTACTACTAGGTGCTGTAAATCAGTTTGAAATCTCATCATCTGAAGCGTCCTTGATGCTTTACTGCCTTCTTTGCCCTCAGAGTTGCTGAAGCTTTCCACATTACTGCAACAGAGCAAGAATGATTCACAGGCACATTGAGAAAAGATGAACATCCAGTATTCTGCTTCTTGCAGAGCCTAAAGGAAAATCACATTGGGAACCACCTAAGCATCAAACTGTCATGGCACAACACGGTATGGAATAGTTGGGTTTTCTGCCTTCGTTTTCATATATTCAGACAAAGATGTCATCCGTAACATAACAACTTTGGGGGGAAACGCTGGAACTGGCTATTTATATTCAAAAGCAGCATAAGATAAGACATTGCAGCCTTAGTGGGGGAGGAGCAGTTGGAAACATGTCTAGCAGAAAACACATGGTGCTGCTGTAATTAATTACAAAAAATATATACTAGAAAATGAAGCAAAATGATATGATGGCTGAAACAGAAAGATAATAAGTCAAATTCTTAGACTTCAGGACACTGAAAGTTTAGCACACAATGAAGACATTGCTCTTAGTGTCTTGTTAAAATGCCAAACCTACCCATTATCTCTCACTATTGTTGGTTAGTCCACACACAAAAAGTGAGGGTTATGTGGGGGCAGGCAAAGAAAGAACAAAAAAGCAATGGGAGCTAAAGCGTTGAAACACAGATTACTGCAGTGATTCTCAAACCTGTCCAAAGTGAGCCCCTGCCAGTCAGGTTTTCAGGATATCCATCATGAATGCATGAGAACCAGGAACCCGGTTCAATTCTCAGGGCAGCTCCATGTGACCCTGGGCAAAAAAAAAAAACTTTGATTGTGAGCCTACTAGGGACAGAGAAAGTACCAGTATATAATTTGTAAACCACTTTGGTTGTATCACAGAAAGATGCTATGTCACATGCTATTGAACTTGCAAATGAGTTTAGGGTGGTTCATAGCACAAAAAAAACTTTTGCCTCTAAAACATCACCAGTCTGATAAACATTAAAAAACAACCTTCTTTATCTTGCACCTCTCCAAGTTTCCCCTCCTCCTCTTCCTCTCAAATCTACCTTCAATCAGGGTTAGGTGTAAGAGAGATCCTTTCCCTTCACACCCAGAGCTGATCAATAAAAACAAAACACTTGTATAGACAAACCATCAGGAGAGGACAGAGAGTACTCTGCCCCCCCCCCCCCCAGACATTGAGACTACTCTGGGCCCCCCCGTCATGGTGTTGCCACTCCCCCCCTGCCATGGTACTGCCACTAGTGCCCCCACCTCCACCATGCTGCCTCCCTCCCACTGTGTTGCTGCTGTCCCGTTCCCCCCCCCCCCCCCCCTCCTTACCTTGAAGGGCCCTGGTGGTCTAGTGGCTGAGGCTTCTTCCGGGGCAGGAAATAAATCCCCTTTCCTGCCCACCCGATGCCTCTACTCTGCCCGGTGTGGTGCCGTGTTTATAAAATGACACAGCGGTGCAACCAGTGAGAATAGCAGCAGCAGCAGCAACTAGACCACCAGGGCCCCCGTTGGGGCTGTAGTGTGCGGCGGCAGGCAATAAGGCAGAGCCTCTGGGCCCCCTAGAGCCTATGGGAACTCGGGCACTGCCCGGTTGCCCAAATGGTCAGTCCGCCCCTGCAAGCTATATAATAACACTGATACAAATGTCACACACAAAGGGCTAAAAGGCCATGGATTTGATATCCCGCTTTTCTGTGGTACAACCAAAGCAGTTTATATTTATTATATACAGGCAGTTTCTCTGTCCCTTGTGGGCTTAGAATCTCAAGTTTTTGTATCTGGGGCAATGGAGGGTTAAGTGACTTGCCCAGAGTCATAAGGAGCTGTAATACAAATGGCAGAGCCTGTTTAAGGCAACACAACATGACTATTATTATATTATGCAATAACAGGCAATCGGCATGGAAGACAGGCCTTTGGTGGGATCTGCCAATCACTGACAGGAAAGTGCAAAATACACAGCTGTTTTTCAGCAGACTCCTCACAGGATACAGTTGGTGACCTCTTGCACCTACTGAACAGATTTATGGTTACTTTTCTTTACTTTAAAAACATTATTATTTGCCTCACCCTATAGGTAAGCTACAAAAACAAAAAATACATAATCATTTTACATATTAAAATTTGCTCTCCCAAATAAACCTACTCCCAACACTATTTCCAGACTTCGCACCTCTTTGCCTGTTTAATATTCATGTTGTCTTGATAAATTTTTTTTTCAAAACTTGACTTTACAGTGAAACCTCGGTTTTCGTCGGTTTCGGATTTCGTTGATTTTTTCCAACTAGAAATTTGTCTCGGTTTTCGTCGATTGCCTCGGATTTCGTCGAAAAAGAAGGACGTCCCATCTCCCAATTTATATCGGATGATGGACGTCCTTCTCCCGATTTTGGGCGTCCTCGTTAATTGCCTCGGTTTTCGCCAATTGTTTTCAGACGGATTATCAACGAAAACCGAGGTTTCACTGTATTTGAATTTCACAGAAATTGAAAAAAACAAACAAAAAAAAAACATAGGGCCCAATATTCAGCCTGTGGTGATCAGCATTTTGCTCGCTGCTGCTGGCAGTGAAATCCAGATATTCAGTATCGGGCCATGTCATGACATGAATGCAAAACCTGGTCAGCTTGAGGCGGATTACAAACAAGAGAACTAGGAACAACCCAGAGAAACCTAACTCAGATATTTCTGAAAGAGCCAAGTTTTCAGGTATTTTCTATTACACAAATAAATTAATAGGAATATAAATTCTTTCAGGAGGCAATTCCAAAAACTAGCAGACAAGTACATGAAAGATGATTTCAAAATGCTCCAATAACAAACCCCTTTGGAAGAGGGGAATTGCAAAACAAGAGGATCTCATAGTTTTCACATTATTTCTGAAGTAGGACGAATGATAAGACAACACATGTAACAGGGAGCTAAACCATGGACTTCTTAAATAACAGTGTATGTTGCTGTTCAAACACTGTCCAGTGTTAATGACCAGTATGACCTCACAGTCAGTTAAACCCCTCCACCTCAAGTAGAAAACTTTACCACTAAAGTTATTGCAATTCTCCCAATACACAATGAGAATCCAATCTACAATTCAGCTGCCTTAAGCAGACCTGCCAAGTTTCCCGCATTCAGCAGGAGACTCCCGCTTTGATGGGCCATCTCCCACACTCCCGCCAAAGTGGGAAAGTCTCCCGCTGAGATGAAAAATCCTAATGCAGCGGCAACAAAACAAAAAAAGCGCAGCAGCCTTCAGGCATGCGCTGTCAGTTCTGCTGGTCCTCTGCCCCCAGAACTTGTTGACGTCAGCGGGGGCACAGCACCAGCAGAGCTGACAGCAGATGCCTGAAGGCTGCTGCGGCACCCTGTTTGCTTTTCTTTTTTATTTTTTTTTTTTGCGGCTGCTGTAGAGGCTGCATCATGGAGGGAGAAGGGATGAAAAGTTGAAGCCAATAGGTCAGTCTCTGTTTCTCCTTCACAAAGTAAGCAAATGGTAGCCTATGAACTGCTGCATCCACGTTGTCATTCTTATATTGTTGGTAGCATTTTTTTTTTATTTATCTCACTTATATTTTCAAACATTGCTGGCTTGTGCAGTATACAGATGTACACGGAAGTATAATAAGGGAATAACTTTTCACAGGTAGAGTAATAATTTGTTAGAAAGTGTAATCAGTGTGTCATTTGGAGGGGCTGGTTATAGGGACACCCTAGCAGTGTTATATTTGTGTAGAGAATTTTTTTCTCTCAAGGTAAACGTAATCTAAAAAAAGACATCATGTTATGAGAATCAGGTGTTCAACATTCAGAGTTTCTATTTATTTATTTACTTATTTATATCATTTATATCCCACATTAAACATGAACTGGGTTAAAACCTGGGAGCATTTAAAATTTTTCTTTTTTTTTCCCTATGCCTACATCAAAAGAAAAAGATGACATGAGGTAGAGTGGATGAAGCTAAGCCAGAGTGGGTGGAGCCAAGGTAGAGTAGGCGAGGCTGGGGCATGTACTAAAATCTCCCTCTCAAAAATCGGGACCCCTTGGCAGCTCTGCCTTAGGAACTGTGCCTACTGCAATATGGAGTTCATACCCCCAGCCACCTCAGAGGCAAGGAGAGGCCAGATCGAGGCACTGCTGAGAGGCAAAGCTGTAAACTCAAACAGGGAGAAACAAAGGGAAAATGCCTTTTACAACAACCTAAGGGAGAAGCCTCTGGGAGACTTGTTCTAAGGGAGTGAGAGCTCTGTGACAGAGTATCTCAACTCGAGGAGAGAGAGAGGGGTAAAAAACCTTGATGGAACTACAGTGGAAAGGTCAGTTCTCGGGAAAAGCTGCAAGCACAGGTATGTAAGGCACAGACTAAGCCTTTCACACCCAGCCTGTGGGGGAGGGGCAAAAAAAGAGGGCTGGCCTTAGCTTAGAGCTAACAATCAATAGAAACAAGCTCACAAGGAGCCAATCACAGGACACTGCAACTGTAACCAGAGGGGAGGGGATGCCCCAGTAAACAGTGCTGTCTATACAAATAATATTTCTATTAAATATACACAAGAATGCCCTCTGCCCGGCAGCACCGTGTACAAATCTTGAACTTAATCCTGGCATAAATAGGTAACCAATAAGCTTTAATTAAGAGAGGTGTTGCACTCATCTTTGCCCACAGAATAAATCAACCTTGCGGCCGTGTTCTGCAATGTTTTCAACCTTCTCAATAGAAAAGAATGGCAACCTGTATACAATGAGCTGCAATAATCTAGTTGGCTAAAGACTAATGCTTGCGCCAAAAAAATTTGCAGATAGCTGGTTTTGAGGCAGACTAGACAGAACACTTAGGCAAGACAGACTAGGTAAGGCAGACTAGGCAGAACACTAAGCAAGGCAGACTAGGCAGGGCCACTAGGATAAGGGAAGCCACACAAAAAAGCAACTCAAGGCTGGGCCACACAGCCACTCAAAGGGTAGAGGGAAGCCACACAGAGGAGCAACGCTGTGCAACACAGATTCAAACAACAGAACAAACAGGCAATAACCAAGACAGAAGTGCTAACCCTAGCACACAGACAGTCAATAACCAAGACAGACGTGCTAAACCTAGCACACACAGGCAGACAGATAAGAACCCAGGCAGAAGTGCCACACAGTCAAAACTAGCTAGGAAACAAGACAGAAATGCTACACAAGCACACCAACAAACCTGGAGACCTTTGGCATTGCAAAGGCCCTGAATGGATTTCCTCACCTTCCTTATAAGGGCCTTCACTGATGATGTCATGACTACAGGAAAGAGGCTTGAAGCACACAGAATACCAGAGTAAGGCTTGAAGCACACAGAATACCAGAGTGAGGCTTGAAACACACATAATACCAGAGCGAGGCTTGAAACACAGAAGTGGTAGTAGAGGCAACAATGCAAGGAAAAACAGATTGGAGCTACCTCTGAAACTGACCACCAGAAGACAAGATGGGACTGAAAGGGAATGGGACTTATATACCGCCTTTCTGTGGTTTTTCCAACTACATTCAAAGCGGTTTCCATAATATTTACAGGTACTTATTTGTACCTGGGACAATGGAGGATTAAGTGACTTGCCCAGAGTCACAAGGAGCTGCAGAGGGAATCAAACCCAGTTCCCCAGGATCAGAGTCTGCTGCACTAACCACTAGGCTACTCCTCCTAAAAAACGCAAACATGGTGCCGCAGCAGCCTTCAGGCATGTGCTGTCAAGGGGATCACAACCACAGTCATGACATCTAACGATATTCAGCAGATCTCTTCCACTAAATATCGCCGACCGGAAATAGCTGGTTATATCACATGATATAACTGGCTATCCGCCGATTTTCAGCACATCGGCAGCTACATTTCGTGGCCAAATTTGGGCATGTCAAAATTAAGCCTATCTTTGGCCAGTTCCAACTTAACCAGCCAGTGCTGAATATCGGCTTGTCCGGTTAAGTTGGAACTGGCCAAAATTAACTGGTTATTCAATGCCAGTCACCAAACACAGCCTGACATTGAATATCCGAGCTCAGTGATGACTACGGGAGACAGCTTGGCTACCTCCCATGGTCTAGATCTCAGCCCCAGTCTTTTACATTAAAACTGAACACAGATAAAACAAAATTTCTTCTCATTAGTCATCCTCAACGGAGATGCTTTACTAAGGATTTTCAGTTGATGGTATGTATCACTTATCAATTAGAGTCCCAACTGAAGATCCTTGTTGTGATCCTGGATAGTTTTCCATCTTTTGAGCCTCATGTACAAATACTGTCAACTAAGATATTTGTCTTATTATGGAATTTAAGACAAATAAGATTGATTCAGAGGCTTTACAGTTGATTGTCCAGACGCTGTTGATGGGTCATCTACATTAATGCAACGTCATTTATGTTGGATAGAATGGAAATATTCCTCGTACGCTTTAGACATTGCAAACTACTGCAATGAGACTGATTTGTAGAACTTCTAGATTCAAGAGTGCCACTCCATTTTTATATACTTTATTTATTTGTTTGTTTGTTACATTTGTACCCCACATTTTCCCACCTATTTGCAGGCTTAATGTGGCTTACATAGTACCGTAGAGGTGTTTGCCAGTTCGGTTGATAACAAGGTTATGTTGTGATCAGATGAGGTAGGTGTGGATCAGGCGTCATGGGGTCGAAGGGAATGAAGATTAGAAATTGTCCAGTATGATCATTAGTTATGCTGTGTTGCTGGGTGTGGGGATGGATCGATGGGATATGCCTTTTTGAAGAGGTAAGTTTTTAGCGATTTCCTGACGTTTCAGTGGTCGCGGATTGTTCTCACTGCATTTGGGAGTCCATTCCATAGTTGTGTGCTTATATAGGAGAAGCTGGATGCGTAAGTTGTTTTGTATCTTAGGCCTTTACCAGTGGCGTTCCTAGGGGGGGGTGCGGTCTGCACCGGGTGCACGCTGCGCGTGCCTGTCCTCTGTTCGTTCCATGCTCCCTCTGCCCCGGAACAGGTTACTTCCTGTTCCAGGGCAGAGAAGCATGGAATGAACGAGGACAGGCATGCGCGGCACCCCCCCCCCAGCGGTGTGCACCCGGGGGGGGGGTCCTTTCGCCGGGGGGGGGGGTCACGCTGCATCCAGGGGGGGGCGCTGCACCCGGGGGGGCGGGGCGCATCAGCGATCCGCCCCAGGTGTCAGCCCCCCTAGGAACGCCACTGGCCTTTACAGTTTGGGTAGTGTAGGTTTAGGTATGAGCGTGATGATCCGATTCTGTTTCTAGTTGGTAGATCTATGAAGTCTATCATGTATCCTGGGACTACGCCGTAGATGATTTTGTGGACTAAAGTGCAGATTTTGAAGATGATCTGTTCTTTGATTGGGAGCCAGTGCAGCTTTTCTCATAGGGGTTTAGCACTTTTGAATCGTGTTTTACCATATATTAGTCTGGCTGCTGTATTTTGGGCGTCTGGAGTTTTATACCCTCCACTGGTTGCCAATGGAGGTCCGTTTCATCTTTAAATTATGTGCTTGGCCTATTTATTTCTTTATGGCATGGACCCACAATATATGATCTCATTAATTGTTATTCATGAAAAAAATTATGCAATCGATTCCAGGCATTACCTGATGTTTCAATTTCCCTCCTCTTATAAGGTGGTCTATAAATCTGAACTGGAACTGACCTTTCCTTATCAAACAACCAAATGGTGAAATATGCTTCCCTTAAATTTTCGTTATCAATCCAACTATTTCTTGTTTAGAAAACAACTTAAAACATGCTTTTTTTCACAAATTTCTTTTAAAGTAATTGCTGTTAGTTTTAATAGTATTAAGTTGTAATTTACGGGAAAACGTCCCTGTCTTTCTTTAGCGATTGTGACCTGTACTGATTTTTTGGTATGTGCAGCATATAAACATCGATTATATTGTATTATATTGTATTATATTGTATTATATTGTATATGTTAATTGGCAGTAGCCTCTTTTGGTTCCACCAAAACTTGTGCCAGCTGCTCCTTTCTGCTCCCTGCTTGGTCTGGCTATTAAATCGGTAATAGAAGGATAGGAAATGTGAGAGATACAGAATGAGAGAAGCTAATGAGTATAGAGTAAGAGGGTGAAATTTGGGCAGAGGCAGAAAAGAAAAAAACAGAGGAGAGAGCTTTACGAGAAGGATCAATATATCAGAGACAGGTACAGTAAGGGAATGGAACAAGACAGGAGGAGAGAGGACACATAAATGGACAATGGCCACTGGAAACAGAATTAGCAGAAGAACAGGAAAGCAAAAAAGAGAAACTGGGACCAACATGATTAAAAAAAATAAAGTGCCCAGACAAAGGTAGAATAAAGTGTTTCATTTTTAATTTATCAATAGAAATCAAACAAAATAAAACATGGAAAAGAAAATAAGATGATACCTTTTTTATTGGACATAACTTAATACATTTCTTGATTAGCTTTCGAAGGTTGCCCTTCTTCTCGGAAGAAGGGCAACCTTCGAAATCTAATCAAGAAATGTATTAAGTTATGTCCAATAAAAAAGGTATCATCTTATTTTCTTTTCCATGTTTTATTTTGTTTGATTTCTATTGATAACCTTTAAGAGTGGACTAACACGGCTACCACATCTCTCTATTTTTAATTTATTAACTGGACTATGTTAGCAGTGGGCAATTTGTGTCACAGATGTCTATGAATTTGTTTTTGTTTCTCCAGTGCTGCAGTATATGCTAACTTAACAAAAATTGAACTGGGAACTCCAAGAAGTTATCATATTTCTATCTCTAATTTGGGATCCCTTGTTTTGTATTTGGTGAGGGGCTGTCTGTGTTTTGCCTGTGACTGAGGTATGACATTTCTTTGCATATCGTTTCTTTGTTGAGATCTGTAGCAGTCCCATTTGTTTTGTTTTACTAGTAGTAGGCATTTTGGTATTTTAGAACTCAGTGTAATATTTGTAGTGCTGTTACTCCTGGGAGAATTCAGTGCCACAGTGCAATGCAGAATTTGTGCAGAATTCCATATTTGCCTTGCAGAGTTCTACACAGGGACAGGAAGGCAGAAAAACTGTCAGGTTTCTGATCCCCCTCCCCTTGCAGCACACACCCACAGACTGCACGTACAAATCTCCTCTCTCCCCATTAGGCTTACTCTGTCCTCCTGGATAGGAAGAAACAAGCAGCTGCATATCAGACCACTTCCTCCTCCTCTGTTGGCCTGGGCCCAGCTCTATACAGAGTCTCGCATGGTTCAAATAAGCAGTGGGCCCAGGCCAGCAGAAGAGAAGGATATGGTATGATGTGCAGCTGCTTGTTTTTTCCTTATATAACATTATCTGGGAGGGAAACATGGTAATGTGGAGACAAGGAGAAAAAGAATACAGAGAGGTAGGGATTGGGGGCTAAGGGGAAAGAAAGAACTAAGGGACAGAGAAAGCTGGGGGAAGGGAAGGGATTCAAGCTAAATAATGGTGGGAAGGGCAGAACCTGAAGCTAAGATGGAGTGAGAGAGAGCTGGGCAAGCTGGAACCTGGAGAGTGATACTACTGGTGAAGGAAGAAGCTGGGGGAGTAGTCAGGCCTGTAGGAGGTGGAAGGCCTCCAATTATTTAATGTACAGAAATTAATGTCTCATATGTTGGACAGAGAGAAATGAAGGTTTCTTTCCTTCTAATCATGGGACCAGCCTGCTGGCTTGCACTCCTCCTCTTGCCCTGTTGCCCACAATCTCTCCCATTGAATATGGTCAGGAGACAGAATTCTTTCCCATGCCCTTTGAAGTAAGGCTACTATCCAGGAGAGAATTACCCTTTTTACAACCATGAGAGGAAGACCAGTTAACACCTTATTTCCTTCTCTGCCTAGAACAATTCAAACACTATCTTCCTGATCCCTGGAGTCAATAGCAATAGTTCTATTGACAAGAGAAACCTAACACCTCTATAGCAACTCTATAAGGAAGCAGTAGTTAACTTTTGTCTCCTCTTTTTTAGAATAGGGGAAATACTAACTAAGGGTTTGAGAAATGTATTCTTGTGTGAGAAAGGCTGTAAAGATGAATAGAAG
Source organism: Microcaecilia unicolor (assembly GCF_901765095.1). Taxonomy (NCBI): domain Eukaryota; kingdom Metazoa; phylum Chordata; class Amphibia; order Gymnophiona; family Siphonopidae; genus Microcaecilia; species Microcaecilia unicolor. The sequence goes on from NC_044037.1 coordinate 197,255,779, forward strand.
AGGTTCAAAACATTTGGACAACAGACCAAATGCATCTTCAAAAGGAAATATAAACAGATGCTATATATTTCTTTATTGTCAGGAGATCCTGCCTGACTGTAAGATGCTAATTAAGGGGGTAAGAAGAAACCCTCCCCCCTTCTTGTGCTCCTCTGGTATTGAAAGGGAAAAGAAATCCTATATAATATCTCGCTGCCAGATAGGAGGTTGGTCAGTGTGCAGCGCTCCTGGTCTCATGCCAGAGAACTGGGAGACTGCCCTGGCCAACTCTCCATTGTAATTTCCATTTCTATACATGTTCTCATTTCTGTCATATTCTAGACTATCTCTATGACTATTTCTTATTATTTATCCTAAATCTCTGGATAAAGAATAAACTTGTGTTTTTCCCCAAAGGAAGCTTCCTTGGTTCTGTTCTTTGGTATTTGTTTTAAAGGCTTTAATCCACCTGTCAGAGTTTCTTAAGGTATAGTTGAGAGGGTTTGTCTGCGTAGTATTGCTGGCCTAATTGGACTCCGCCGGCCGCAAGAACAGACGCAAACAGGCCTTATGATTGGAGAAATTCTGCATAAAGAATTACAAATAAAGATGAAAGATTTTAAAATACTGGGCGTGGAATTTCCAAAATTTTTTATGCAGAATTTTTCATGTCCGCCAAATTCCCCAGTGTAATAAGTAGGGTTCTTGCTGTTTGAATCATAGTATTAGTGCTACTGTTGTATAACGTTTGCTAAATGTATGTTGAGTTTTGCATTTCACAATGTGTTTGGTAGAGAGATTTATGTTGCTACTACTCTTATGACCTGAGAATCAGAACAATTGTATTGTGACTTCCATGGAGAAATGTCCTAGTTATGATCTGTACTTGTTGGGGGGGGAGGGAGGGAGGTTGGACTTTGTGGATGCAGAGCATGATTACATTTGTTGGACCAAAGGTCCCTGTGAGTCATATATGCAGTCTGTCACATATATGAGCATCATCCATCTGGTGTATCCTAACTGAAAAAAAAAAGTTGAGAATCATTGCCATACAGTCTCTGTAGCATTTGGAAAGCAAAACTTGCAGAGCTTTCCAAATGTATACCCCAGATGCACCGGTAGAAAATCTCACTCATTACCTTCAATACTCATTGTGGTGGTGAATGTCACTCTTTGGGATTGACCGCCCTTTTCTCATTGTTGAAAGGTATTAATCTGCAAACAAACCTTTTCCGGAGACAGGAAGGTAGTAGAACTAGAGGACATGAATTGAGGTTCAAGGGGGGCAGACTTGGGAGTAATGTCAAGAAGTATTTTTTCACAGAAAGGGTGGTGGATACATGGAATGCACTCCCATGGGAGGTGGTGGAGATGAAAATGGTAATGAAATTCAAACATGCATGGGATAAACACAAAGGAATCCTGTTTAGAAGGAATGGATCCACTGAATCTTAGTGGAGATTGGGTGGCAACACCGGTAATTGGGAAGCAAAACCAGTGCCGGGCAAATTTCTACGATCTGTGCCCTGATCGTGACTGAATAGATATGGATGGGCTGGAGTGTAAATTTTAAGGGGCTTCAACGTTAGCTTTAGAACTTTTAGTACAAGAACAGTGCTGGGCAGACTTCTACGGTCTGTGCCCTGAGAATGGCATCGCATACCATGTAAAATGAGTTTATCTTGTTGGGCAGACTGGATGGACCATACAGGTCTTTATCTGCCGCCATTTATTATGTTATATGTTAATTGGCAGTAGCCTCTTTTGGTTCCACCAAAACTTGTGCCAGCTGCTCCTTTCTGCTCCCTGCTTGGTCTGGCTATTAAATCGGTGCAGAGCTTCTTTCTTAGCTCCAGCACCACACAGCTGCTAAAATCAGAGAGAATCTACTTTCTGTTTCATGTGTAGTAGAGGAAGTATTCATTCTCTACTTTTAATTTCTGTGCGGTGCCTGCGGCTAGAGTGGCTTAAGCTAAGAAAGAAGCTTATTTCTCTGTAGTGGGTTTAGTAGTGCTGGACAGAAAAGAGAAGGGGGCTGATGAGACCAGCCTGATGCTGGGGTTGAATAAGGGGGGCTGGGGGCCAACAAGTGGGAGATGGGAGGTGAGGCTTGGAGCTGATCCTGATACAGGGGATGGGAGAAGGTGGTCGGAGAAGGAGGAGAAGGACAGATATTGTTTGGGGGGGGGGGGGAGAAACATGGGCATTTACATCTGATCCACAGTCTCTAGTTTATTAGAGAAACAATGTGTAAAAATGAAACAATTCTCAGCTACATCTCAATCCTTGGAGTCATGCAAAAGAACTGGTCTATTGACTTGGGAATTTTCATTATAGAAGCGATATGTTTTAACCCAATGCCTGGGACACTCAAGATAAGCAGTACAACTCCCAGGTATGTGAAACACAACACAGATAGTTAATCATGAGTTGTTCACTTGCTGCATCTCCTTGTCTGAACATAAATAAAGTATAACTCAGTCATAAATCACAACCACTTATTCCTCCTAAGATAAAGATTCACCACAATCTTCTCTCTCACTCAATGAATTTTTATGTCATGCATCTAAAGGAAATCATCATTAATTGTTGCAATTTAACTTCTCAAAAAGTAATTTATATGTGCAAGACAGTCCAGCAGCTGGAAACTCTCTGTGGTACATAATAGGCACCAGTTGGTTTTAGCAATTAAAGAGATTTAAAAAAGACTAAAGGACTTTTTTTTCAGAAAATAAAATCACAGCCAAAGCATCAGTCAATTTGATGTTTCTATTACCATGAGCTATTCTGAACTATAAAGGGGCACATATGAACACTGACTGCAATACAAGAAATGTTGTCTGTATCATTCAATGCCCTTGTAATAAAATCTATGTAGGTAGAAGCAGTAGACCAGTAAAAGTTCGGCTCACTGAGCATAAATCCAAAATTACCACACAAGTGGATGAAGCACCTTTAGTCCAACATTGGACACAAATGCACCACTCTACAACCGACTTACGTTGGAGAATTATAGATTCTGTTACTAAAAATGCACAGGGAGGCAATACTGATTTGATCCTAAATTATAAGGAGCAAGGCTGGATCTTAAAATTGAACGCTGTTGAGCCTAATGGGCTCAACAGAGAAATCGAATGGCAATCATTAATCTGACAGGTTCTGTTATTGGCAGGGTGAGTCATGTGATTACATCTTTAAAAAGTGTAAAATAAACGCCGTGGCCATATTGGCAGCTGGAGTTTGAACAGTGGATACGCGTTTAGTGACGTAAAGGTAATAGACCACCAATATATTATTATAATTATATAAAAAGATTGTTTTCCCGACCAAGGTTTGATCAATCTGTTTCTCTATAGGTACATACCTTGAAGAAGCCTTATTGGCGAAACACGTGTCGGTGTGTAACCTCACTTTTTCAGCTTCAGAAGGATCCTTATAAGCTGTCGTATAATCCTATTTTTCAGCCGACATGAAATTATAAAAGCTAAGTAAAAGAAATGTTATCATTCTTTTCTTGATATAGATGTTTTGAAAAATACTTTCAATTTAAACACATAGAAAAGACAAACCTTGTGACCTATGACGAGAAGGGTACAAACCCCATCACCATACATAAAACAGTGTCATGGGTCTACCTCTTATGGTCTGAAGAAAAAAAATTATATACAGTAATTATTTATTGAGTTGTGTATTTTTCACACATATAACATTACTGTGAAATTGCTTTAATCTAGTGGGCACTTGTTATGTCTGGGACTGTGAGCCCTTGTGCCCCGACTCAGCACGGCGAAGATGGAGTGACACTGCACTCGGTCAGGCAGCCAGACAACCCCTAGCTTCACCTGGGAAGCGACCGCCGTTCCCTGAGAGTTGAGCCCCCAGGTGCAGGCGGCCACCAGGACTTCCGGAACTGGCGGGGTTGCACGGCCACTGACCCGACAGGCAGGGAGAGCAGACACCGTCCAGGAGCCAAGGAATCAGCAGTGCAGCGAATAGTCAGAGAAACAGTCCAAGGTCTAGGTAGGCAGTAACACAGCGCTTAGTCAGGCAACAATCCAGGGTCTGGTACACTGGAATCACAGAAACAAAGATAGCTGGACGTAGACCATGACTTCTAAGCACTAGAAGCCGAAGCAAGGAAGGACTGGAGGCAGGGCTTTAAATAGTGTAGGAATTAGGTTCAAACATGTGCAGCTGATCCAAGATGGCTGCCTCCATCAGAAGAATGCCCTACGCCCAAATATGGGCTTCCTTCCTGAAGCTGCCCATCTCCAAGATGGCTGCCACAACCTGAGATGCCCATCTCCAAGATGGCCGTCCTATCCTGGAGATACCACATCCAAGATGGCTGCCGCATCCTCGAATGCCCATACCCTGCGCAAGCAGGCTGCACCTCTGGAGGAGTGGAACAGAGTGTAACAGCACTACTGTGATTCTTTATCATAGGGGTGAAGCCATATGTGGTGACCCCGCCTATAATGAGTACTGGCACCCTTTTTTCTACAAAAAAAAAAAAGCACTGGAAATAGTACTTCCTTAGGTTACTCCTAAACCTATTCCCTCTTAACTTTGTCATATGCCACCTCATTCCAGAGCTCGCCTTCATTTGAAAAAGGCTCTCTTCCTGTACATCATCCCTGCACTATCATCTCAACCATGCATTGAGACTTCAGAGCTCTGTCTGTCTCTTGGGTCCTGCGTGTGACACAGGGAGCATTTCTGAAAATACTATCCTGGAGGATCTGGATTTTAGCTTTCTACCTAGGAGCCTAAATTTGGCTTCCAGAACCTCCCTCCCACATTTTCCTATGTCACTGGTACCCACATGTACCAAGACAGCTGGTTCCTCCCCAGCTAGGGTTACCATATGGCTCCAGAAAAAGGAGGACGGATTGAGCCAGCCGGGTTTTACTTCCATTGAAAGCAATGGAAGTAAAACCCGGCTGGCTCAATCCGTCCTCCTTTTTCTGGAGCCATATGGTAACCCTATCCCCAGCACTATCTAAAATCCTATCTAGGTGATGCATGAGGTCTGCCACCTTCGTACCAGGCAGACAAGTCACCAGGCAATCCTCATGTCCACCAGCCACCCAGCTATCTACATGCCTAACAATCAAACCACCAACTACAACAGCTGTCCTAACCCTTCCCTCCTGGGCAGAAGCTCCTGGAGACACATCCTCGGTGTGAGAGGGTATTGCATCCCCTGGTGGGCTGGTCCTGGCTATAGGATTGCCTCCAAATTCACCAGGGTGATGCTCTCCTTTTAAAAGAGCTCCCTGCTCCAAGGCATCATAGGGGCTGCCAGACTGGAGGTGGGACTTCTCTACAACATCCCTGTAGGCCTCTTCTATGTACCTCTCTGTCTCCCTCCGCTCCTCCAAGTCTGCTACTCTAGGCTCAAGAGAACGGACTCAATCTCTGAGAGCTAGGAGCTCTTTGCATCGAGCAAACACAGGTTTCTCAGTGCATACGGTAAAATTATGCCTTGGAAAGGATAGATTTCAACTTAGAAGAAAAGGCAGCTGAAGGGAGATATGATAGAGGTCTATAAAATAATGAGTGGAGTTGAACAGGTAGATGTGAAGCGTCTGTTCACGCTTTCCAAAAATACTAGGACTAGGAGGCATGCGATGAAGCTACAATGTAGTAAATTTAAAACAAATCGGATAAAATTTTTCTTCACTCAACGTGTAATTAAACTCGAATTTGTTGCCAGAGAATGTAGTAAAGGCGGTTAGCTTAATGGAGTTTAAAAAAGGTTTGGACAGCTTCCTAAAGGAAAAGTCCATAGACCGTTATTAAATGGACTTGGGGAAAATCCATTATTTCTGGGATAAGCAGTATAAAATGTTTTGTACATTTTTGGGATCTTGCCAGGTATTTGTGGCCTGGAGTGGCCACTGTTGGAAACAGGATGCTGGGCTCGATGGACCTTTGGTCTTTCCCATTATGGCAATACTTATGTATTTATGTACCTGATCATTTTCTTTCCTTTAACGCAGCAGATGAATACAGGAACTGGTGGGTTACGTCCGCCCACCAGCAGGTGGAGATAGAAATAAACAAACTAAAGGTAGTGATGCCAGACAGCCAGCCCCTTCCTCAGTTAGTATGTCATTCGTAAGCAGCAACCAAGGCCAAAAATATGAAATCAATAACAACAAGAAACCATCCTCACTATTAAGAACAGAGAACCAAATAAGAACCTTGAAATAACTTCAACTTGTTCCACAAATTGGAATCCTTTCCGTGTTCCCATATCTGCCTGAACTCTGCAAAAGAGAACCCGGAAGGAAAAAACACTCACTCTGTGCGGAAAATGAAAAAACAGTCGGCTGAACTAGGGAGGGATCCTGGATTCATCTGCTGCGTTAAAGGAAAGAAAATTATCAGGTAAGACATAATTTTACCTTCCTTGTCACTTGCAGCAGGTGAATTCAGGAACTGGTGGGATGTACCAAAGCATTCCTTAAGTAGGGTGGGAAGCCAACGCTCCCCCGCTTCAAAACTTACATCCTCCCGAGCAGACACGTCCCAGCCTGTAATGCTTTGCAAAAGTATGATGGGACTTCCAAGTAGCCGCCCGACAAATCTCTTCCAGAGATGAGGCCGACGCCTCCGTCCACAAAGCCGCCTGCACTCAAGTAGAATGAGCCTTCTGGGCCACTGGAGACGCCCACCCTTGTAGCAGACACGCCGCCCCAATGGCCTCCTTAATCCAGTGAGCAATGGAAGCCTTAGAAGCCGCCTCACCTCTTTTCGATCCCGTCAAAAGCACAAAGAGATGATCCGAGCGTCGAAACACATTCGAGATCTGCAGGTACCGAAACAAGGCTCTCCGCACATCCAGGAAAGGGTCATGACTACAGCTTAGGTATATTCAGAGTGACCGTGGACACACTAACTGAAATGCACAGTCCATGCCCATTTCCCACCCTAAAACAGGCTATGCAGTTAGCACACAAATTAGCATGCACTAACAGTCATGCTAGCATGGTGCACTAACAGCCTGTGTTAATTCACGTCCTGCTTAATGCACTCTTGAAAACAGGCCCCTAATTGTCCTTAAGTTTTACTTTCTTTGTTTTAAAGACTTATTTCTCATATTCTCACTTTTATATAAAGGGGGTACATCATTTTTGTAAACATGTCCCTTTCCCACCAAAGTCACATTGTGATTACTCTTTGGCTATAATTTTGTTTTTTATTTAAATTTATTTGGATTTTGATCGCCAATTCTTAGCAAGGCCAAATACTAGCGATTTACAACATTTTTTAAAAACACATAAAACTAAAAAAACATAGAAAAGGAATGCCAATAAATAACTTGCCAAGAAAGGCAGCAAAGATAAAAGGTAAAGCACTAATACATATACAAATGAATCTAATACCACTAAAACTAGCTCCAGGACCAATCACTATCACCACACAAAAAGACACCATATTGAAAGCCAGGGTAAAACGGTGAATTTTTAAATCAATTTTGCAGCTAAGTGTACAGGTTTCCAATTCCAATCAAGAAAAAAAAAAACCCACCAGGATTTATTTAGATCCAAATTGGTAGGCAGAGAACACAAGTCTACTACTTACTTACTTAATTTTATTCAGAAACTACTACTATTTAGCATTTCTATAGCGCTACAAGGCGTACGCAGCGCTGCACAAACATAGAAGAAAGACAGTCCCTGCTCAAAGAGCTTACAATCTAATAGACAAAAAATAAATAAAGTACGCAAAAGTAGTTGCACAGCTTTGTTCTGCTGAAATATTTTTTTAATTGTTGTATTTCCTGCCATCCTCTGTCCAGGTTACAGGGGTGAAAGGATCTTATAATCAGGAAAATGCTAAATTTGACTCTCGATGGAGAAGAACCCTGGGTATATAGAAGCCATGAGAATGGGTTAGATGCTTCAATATGTAATAATTATCCCCACATTGCCATTAAGGAATGCTAGATTGTCCGCATTTACAGGCCTCACTTAGGAATGAGCAATTACGCTAGTTCAATGGCTGGTGTAAATGCTTGCACCTAACTGTAGGTAGTTAGGCATGTAAATGCTAATATTCTATAACTCACATACAGAACTTCCTGTCACACCACTGACCCACCCATGCCCTTCCCAGGTGCACATCCCTCTTGGATCTACGCACTCTGGATTTGAGCACAGAACTTATAGAATACCGGCTAAGGACAGTTATGCACGTAACTGCCAATTAGTGTCAATCAGGGGCGTAGCCAGACCTCGGCGGGAGGGGGGTCCAGAGCCCGAGGTGGGAGGGCACAGTTTAGCCCACCTCCCCCAGCCACCGACTCCCCCGCAACTTTGGACCCCCCCTCCCGCCACCACCCCCCCAGCACCGCCGCCACCACCACCAGGTACCTTTGCTGGTGGGGGTTCCCAACCCCCACCAGCCAAAGTCTTCTTCAGCGCTGGTCGACTCCAGCACCTTCACTGATGATCTGTTTCTGACTCCTGACGTCCTGCGTGCACGTCCTGTATGTAGCCCCATGCAGGACGTCAGGAGTCAGAAACAGATCAGCAGCGAAGGCGCCGGAGTCGACCGGCGCTGAAGAAGACTTTTGGTGGCGGGGGTTGGGGATCCCCGCCAGCAAAGGTACTTGGCAGCAGTGGCGATGGGGGAGGGGCACGGCAATGAGCACGGCAGAGCTGAGTAAGCAGATTCACATCGCAGCATGATATGTTTCCCTTGAGAAAGCCTGTACGGTGAAACGCGACCCCGTCGGGCGTATTAGAGTGAAGCTAAATTGCAACTGCATGGGCGGCACTAAAGATAAGTGTTCGTCAAATGTGATGTGATAGATGTGCTTTGTTGATTAAAGTTATGAGGAGGTTTTTTTAGCCTATGAAGATTCCATCCCGGTTTAACAGACACAAGTATGTACTGAAACGGGAATACAGAGGCTTTTTTCCTCCTCAAATAAGATGAATAGCAACTGTTAAATGATTGAGCCACTTTGGTTGGTAAAATTGCATTTGTTTCAAACGTAGTGGTATTGTCCTATTTTTGATTTAATTAGAACTTATGCTGGACAATCCCTGCTAAGTCTACATTCAAGAACAGCACCAGGGCTCTCCTCTCCACTCCTTCTCCCCAGTCCCCTGCTCCAGATCTTGCCTGCGCACATGCACAAGAGTTGCACTTACCATGAAACCCTTATGCGTATGAACCAGGCACATTCCTCTATACAGCATGCATATGATTTGAATAAAAGTTGTTTTGCACATTGGAGGGCAGTGTGTCAGTGCTGTTCCCATGCTTTGAGGTCGGCACTATTCGCCTAGCACCCGACATTTGAGCATTCAACTGCAAGAGCGTGTGGGTTGTAGAAGCACACAGAATCTGTAATCTTCAAAAGAGTGACCCACCTGCAGCAAGTGTTGCACAAGTAGTTTGCCATGCACCTTGCGTTTTAAGGCACTCTTGTGTTCAGTGACTCTTGTTGAATTGGCATGAAGTCTTCCCAATATATATATTAATTTGTAAGGGCATACAGCTACATATATAACGCCTATACTCCTGCAATTGCTGAACAGTCTCAACTTATGAGTATGTCATGTCCTGGAATCCTTGAAGAGTTTTATTTGTATATTGACTGTGCATATCAAGCAATTCTCTCCATCATTTTTCACCCCCAGACCACCCTGACACTAAAAGCACAGTGCCACAGTTGTCAAGAGGGGAAATTCAGTGCCACTATGTGATTAAGTGCTGTTGAATATTTGGATCAAACATGGGCGTAGACTGGGGGGGCAGTGCCCCCCCCCCAAACGACGAAGACGACGAACGAGTTCTTTCCCACAGCAGCGAACGGGCGGGCGGGCGGGAAAGCAGCAAGCAAGCAGCCACGCTGAACTCCGCTTTCGCTTCCTGAATCCTGATTCCTGCCCTCTCAGCATCCCGCCCGCCCCAAAGGAAATGACATCAGAGGAAGGCGGGACGTAAAGAGGGCAGGATTCAGGAAGCGAAAACGAAGGACGGAGTTCAACGTGGCTGCTTGCTTGCTGCTTTCCCGCCCGCCCGTTTGCCACTGCAGCTTCGGGAGTGGAGTGAGCCAGGCCTATCTAGTCCACTGTAACAGTCTGTAAGTAAGGAAGCCATTTCCACTCCCCCGCGCAGCCGTCGCCGTTCACAAACGCAGCAAGCAAACCTGTGTGAGCTGCTGCTGCTGCATCCACGTTGTCGTTCTTGGGAGATGCTTTGAAGGGGGAGGGAGACGCTGGATAGAATGGGGAGGGGAAGGGGATGGAAAGAAACAGGATGGGCAGGGGAGAGAGAAGAATTGTTGGACAACAGAGATTGATGGAGGGGACAGGGGAGAGAAAAAATTTGCTGGAGATGGATGGAGGAGAAGGTAGGGGAGAATGGAAAGTTGCTGGACATGGTGCGGAAGGCAGGGGAAGGAGGAGAATTGCTGGTGGATGGATGGAGGGGAAGGAGGGGAGGAGAGGAAATTTGCTGGAGATGGATGGATGGAGGAGAGAGCAGCAAGGGAGAATGGAGAGTTGCTGGATGGATGGATGGAGGGAGGGGAGAGAAATCAGGGAGGAGATGCACTTGGATGGAGGGGAGGGAAGAGAGGAGAAATGCTAGACATGGATGGAGTGGAGGGCGGGGAAGAGATGAGAAATGTTGGACAAGGATGGAGGGAAGGAAAGACAAATATCAAATGGAAAGAAGACACTGGGACCAAAGCGAATAGAAAAACTAAATGATCAGACAACAAAGGTAGAAAAATGTATTTTATTCAGAATTTATTAATTGGAATATGTCAGCTTTTTGAAATGTACATCTGTGATATTTTGCAAGTAAGTTTCAGTTTTTCTGGTATTGCTGCATGCTGAGTCTGACTTCTTGAGTTAACTTTCCAGTATTTTGCCTTCATATTTTTTGATTTCTAGTTCCTTGTGTCATGTTTTTCATGTGTGATATAGGTGCAGTATTCTGCTAGCATGTAGTATTTGCAGCCCTTTTTGTTTTGCTTTTTTTCACGAGGTAGTGTATTGGTGTTTTAGAGCCTGCCTGGTGTAATTACAGGTCTGCCTTTTCACTCATAAGGTTGCAGCTCATACTGTCCTTGGAATTAGTGCTGTTATGGTTTAGTAAAGATATGAGTGTGTTTTTGCACAAGTTTGTGTATTGCATTTTGCAGTGGAGAGATTGTGTGTTGGCCTTACTGAGGTGGCACCAAAACATCAGAAAGGGTATGGAGTCTAAATCATGACACACACTACCTCTTGAAGGATCTACATATAGAGCCTATGCATTTCTAAGGTCAACACTGGCATGGTATGGGAAAGGGGGTGGGGAAATACTACTGGAGAGGAAGAGGGAGTGCTGGATAAGGAGGAAGGAAAGGAGGAAGAGCTGGCTTGATATCTCATACATATTAATTATGGTTAGTCCCAAAAAAAAAGCCAGCTCTTTTGCCCTTCCTTTCTTCCTCTATATTAGCATATTCATTTGAATATATATATATATATATATATATATATATATATATATATGCAAATGAATATGCTACTATGCCCCACCCCATCCTTCACCCCCCCCCCCCCCCCCCCAAATGAAACAGTCAAACTACGCCCATGGGATCAAATTAAAGAAACCTAACAGTACTGGTGTGGAGACTCTTCAAACTACAACCTGATTATGTCCCAATCATCCGATCTTTTATATTTTACAAAGTCCAGTTTCACATATTCATCATATCTTCAAATTCACTTCATACAGTTTTTTTTACGGGGATCATCAGAATTTTCAACAGCATTTCCATTTGGGCACAGCATCCCACGCTGTACCCAAATGGGAAATTCTGTTGAAAATTCTGATGATCCCCGTAAAAAAACTGTATGAAGTGAATTTGAAGATATGATGAATATATGAAACTGGACTTTGTAAAATATAAAAGATCGGATGATTGGGAGATAATCAGGTTGAATATTTGGAGGCAGCTGGTGCTAAATATCTGGGTATAATGAACACAACTGCGAGCATCTAATAGTGATATTGAGCAATGTTAGCCAGATAGCCACCCATATAACTTAGAACACCTTTCTTCCAGTCCAAATATCACTAGTTTCAAGGTAACTCCTGGTCTGTCCACCCCACCCCCTTAAACTGTGCTGGCACTAGACAGTGCTGGAGTGGTCTACAAAATTTTTCAGCACATTATTGAGAGAATGCCGTGAAAAATGAAATATGGCCTGGTCAGCGCTACTTACCCAGATAGAACACCTACTACTTGGATAAGTACTGTAGCTTTGAATATTGGGCCACTTGGAAATTGTTTTCCGTTTTTCATTGGTGTTATTAAATTTGTAGTTCTTCAAGTTAATGTGCACCACAAACAGCACTTGTTCAATATTGTAGACATGCAGCTTCATTGCACTCCTCAAGCCACTGTAAACTATCCAGTCCGAATCACAGCTGGAATGTGTTAACCACTAATCTCATCAGCCTCAGACTGAAGCCAGGTTTCTATGATACACACATAATTCCATAAACTCCTGCAGTCAAGTAAACTGAAACGTTCAGCTCCTACCACTTTTAGCATTTTGGAACAGATTCTAGCTCTTGCAAGAATGGTTCATCCCATACTTGCAGAGTTCATGTTTTTTTAACGGTTTATCTTAACTAGGTCCAACTCACAAATTAAAGGCAACAGGCAAGCTAGAAGTTTATGAGCACAGGTTACAAACTGGGATGTGAAATGTTTGGTACTCACTTCAAGAAATGATTTATTGTAGTAATATAATTTAAAAACTCTTCTGCCCTGTCCCTAACTACTTTTCTCTATGGGTTCACTCAAATTCAGCACATAAAATATTTCCAGCAAAAAGTTCTCAACACATATGAGTAACCAGTACATTTTTTCTAGCAAAAAAGGTGCCAGTACTCAAATGCTAGGCCTCCCTTCAGGGGTGGGGTGATCATTGAAGACCCGCCCCACAATAGCCAGGCCCCCTGCAACTAGTCACAGAATCTATGACAAGGCAGAATTGGTGTGTACAGCCTGGAGCTCTTTCATTAAAACGGGGTCTGTGGGACAATTTTAGCAGACAATGGAAAAGGTACCGGTACTCAGTACCCCCAAGTACCCCCTCAAAAAAAGCCCTGTGAGTAACTAAATTGCTCCCACATCATCAGATCTGGAGTTATAAGCAGAAGGCACACTGAGCATGCCACAGCAGTGATGTCAATTACAGAATGACACGGGGACAAAGTTTGTCCCTATCCCCGTGAGCCCTGTTTCCTCTCACAAGTATCCCCTCCACTTTTGGGATGATGGAACAAGCCAAATTTGTACAAAATGTTACATAGAAAATTCATGCTAACAGAATACCTCAGTCACACGCACACAGAACACAAATGCCAAATACATAATAGCTGACCAAAAATGATAAACATATATTAACCCAAAACCACAAGAACCTATACCAAAGAAATAGAAAGATATGCATTTCCTCCTATACTGTGCAAAATATAAAGATTACACATGTCAGGGATGGTGTTAGGGGAGTGCAACTAGGACAACTGCCCCCTGGTCAGAGAGAGCCCTAAGCCTGCTAGAAGCTGAAGAATGCACGGCCTGATAGTAGGCTTTGGGGCCCACTCCCAAATTTCTGCCCTGGGCACCAGCCATGTCTAACTCCAGATCTGGCAGAAAACACATTTCAAATCTAACATATTCTAATCACTAAATAGAAAATACAATTATATTTTCTACTTTTGTTGTCTGGCCATTTTATTTTTCAAATCAGGCTCTGGTTCTGTTTCCCTCTGTCTTCTCTTGACTCACTCACCAGGGTCCTCTGCCCATTTTACATTTCTTCTTTCTCCATGCTCACTATCTGTCTTCCATCTCTGTGTACTTATCTTTCCCCATGTTCAGGATCTCCCTTCTGTGCATCCCCTATACTTCCCTGTCCAGCATCTCGTCTGTGTCCAACTCCCCGAATTCATCATCATCACTCTATGTCCCTATTCCCTCCATCTGTGTCCAACATCACTCCTCTGCGTCCCTATGCCCCCCCCCCCAAAGTCCAACATCTCCCTTCTGTGTTACTATTCACTTCCATTTCTAGAGTCTTCCCTTTCTGTCCATGTATCCCCTCCCATGTCTGGCATTGTCCCTCTGTGTCCATATACCATCCGCATGCAGCAACTCCCCTTTGTGCTCCTGTCCTTATGCTCCCCTCCATGTCCATCATCTCCTCTCTGTGTCTGTATACCTCCCTGTGTCCAGCTTCTCCCTTCTCTTCCTCCCCCAGACCAATGTGTCTTTCTCCCTCTGCTGTTCTTCATCCCCTTAGTTCAGCATCTCTTTCCCTTCTCCTCCATTCTCTCTCTTTCCCCCTGCAAGTCCAGCACCTTTCTCCCTTCCCTCTAGCAGCCACCCAAGGGTCCAGCACCTCTCTTCCTTCCCTCCAGCAGACCCCCCCATGGATCCAGTGCCTCTCTCCTTGCCCCCAGTCCCCCTCCATGGGTCCAGCACCTCTCTCTGTTCCCTCCTGGCCCCCCATGGGTCCAGCTCCTCCCTTCCCTTCAGCCCCCCATGAGTCCAGCGCCTCTCTCCCTTCCTTCCAGCCAGCCCCTCCCCTCCGCAGTCCAGCACCTCTCTCCCTTCCCTCCAGTCTCCCCATGGGTCTAGTGCCTTCCTCCCTTTCCTTCCCTCCAGCCCCTCTGTAGGTCCATCAGCTCCCTCCTGCATTTCCAGAACCTCCTCCCTTCCCCTGGGTCCATCAGCTCCTCTCCTGCATTTCCAGTGCCCCCTCCCTCCCCACAGGTCCAACAGCCTCCCTCCTGCATTTCCAGTGCTCGCCTCCCCCCCCCCAGGGTCTGGCACTTTTGTCTTCCTCCTCTCTCCTCCCACCATGGTAACTCTCTTATGCAGTCAGCTAACAGTGATTTCCACAGGCCTGCTCCGGAGTCTTCTCTCTGCCCCAGAGCAGGCCTGTGGAAATAGGGTTAACATATGGCTCCAGAAAAAGGAGGACAGATTGAGCCAGTTTGGGTTTTACTTCCATTGCTTTCAATGGAAGCAAAACTCGGACTGGATGAATGTGTCCTCCTTTTTCTGGAGCCATATGGTAACCCTATGTGGAAATCACTGTTAGCTGACTGTCCCTGTTTTCACTAAACAGGAAAGTTGCATTAGAAGGCAGGACCTGGCAGACAGAAGGCCCTGGAACAGGCCTGTGGAGATCACTGTCAGCTGGCTGCCTAAGGCATGAGGGAGGGAGGAAGGAAAGCAGGCATGGAGATGCAGTATCGCAGTTTTATTTGGGATTTTTTTTTTTTTTTTTTTACTGCGGGAGCGATACCCACAGTTTGTTTGTTTTTACTGCGGGAACAAAGCTTTTTACAATTCCTGTGGGGCAGTAAAAGGTTTTGCTCCCGCACCCACAGTAAACACGCTAATTGTTTCCTTTTACTGTGGATTTCTGCAGTTTACCACGGGTCCCCTTCCCCATGTCATTCTCTAATGTCAACTCAGACTAAGGGCAGAGAATCAAAAACACTTGCAGCAATGGTTTATATTTATGTTTATTAACTGTCTTCTGTAAAAAAAAAAAAAGATACATAAATACATTAAAAAAAAAAAAAGCAGAGAAGCAAGGAATTCCAATAAATAGACAGCACTTTTGCAACCCTACACCACAGGAATCAAACAGAGAAATGGGCAAAATGGAAATGAAAAGAAATAGCTATATTTATAAGGAATACCAAATGTAACCAAGGTCCTCTCCACTCACCAGGGGTACTCCCAATAATGGCGACAGAACCGTTATACCTTCAGGATCCAGGAGGTCCTTAGACTGAGTACTCCAGGTCCTGGGATAAGATTTTTGGATAAGAACAAGAACTAGCAGAGGCCTTAATTGCCCAAATTCCTCCTTCAGGTAACAGCACATCACCCTCCCTCCCTCCCTCTTTTTACTATGAGCCTCTCTGAAATAACGGAAATCACCAGTTAGCAGACAGTGCTTGACAGCAAAACACAACTTTACTGGTATCTGCTGGTTAAAATACACTAAACAATGTTATTTACAGTAAAATAAATAGCAGGTTAGATATCAGGGCAGGCAGACAAATGCAACAAGCCATGACAATCTGACCAGGCTATCGTTGTGTAACTATAGCTTTAGTCCCAGGCCTAGCAAATAAGGTATCTCTCAAAATAAAAGGAAGAAAAATCTGGGTCACTTTACAGAAGAGCAAAATGAAAGCACAGTGGGGTTTTACCCCAGTCCACTGTTAGCCACTGGTGAACTATTAATTTCTCAAGTGGAACATTCACAGTGCACTTAAGATGACTTTAAAACAGGTTTTCAGGATATCCACAATGAATATTAATGAGAGATATCTGCATACACCGCCACCACATATGTGTGAACTGCAACCTCAATAGTCAAGTAGACCAAGTTCAACTTGGGACCTTGAAGACTTGTATCTTTGACCCAGCCAGACGCAGGCTGGCCTATATTATTTGCTAAAGATTGTACAGGTAACTGCTGAGAGAAAGTAGTGCACACCATGGTCCTGCAAGAGCAGGCCACAAGAGGACATTCTTACATCTAAGGACTAGCTTATGTTACTTTCTTCTCTATCTGTGAACTGAACAGGATCCCCCTACCTGACACTTAAATAAAATATTATTTTATGTTTACCTTAAACCCACTGTGTGACTCCACTCTATTCAGGCTCCAACCCAGTCCTCGTGCACATTACCACTCTGTTGTTACCTTTCTCCTTTTTCACCTTGGCAGTCAGATCTGGGAATACTTTAATTTAGCCCCATAGAACATAGGACCTTCCCCTGCTACTGCTGCAATAATAGCTCCTAGTTCCAAACATAGAGATTCTGCAGGTGAGGTTTCTCATAATTTCTTGCCAGTACATAGGAGTTAATCCTCTTAGTGCTGGGCTTGTGCAGAAGGCATTCTCAGAGTTTCTTTTCACTCACATAGAATAACTTAGAGGAATACCTTTCAGAAACCGCAAGCAAGTGACTGTAGGGTTTGTTTAATCCACCAGCATTGCAGCATGGGCTTTGCTTCAGGTTTTCCTACCAGCAAACAAAAATACAGTAATATGGTACATCCACTCAGTTCACTTGTACGGTCAGCAGGAACTGAACCTGTATTTTGTGAGGCACCTCACACAAAGCTTAGTGAAAATAAAAATTCTGTACAGGAGTTGGGAAAGCATCACATGTAGGTTAAAATTAGAAAAATAAAAAGTAACAAAAGAGGATTTCATGCATAACCCATGGAGGGTATGGAAGAACCACTGAAGTACACTGACTCTTTTCTCTTACATAGCAAAATTGTTCAAGGTCCATAGAACATTATTGGCATGATAAGTTTTATATGTATTGTTAAAATAATATGAAAATGAGTTGAGTGCTCCCAATCAACCTGAAAATTGCTAGGTGATAGTATACCTTCCCTGAACAAATTGGCGGCCTGCCTCTAGCAGTAATACTGGGAGATTACAGCTAGAGGTTACAAGCGCCATTTTGAACCCAGGACCAGGATGAGTAGGAGATGGGGATTGCTCCTGATTACAATAGACACCAGGAACCCCAAAATAAGGCTGGAGATGAGTCTGAGAGGTGGGGGGGGGGCTCAATTAGTTTCTTTTATGCCAGGGGTGGGGGGTCATGTAGGGAGTATTCATCTCAGGGTTGGCAGATTCAGGTGGGGGCTCAGATAGCTGTGTGAAGAAGGGTCAGGGGGATCAGATGTGCCTTTTTGGGGGGAGATGCCTCTGAACATCTGAAAGAAGTTGGTGATCTCTAGATTATGCAACAGAACCCAGTGGATATCTAACTAATGGAGTTTTGGCAGAGACTCTGAGCTCCCTGAATCCAAAAAGTTTGGGAGATGACCATATGATTCTCATGAAAGAGACAGACCACTTTTCACAAGAACAATTGCACACTGCAGTTAGACAGCATCTGCTGAAAAGTACCACCAAAAGGGGTTCCTACAAGACAGAGCCTGTAATTCAGAAACCCATCTGGCTAAACAGATGGCTACCAAAAACACTACCTTTAAGGTCATATCCTTCAGGGAGGTTCTTTTCAAAGGTTCAAAAGACAGCCCCTTCAGGACACCGAGAACCAGATTAAGCTCCCACTGCAACGTGATGGCACAGAATAGAGGATGAATGTATTTCAGCCCAATGGGAGAATGCATGTTATCACTTGCATCGCCACAGGGAAGTCCCATGGACCTTACCGCAGAAATACATATGACCTGCCACTCGAACCTTCATGGAGTTTACAGCCAAGCCCTGCTCAAGGCCCCCCTGCAAAAACTTCAGTATAGCTGGCACCTCTGCTTGCTAGGGGGGAACTCAACGCACAAGTGCTCAAAGACCCACCAGACTCAGACATACGCCAAGGATGTAGACTGCCTCCAGGCCCTGAACAGAATCAAAATGCCTAAAGCAGGGTTACTCATGCGACACCCTCTCAAGGTCAAGCCATAAGGCTGAAAGGATCCGGGTCCTCCATTAAGACCAGGCCCTGCATTAGAATTCTCCAGCCCTATGAGAATGGAAGTGGGGAGTCTGCCAGGAGAAACATGTGATCTATGTATCACAGCCACAAAGGCCAGTCTGGAGCCATAAGAAATGGATCCTTCGCCACTCCCTGAAATATCCTGCTGATCAAGGGCCAGGGAGAAAACACATATAGAGGCTCGTGCTACAGCCAGGGTTGATTGAGAATGTTGAGGCTCACCATGCCAACCTCCTTCCTGCAGTTGAATTATAGGGAACACTTCGTGTTCCAATGTGACACAGGTTGAAGCACAGAGAGCCCCAGCAATCCACCAGAAGCTGCAAGGCTGAGGAGTTCCCACTTCTGCAGATCTAGAGCATTCCGGCTGAAGAAATCCACCTGAAAATTCTCTGTCCCCTCAATATGCATCACCAATATAGCCAGTCAGCAGATGCCACTCTGCTCATTTTGCAGAACTAGCCGGCTTCCAGTGTCACTGACACATTCCAGGTTCCTCCCTGTTTGTTGAAATAAGCCATCACTGTGACAATGTTAACATCAACTGGACCACTCTGCCTCTTTACAGAGGAAGTAGCCAAATCAGCATTAGGAGACTGGCCCTCACTTTCAATGGACCAAGCTGATTCCAATTGTGACCACCAGCCCTGTGCAGCCTCCCTAAGCAATAGGCTTCCTAGCCTTGAAGGCTTACATCAGTAGTCACAACCACTCACTTGTGGAAGTCCAGAGAGACTCCCTTGAGCAAGTGACTGGGACTGTCCCACCAAGTCAGAATTCCTGGCCCTGTATGCAGCAACTGAAGTAACTGCTGCACAGTAACGTCTACCACCTCTATTTTGAGGGTGGAGCTCCAGGGGGATGCTATAATGGAGTAAAAAATGAGTTTAGTAAACTCTAGGGCACAACCCCAATGTACAACCTCCAACTCAGATGTGATGAAAGCCCATTTGTGGTGATACAGGCAGATATGCAACTCCAAGAGGCCCTGTTGATCTCCACTGGGGACACTTGACAGCAGCTGAAGAGGATAAGCCCTTGCTCTCTGGGCCTCTCAAAAGATAACTTCTATCTGGGCATTCAATGCCGGGATGCCAGAGGATGACCTGCTGAGACAATATTGGCCCCTATCCTCAGACCACAGAGGAGCTAAATGTAACACAAGGGTAGCCTTTCAGGAATACAGGTCTCTCACCAACTTTTCCAAGTCCTCCTCACACAGCAATTAGCCCCTGAAGAGCAGTTTACTTAAATGTGCCTTCAAGGTCACATTGGCCACAGAATGCCACAGCCATCTGAGGGCCACCACCACCAGTTAGGGTTGTCAATTGAATCCATATTTGCCCAACAAGGCTGATCCAATCCCGGACTTACCCCAATGCATGCAGGGACTTGTAGCCTTGCTTTTCCCTAGGAAATCCAATGGAGAAATCAGAACCACAATTCCCTGCATGAAATGGGGTAAGCCCAGGACTGGATCAACCCTTTTGGGTGAATTTGGATCTAGTTGGCAACCCTACCACCAATGCCACCATACAACAACAGATGCAGATGAGATCATAAAGTACATCCACCAGAAAAGAACACACCCAACTCTAACTGCATGACTTCTGTGGGCTCACTGAAATAGATTCTGCTTGTACAGTAGAGATAGAGACCCTTTTTGCATAAGTATTTAAACAATCAGGCACTGCTGTGAAAGATGTGTTCAAGACAAATATGTAAATATGCGTATTTGTGCAACATGATGTGGAATGGTGGATCATCCCCCAGAAAAGCCTTGAGCCCAGCATCCAGGAGTCCACTGATCACCAATCAGTCACCACTGTTTATTGTACATGTTGGGTATTAGATGTAAATGTATCTACAAACTGTTGTGCGAGATCATTTATTTTGTGAACTTGGAAAAAGGGTGGCCCTAGTAAGAAGGCCCCTCTGTACATAGACAAGGTATGAAATAAGCCACTGAATTGTACTGAGAGAGCTATTTCTGTCAGGGTCATTGACTTAGTTGAAAGGCCCCCAGAGAGAGAGTTTCCTACCATTGTAAAGAATAAGCTGAGATCCTGAAAATTGATGGGACACAGACTGAATTTAAATGGTGTAGGATTGCATTGAAAGAGAGAGGTAACTTTGCCTGGAAACTGGCTGAGCTATGACATCCTGTATTGGGAATGAAAACCTTTATGGGATACCTGTTGGGGCATTAGTGAACTGCATTAAGTGAACAGAAAAAGGGTAATTTTATAACAGGTTGCCTAGGTTGAGAGGGCAAGAAGACAAGTATATGGAAAAATTAGTTATTACCTGATAATTTTCTTTCCATTAGTCCCGACAGATCAAGCCAGAGACTGGTGGTTTATGTCCGTCTACCAGCGTTATCTATTTTATAAAAGGCATATCATACTTGCAGTATGAGTCTTTACAAAATTGCCTCAGAAAAGCTGGAGAAATCATGGATAAATGAAGCAATGAAGAAATCCACAGAGGCCTGGTAATAAATAATTCCAGAAGCCAAAGAATAGAATTTACCACAGATAAACAGGATCCTTGAAAGATTTAATTTTTTATTTAAAAAGAATTATTTCTTTCAAGGACCCTTTTTATCTGTGGTAATACTGTTCTTTGGCTTCTAAAATGAAGAAGTGGACATTTATGCCTCCTCAAGGACAGGCACAGATGTTCACGTGTAACGTACATATTTTAAGAACATATGTAAAACACAATTCTGCCCACATTCTGCTCAAAACCTTCCTCAAACGTCCTTATACCTGGGTTGCCTAAAAGCATGCATGTTCATGTTACTGCATGCACATTTCTGCATGGGGAAATTTTATAAGACGTAATTTACATATATATATTCTCATACATGCATCAAAGTGCCTCTTATAAAATTACCCCCAAAGTGGGCACCTGAGTGAGAAAGCTTCTGTGGTAAACACTCTGCTGTGTGCTGCGACTGAGTGAGTGGTGACTGCTTGCTAGGGAAATATTCAGGAAAAGTGTTCCCTGCATTTTGCTTGTGTCTCCTTTTTCTCTTAGATCAGTTTACACTTGTAAGTACATTTGGCAAGCTTACAAAAGTCTTTGAAGAGAAGTCATAGTTGACACAGAAAAACCCGGAGCCAGAAAACTTCATGGAAATCGCACCACCACTGATGATAATTTAAAACACTGGCCTAAGAAAGATTTGCTAAATCCAGAGTTAACTATTTAATGCACTTTAGTGAAATGGCCTTTAAATCTCTTCATTCAGCATGGGAAAAAGTAAGCATGGCGCTACAGACCTGTAGCCCTTCATTTTGAGCTGAATGAATGGAAAAGGAGGAAATGAACAAACTATTCATGAGACCACACAGGATGACTAGCAGCAAAAAAGGGGAAATGGATCTTGCCTTAATATTACTGAAGATATTTGTTTTCTCTGCTGTGAAAAGTCTGCATGAGAGTAATTACTGTAAATCTATGTGAAGGTGTGTTTACAGATGACATCCCCAGTCCCCTGTAAAGGACAACATCCCTACCTCCTTAAGGAGGAACCCAGCAGGGGAACCTAGAGCGATAGGCAGGGTCCAGGGAAAAAATTCAAAAACTCAGAATCAGGAGGGAGGCTCAGACAACAAAAATGTAGGCCTCAGGAACATATTCTCATCTTGTATGTATGAGCCACCTGCTATATTGTTTTGAAATCTGCAAAGGAAAAGTGATCCCTCTATTTCTTTTGTGTCTGTAAGAAATAAAGATTTTTCTATTGTTTAGAAGCTGGGTTCAGTTAGTTTTAGTGAGGGAAATTCCATAACAGGGTGCTTAAAATTAGGCCCCTGGAGGCTGCCTGGTAGGAGCCTATTCTATAAAGGAATGTAGGTGTCTACTTTCTTTTGTAGAATACTAGCCTAACTGGGTAGATGCATCCTTAACATTTAGGGATCAGAGATATCAGAAGGATGGTAGTCTATTGATCCCATTATGTAAATTTAGTCTCCACTTATACTCTAGGTCCAGATGTGCTCTTGAGTCAGATTTTGACTCCTGGTGACCCACACAGTGAGGGACCCCCCCCCCCCCTATGATATAGGAGTGGTTTGCCATGGCCATCTACTGAGGTATGGAGGGTTATGTGACTTGCCCAAAGCCACAAGGAATCACTATGAGATTTAAACTTAGGCTCTTCCAGTTCTCATCCCACTGCTCTAACCACTGGGCTACTCCTCCACTCCCCACTTACATTAGTAGAACAAAAGATAGCATAACTTGTGCAAATCTTCTTTCCTGGTTGTCAAAGCTTGGGCACAGTCTCTTGAGAAATTTTATATAATTGTGAAATAAAGCCATACAACATTTCTTCAGCCCTAGAAATAATTGCCTAAACATCTATCAAAGATACTTCTCCAATCGATCTCCAAGTGGTTCCTTGTGCTTGGCTCAGCCCTTCCTCAGGTAGAAAACAACTGAGGTCACAGAAACCTACAGGGATTATGAGCTTGCCTAACTACTGATACCTTATTTTCAGAGAAGTTATTCAACCTTCTTTAGCCAAATCGACTTATATCAGACTTCAGTTTAACTCATGGCTTGATAATACATTCATATTTCCTGGAGCTGGGCCTCTGCTAAGCAGTAAACTCAGTGCCATCAACTCAAAACTTGGGAAAACATTAGGAAGCTCTTGAGAAGTTCTTCCGCAGTGCTTAATGTGGTCTCTTTGATAGACTGATACGATCATAGAAACAGAGAAAATGACAGGAGATAAAGACTATATAGCCTATCCAGTCTGCCCATTCAAACTACTAATATATATTATATGTCCTTTTCCCTTAGGGATTCTCTGTGCCTGTCCCAGACTTTCTTGAATTCAGATACAGTCCTCATCTTCACCACTTCTACTAGGAGGTGTTCCATGATCCCATCCGTGAGGAAGTATTTCTTTAGTTTACTCCTGAGTCTATCCTATTTCCCTTTCATCCTATGACTTCTCATTTCAAAGCCTCCTTTGAATTTATGCAATTGAGATATTTAAAAGTCTGAACCATATATTCCTCCTCCTGCCTTTCTTCCAAAGTATATATATTGAGATCTTTAAGTCTGTCCCCATACACTTTATAAACAGTCACCATTTTAATAGCCACCCTTTAGACTGACTCTATCCTACCTTTTTGAAGGTGCAGTCTCCAGAACTGTACACGGTAACCTAACTGAGGTCTCATAGAGACTTATATAAAGGCACTATCACCTTTTTCCTGCTAAACATTACTCTACCTGTGCAGCCAAGCCCCCTTCTGCCTGTTGCTATTGCCTGTCCTATCGGATAATTTTAAGTCTGGCTAAATTAAGATCATCAAATATGATCATCTCCAACTTCTGCTCCTTTGTCATGCACATAAATATTTCACCCTTATATACTGTACTGTTCTCTTGTATTTTTGCAGCCAAATGCATAAGCCTGCATTTTTTAGCATTAAATTTGAATTGTCAAATTCTAGACCATTTTTCAGTCATGTTATTCACATCATTTGGGGTGTTTACCCTACTGCAGATTTTTGAGGCAAACCTTACCAGACAGCACTTCCACAATATCACTTACAAAAATGTTAAAACGAATTGGACCAAGAACCAATCCCTGCAGCATACCACTGCTATCCTGTCACTACCTTTTGCTCCCTTCCATTCAACCAGTTTCTAACCCAGTCAGACACTTAGAATTCATACCAATGGTGCTCAGTTTATTTATAAGTCACCTATGTGGAACCATGTCAAAGGCTTTGCTGAAATCTAAGTACACCATATCAGCTCTCTTCCTCAGTCCAACTCTCTGGTTACTCATTCAAAAAAATCAGATAGTCTGACAAAACCTATCTCTAGTAAAACCATGCCACCTTAGGTCCTGCAATTCATTGGATTCCAGAAACTGCACTATCCTCTCTTTTAGAAGCCTAGAAGTATGTCCATTAATTTATTTACCACAGAGGTCAGACTGACCAGCCTTTAGTTCCCTACCTCCTCCTAATTTCTACTTTTGTGAAGAAGGACCACATCTGCCCTTCTCCAGTCTTCTGGGACCATTCCCGACTATAAAGAAGCATTGAAAATGTAAGAAAGTTTCTTCAGTACCCTCAGACGTAGCCCATCTGCCCCATTACTTTTTCCACCTTTAGTTTAGCAAGCTTCTTGCGGACACAGTCTTATGAAAATCGTTCATGGTCTATCACATCCATTGCTATTTGTATTTGTCTTCCACAGACTTTCATCTTTATTCATATTTGCTCTACCACTAAAACTGACTCACAAAACTAAGTGGTGTACAGGCTAAAAGGAATAGTTAGAAAGCAAATACAATGCAATAGACATGAAAGCAAGCATATCAAGAACTAAGGGGGGAAGGGAAGAAGGAGGAAAGGACAGAAAGGGAAGGTGAGGGAACAGAGAACAGAAATATTTAAGCAATTCTGCTTTATCCTCTTCAGCTTCTACATATTCCTCCCTTTCATCTATGGGTCTCACAGTGCCACTTTTGCACTTCCTGCTATCACTATCATATCTTGAAAAAATATATCTTGTCCCTCAATTTTACTGTACTGGCTTATTTTTCTTCCATTTACATCTTTGCTTTCCTGGTTACTTTATCAGCTTCTCTTAAGATTTTCCTGATATTTTGCACGTCTTCCTCTTCCTGCAATCTCTTATAGTTTATAAAAGCTAACCTCTTTTTCCTTACCTTTTCAGCTATTACTAAAGCAGCCTTCTTTTCCTCTTACTTTTATTTACTCTCCTAAAAAAATGTTTATTGCCCTTAAAATAGCTTGTTTCTGTTTTTCCCATTGCTGTTCTACTTCCACCAGATGTCTCCATCTGGCTAGCAACTCCTTGAGGTACTCCCCATCTTAATACTCAATAAACCCCTCAACAGTCAATGAAAAATCGGGGAGAACATACAGAAAAAATATGCCTTACCTGATAATTTTATTTCTTTTATTCACAGCGGATGATTGTGGGTTATCTCCATCTACCAGCAGGTGAAGATAGAGAACACTGAAGTGTGCCTCTTATAGAACGATATGCTCCTGGAACAGTCAGTATGTCGCATAACAAAGTAGAAAACAGGAACAACTGCTCAGAACTTGTCCTGCCTCACAGAATCCAAGGAATAAATGAACAGTGTGCAAGAACAAACCTAAGATTTCGCAAAGAAAAACCCAATCAGAGAAACCAACTGATGTGGGGCTCTGGATTCATTCGCTGTGACTAAAGGAAAGAATATTATCAGATAAGGAATCATTTTTCCTTCCTTACCAGCAGCAGATAAATCCAGATACCTGTGGTATGTAGCTGTCGCGTGGTCGAGGACCTTGGCATACTGTCAGGCTTCTTTCCCGGGAGCACTAGGTTCGTGAGTCCTTGGGCCACTACCGTGGAGCGGCAGTGGCAGGCAAGATCACCTTCAAGGTAGAGATGAGACAAGACTGGTCCGGAACCCCCGACTGGAGTTCTACACAGGAATACACGGAACTGGAACGCACCGGACGGGTGCGCACTGGAGTGGAGCCCGCTGGACTGGAACACACTGACGTGGCCCCACTGGACTGGAACATACAGGAGTGAAACCCGCTGGACTGGAACACTGGACCTAGGCTTCACCTACGCTTAACCACCTTTCCCCGAGGGTTGAGCCCTCAGGTTCGGGCGGCCGGCAGGGCTTACAGGAAAAACCGGAACTGAAACTTGCAAGCAGGAACAGCAGGAATGAGGATCCAGGAGTGCCCCCTGGCACCTAGGCGAAGGCAAGGCAGACAGGCAGGGAATGTCCGGGTTCCGTCAGCAGGCAGGTTTAAACACAATGACTAGTAAACTGTACCCAAGCTAATAGGAAAGCTATGTCCAGGCAAACCAGTCATACACTGGAAACAACCACAGCACAAGCAAAGCCACACACAGGCTAACAAGCAAAGCTGTGCCCAAGCTAACCAGTCATACACTGGAAACAACCACAGCACTAGCAAAGCCACACACAGGCTAACAAGCAAAGCTGTGCCCAAGCTAACAAGTCCTACACCAGGAACAAACACAGAGAACTAGCAAAGCTATACACAGGCTAACAAGCCAAGCGGTGCCTAAGCTAGCTAGTCAAACACTAGGAACAAACACAGAGAACTAGCAAAGCTATACACAGGCTAACAAGCCAAGCGGTGCCTAAGCTAGCTAGTCAAACACTAGGAACAAACACAGAGAAAAAAATGTTGCAGTGAACCGGGCACTCCACATACCAGGGCCCTTAGACGAAATGCAAAGGCCCGGGCTGTACTCTCTAAGTGATTAATAAAGCCCTTCAACACCAGAGGCACAGCTGCAGCAATCACCTTGCATCCAAACAGAGGCTTGACACACAAAGAAGTCAGCCCAGCGGGAGCCATCTTGGATACTGGCAAAGAGGAGTCGGCGGCAGCCATCTTGGAAGAGGCATAGCCCACACAGGTGAGGTTCAGTAGGGCAATCAGCACACAGAGCCAGAGAGAAACTAAGACAGACACAGAGACAAGCAGAAGCCAGCACAGCCACTGACTCCCAGAAACAGGGTAAGTCTGAGGGTGGTCACAGCCACAGCCGTGACAGTAGCAAAGCAGTCCTCAAACAGGGCAGAGATCCCCATGGAGAGAACACAGATGCTACAAAGGATGCCTCCAACCACGCTTCAACATCCAACCGGTAATGCTTTGCAAAAGTGTGCAGTGACACCCAGGTTACCGCTTTGCAGGTGTCATCAAGAGAGTAGGCACGAGTCGCATAGGCCTAGAGAGAAGAAGGCAGATGTTTGCTGAAAAGAAGGTAAGCAGAAAAAATAGCCTCCCGAATCCAGCGAGTGACTGTCGGCTTAGATGCCATCCTCCCTCTACTGCGTCCAGCCCAGAGAACAAACAAGTGATCAGACAGTCAGAAATCATTGGTAACCTGAAGATACTGATGTAATACTTGTCAAACATCCAGTAAACACAGGGAGTCAAAAGCTCCATGATAGTCAACTCTGGAAAAAGAAGGAACAACGGCTGACTGAGATGAAAAAAAGGAACCACCTTTGGAAGGAAAAAGGAACTGTGCATACCATCACACCCAACTCAGTGAACCTAAAAAAAAAAAAAAATCTCTAAATAACAGAGCCTGTAGCTCAGAGATCAGCTGGGCCGATGAAATTGCCACCAGAAAAACAGCCTTCAGGGTCAGATCCTTGACCGTAGCCTTGCGGAGTGGCTCAAAGTGCCACTGAAGTGCCCAGAGCACCACATTCAGACTCCACTCAGGACACAGAGGGCGAAGAGGAGGTGTAAGATGATTAACCCCCTTCAGAAAATGTACAATGTTGCCCCCTGCAGCTGACTGAAAATGCTGCCCGAGAATTGAAAAGTGAAGGTAGCAACAATGAAAAGGCCAAATCGGAAAATGAAAGTATGCCTCCTTCAGATCCAGCATGGTCAGAAATTCCCCCGCCTGCACCACCACCAGAACTGAGCAGAGGGTCTCAATGCGGAAATGCTAGACTCATAGAAATCTGTTGATTGGTTTGAGGTCGAGCACCTGACACCAGGAACAGTCTTTCTTGGGAACCACAAAATAGATGAAATAGTGCCCCTGCCCTCACTCTGTGTCTAGAATTGGAACCACCGCCCCTAAGTCCTGCAGTGACCGGAGGATGGCGCAGACCACTGCCACCTTACCCCAGGCCTTGCACGAGGATGCCAAGAAATAAATCTGCGATGGGAGAGAAGAACTCTAATTTGTACCCTTCTCTGATAATGTCCAAGATCCACTGGTCCGACATAATCTTGGCCCATTATTTGTAAAAACAGGCGAAGCACTCCCTTATCAGTCCATCTAAAGAGTGGACCAAAACCCCTTCATTGGGAAGAGCAAGAGATAGAACAAAAGGACAGCTTGGGCTGATACCTGAACAGCTGGAAGGAACCCAAGTGCCCAGCCTGTACCACTTGGAGTTCTTAAGGCGCAAGCGTGCTTGGCTGGACCAATAGAAGCTATGCCCCTCTCAGCACTGCAGCTACTTCTCCTGAAGAGAAAGAATAGCCCTCTGTGCTGCAGAATCCTTTTTTTGTTTTGTTTTGGGGATTGAGTCCTATGAGGCAAGAAAGTGAGGAAGTGGCAAGAAGAGGGGGCAATGGGGGGGGGGGGGGTTGCAAGGGATCTGGCAACACAAAGTGTACCTCTAGGCCAGGCACCACGGCCTAAGTAACCCCAGGCTCAACTGAGCTAGTACAACCCAGAACAGGAGCCACAGCTGAGGATGAGTTCAGGAGCCTGAGAGATTCCATCCTCTGACTGCTGGAGAGAACATACTGACTGTTGCAGGAGCATACCATCCTATGAGGCATATTTCAGTTCAGTGTTCTCTATCTCCACCTGCTGGTAGATGGACACAACCCACAAGTATATGGATTCACCCACTACTGATGACAAGAAAACATAGCTATCCACAGGGCCCTGAGCAGAACTTTCTCCTATATTTACCTTGCTCTTGGTCTTCCCCTTAGCCATTAAGATGGCAAATGTGGAAAGCAAAATCCTCCAGTCATCCTCAGAGAGCTTCTAAAGAACTCCCACGATGGATGCCCCTTGAGCCACATCTTTTATGGCTCAGGCTTGTGGCTGCAGGCATATGGCAGTGTGCCACAGTTCAGGTGACTTTTAAATTGTTCCTGGCACCAGCCTGGAGGTCAGAGAAGGGGCATGGCTTAGCACTTTTCATCACTGCTGGCTCTCTTTTACATTTCAAAGCACCACTGCATTGGTACAGCCACTATAAGCTCTTCCTCTCACTGGAACAGTAACCAGGCTTTCATCCTTTGATATATTTCTTGTTCTAGTTTTTAGGAGTTAACACATTTTGTTTTGATCTGATAAAGGGAGTGAGTATTAGCTCCCAAAAGCTAACCAAAAAAGGTATTGTTTCTCCAATAAAAAGTATCACCTTGTTTCGAAGCAGGATACCCAAGCTCCTAAGAAACTGAGAATTAACATTTTACTAACTAAATAATCCAAGACTTTTAGAAGCGGTATTGAGCAGCAAATATAGAGGCAGCTGTCTATTTGCTATTTACAATTCAAAAATATATTTATTTTTTTAAAGCTTCAAGTCAGAAAAATAAAGGCAGATGTAGTTGTGGTCTGCAAAAGAAAAATAAAAGCATTTGAGGAGAAGTATTGTGCAGGAGTGTCAAAATTGCTATCTTGGAGAGCCACAATCAAGTTTTCAGGATACCTGTAATGAATATTTAGAAGATATATTAGCAGTGCAACCATGTTTTTAAAAAGGGACCAAGGTGGGAGTGCCAGGAGGAATGACATCATAAAAAAAAGATTAGGGTGGGGAATCCAGCAGGTTGGCATATTTTGAAAAAAGGAACATGGGCAGGAGTGGCCTAGTGGTTAGAGCACTGGTCTCGACATCCAGAGGTGGCTGGTTCAAATCCCACTGCTGTTCCTTGTGATCATGGGCAAGTTACTCAACCCTCAGGTACAAACTTAAGAAAGTGCTGGAACAGCGCTGTATGATCAGAGATGACGACATGCTAATTTAAGAATGCAATTCTCTCTGATCATAGGGAAGAAGTGTGTGGGAGGATTGTGCCCGAGCATGCACTCAGGCACAATCCTCCCGGCACTTGTTTGACCACCAGACCCAAACTACCACTGCCCCTGAGCAAGGCAAAACGGGGGCAGGAGGTCCAGCGGGCCTCTGGTCCCCCCCCCCCCCAGGTTCAGAGAGGGCTGTCAATCACCTTCCCCTACTCCCTTACACAGTGTGAAGCCTTGCCCAGCGCTACACAGGGCTGGGCACTGCCATTTTGCAGGCGACATCGAAGGAAGAGGAGGAAGACAGGCCACCTCCCTCCTGGGAGGGAGTCCCAGTTTGAGCTGGAGCTCAAGGTAGGGGTAGAGTATTGACAGCGGACCAGTGGACCACCAGGGACTTTCTTGCTAATGCTGGGAGAGGGATTAGGGGGTCTGGAGACCCACCGGATCTCCAGCCCTCCCTGTACCTGTGTTGGGGGGGGTGTTGTCGCTGGAGGGGGGGGTTGTTGGTCGCCCACTGGGCCACCAGGGACTTGTTAGAAATGCTGGGGGGGTAGGCGGGGCTGGAGACTCACTGGATCTCCAGCCCTCCCTCAGCCTGTGTCGGGGGGGGGGGGTTGGGGGGAGGGACCGAAGGTCCACCAGACCTCCAGCCTCCTGTCGCTGGGGGGGGGGGGGGGTCGTCAGTTTCTGGGCGGGTTGCTTCATTGGGGTGAATGGGGGCCTGCTAGCTTGCAAATGCATGCTGGACAGGGTTCACCATTCCTCCCCAATGGTCTGCAAACCCTAACGCCAGCTCCGAGCTAGTGTAGGGTTTGCTGCGGCCAGCGCGCCAATCTTTGGCGCGCTGGTCGCTGATCATTGGGGATGAATAGGTTTAGCATGCATTTGCATGTTATTTGATCTAAGAGCCCTTTTTGCATGCATTTGCATGCTAGTTGCGTTCAGAGCCCCGCGAGTGCGATGTTTCACACTCTCAGGGGCTCTGATCATAGGGCATTAGCAAACGCAGGCACTAGTATGGCACTAACAGCCTCTAGCACCTGCATTTGCTTCTGATCATCAGGCAGTCAGATTGTGAGCAGGACAGGGAAATACCCAGTGTACCTGAATGTAACTCACCAAGAGCTACTACTGAAAAGATGTGAGCAAAATCCAAATATAATAAAACAAAGGGATTAGGAGCAGGGAAATATTTTTACCAATTCACTGGCCCCTTTAACAGATAGCAGGCCCAGAGTGGGGCTCATTGCCTTTTTCAGGAATGTGCAAAGATTTACCATGGAATAAATACTGAGCTACCAGTGGTTTGTGAATCCCTCAGTAAATTTACCTGCGGTCAAAAAGTGCACAAACGCCTTGGGTTTAGGCTTGGAGAAAAGAGCAAACTAATCAAAAATCCACACTCAACTGCATTCTAAGCCCAGAAATAAGAACTAAGAATCTGATGGCCATAGGAAGGACAGAAGGAGAGGAACACTCAATCCCTACATGAGTCAATCAGGCAGAGGAAGGAGTGGGGTAGACTGGCTCTTTCTAAACAACAACGTCTCCCTTGTTGTTTGGAAAGAGCTGGTCTACCCTACTCCATAGGAAGGGCAGAACATGCCACATTTTCTCTTTATCTCCATGGTTGGTTAGAGCACCACGCATTTCTCTCAGTAGTCAGCAAGGATTTGGGAAGAGAAGGGGCTCACTAGCCATGGCTCATCTGCGTATGTGCAAGTCCCAGTTTGTGTAATACATTCCTCTCAGGCAGAAAAGTGGGAATGTGTTATAATCTTTGTGAGCTAATTACATAAGAAGGGGCTGAATTTGCAAACATTTGAACTTGTGAGCAGTAGTTTCAACTGTGACTACATGCCGCACTTGCACTGTGAAATGTGCTGCCTCTTCAGCTATACCTTGAAGATGACTTATTGAGATTTCATAAGTTGATAAGGGTGTTCGTATATGGAGGACAAATTCTTCAGATTTCTGTGAATATTCATTGCAGTAGCAGGCTTTATTTGTTTTTATTAGAGCAGATATTCAGCATCCACTGTCATCATTTTTTTTAACATTTGTTGCTACAGTTATAGATAATCTGGATATTCAGCACTGATATCCAGATAGTGGCCATTGTTGAATATCTAGATTTAGTGGTGACTAGCACCACTATCTGAACAGCAGCAATATTCAGTCCACTATCTGGCCTACCAATCAGATTAAGTTAGGACAGCCATTTTGCTGTCCTAACTTTATCCAGTTAGCAGACAGTATTGACACCAACCAGACAACTTTCGGCTCTACCTTTGCACTGCCCCAACAGTATCTGGATAGTGCTGAGGTGGTCTGCAATGATATTCAACAGAACTGTCTGGAGTGTGTTGCTGAATATCGGTGGATAGGCCTGACTAAGCCATTTATCCAGGTAACAGCAGCCAATATTCAGGTAAATGGCTTTAAATATTGAGCCCATTAGTTTTACAGTCTTGTTTAGTCAATGTTTTCATCATGATTTCCATTATTTTTGGATTGTGTCTTATATTATACTGTAAACTGTGTAAAAACTGTGTTGAAAATCTATAGGCTCATGCAATCACTATAGTCATAAGGTTCCCACTGGCTATATTCCATCAGTTAGACAATATCACCTGGCCGAGACACATGCATGTGCTTTTTTTTGTAGCAGGACCAGATGAATGGAAAACCTTGGTGCAAGATTTGAGAAAAATTAAGTGTTGTCGATTGTTAGAAAAAGGTTGAAAGCCTAACTGTTCACACAGGCCTTCTCGACATAAGAGCTCAAATGAACCTTGATGCTGTGTGTCAATGATCTACCGTTAGGTATATAGCTATTACGCCTGGATCTGTGGGAAGATATTGGCGTGGTATGGATAATTAAATGTGGGGAATAGGTTATAAGTATATCTAGACATTTTTATGAATTGTTGTATTTATATGTTGTTTGTCTTGATTTTAATTAGGTGTATAACTTTGTAACCCAATCAATACAGTGGCTGTAGGAGACTATATATTTTTTTATAAATAAATTAAATAAATTTGCAGCATATAAATGCTTTTAAAGGAAGATGTTTACACTATCAGTTACTGCTTTAACTATCAGTTAAAGCAGTGAATTACAGGACACTGTATCGTGTGTAGACTTCTAACAGTAAAGCCAGTTGTCTTCTATGGCAATCATACATACCATAACACAAGAGAAGTTCTGTATTCATTTCAGACTGTTTGCACTACCAAGACTGATAGATTTTTCTAATTATTAATGGATTGCCTTGATAGCATAACCCAATTCCTCCAGATGGTCATTTGCAACCAGGAAATATCTTGTCCATCGATCATTACTACTTAATTATCACCAAACGTTATATCAAACACTATTTTTTATTATGTTAATACTTAAAGCATAACATTTGAGGTTTTAATATGAAAATGCTTAAGACAATTAGCCTGGCAGCTACTATAAATAAGAAAGAAAATACACAAAGCAACTATGTTCAGTACCACTGCTTAAATAATTTATCTCTAAGGATTCAACAGAAAAAAGTTTTAAGCAATCATTCACAGTAAACCCAAATCAACATAAAAGGCATCATCTGAATCCCTTAAGCCACATATATCAAAGCATATCTTTGACCTAGCTTCTGTAATTCATCCCTGTTGAGCAATAGAATTTCTTGCCTTGTTGCTATTTTAAAAAACAGAGACAAATGAAGTGGGGAACAGTGTGGTCTTGAAAGCTTATATACAATCTCAACTCTAGACAATTCTAATTTACTTAGGGCTCCTTTTACAAAAGAAATCCTGCCAATAGAGTGGGTTTCTTTGCATTCAGTGAAATGCTATTCAGTAGTGCAGCTTTATAAAAGGAACTCTTATTTTGCAACTTTTATATACCTTCCTTCCAACAAATATCAGAATGGCTTACATTGTTACATAAAAATGATTCCTCCCCACCCACCCCCTAATATTTAAACTCCATAGTCGACTCTGCTTCAACATGCTGACCACAGTGTTTAAACTTATAGCTTGTTATTCAGCACATAAATGACTAGGTATAAAGCTGACACTAGAAGTTATGTGGGTACTGCCAACATTCAATGCCCATACCGATAACTATCCAGATAAGTTAGGACAGCTATTTTGCTGTTCTAACTTGTTTGGAAAGTTATCTGGGTACCAGTGCTGAATATCAACTTTCGGCTCTATCCTGGACCATTCCAGTACTATTCAGATACTGCCAAGGCAGTCGGTAAAAATTTTCACAGATAATGCCACTGAAAATCCATGGCTGGCCCCCAGTGAGTGGCACTTAGCCAGGTAGGAGCTGCTCCACAGATAAGTGCTGCTTAATATCGACCTGCATAATTATAATCACAAATAATCATTTCTGAATAACAAGAAAGCAGAACATTTTAAGACTAAGAAAGTTTACTGGTATAAATATCCACATGTGTTTGATAAACAATGCCAACAAAAAGGAGGGGACACAAAACTTCCACAGTAAGTCGAAGAAAAGCAAAAAAGAAATGGAATATGAATGTTCCAAGGTAATCAGACAAAAGAAGTCCAAGCTTCTAAGAAAAACCTCTTTATTCTTCAGTGAGTGATCAAATAGCTGTACAGTCTTGACCCACCCAAGGCATAAACAATCCTGACCCAACACGGACCGTGTTTTGGCATAAAGCCTTCTTCAGGGGTCTATCAATAACAACAAAACCTCATTTAATATAATAATTTGCTCCTCCAACATTCCAATGTGTCTCACTGGGATCGCAACCACCTGCTGACATCACTCCTCCAACGTTCTCCTCCAACGTTCCAATGTGTGTCACTGGGATTATAACCACTTGCTGACATCACTCCTCCAACGTTCTCCGTCCCCCCTCCCTCACAGTTCCATGGGACCCTGGAACTGGGAGGGAGGGACAGAGGGAGGGGGGAACCTGGAAATGGGAGGGAGGGAAGGGGACACTGGAACTCAGAGGGAGGGGGGTCTGGAACTCGGAAGGAGGTGGAGGGGGCAGGGGAGAGATGCTGCACATGGATGGATGGAGGGGGCAGGGCACAGAGGACGTGTGCAAGTAAAAGAAGCGGATCCGATCATCTCATTGGGCCTTCCCTCATTGTCCCGCCCTCCTCTGACGCAACTTCCTATTTCCTCTAGGGCGGGACAGTGAAGGAAGGCCCAATGAGATGATCAGATCCGCTTCTTTTACTTGCACACAAGGTGCTGCGCTCGCTATCGCGTCGGCAATTTCTTTTTAAAGACCGGGTGGCAGGGAGAAGACGAGGCAGGGTGAGGGTGGGGGACAGATGGGGGTGAAGGTGGGGTGAAGGTGGGGGGGGGGACTTGGATAGCAGAAGGGACTGGGTGGGAGACAGATGGGGTGAGGGGGACTCGGATGGGCAGAAGGGACTGGGTGGGAGACAGATGGGGTGAGGGTGGGGAGCACTTGGATAGCAGAAGGGACTGGGTGGGAGACAGATGGGGTGAGGGGGACTCGGATGAGCAGAAGGGACTGGGTGGGAGACAGATGGGGTGAGGGTGGGGGACACTTTGATAGCAGAAGGGACTGGGTGGGAGACAGATGGGGTGAGGGGGACTCGGATGGGCAGAAGGGACTGGGTGGGAGACAGATGGGGTAAGGGTGGGGGGGCACTTGGATAGCAGAAGGGACTGGGTGGGAGACAGATGGGAGAAGGGGCATGGAGCTGGAACTGGGGTCTGAAAAATGAGCAGGAGGGAGAATGGGGTCATGCCTGGGGCAGGGGTGGATGGGAGAATCAATGGATCTGGAACTAGGGGCAGCCGCAGGTGGGAACTGGGAGCCGAAAAGAGGGGGCAGTGAGAGAGGGGGGATAGATCCTGGATGGAATGGGGAGTGAGAGGGAGGGCAGACCCTGAATGGGTGGGAGGGGGAAAGAGAGAGGGCAAATGGTGAATCGAAGGAGCAGAGAGAAAGGGCAGACAGTGGATAGAAGGGAGTGAAAGAGCAGACAGTGGATGGAAGGGGGCAGAGATAGAGGGCAAATGCTAGAGGGAAAGGAGAGAGAGAGGGCAGATGGTGGATGGAAGGGGGAGAGAGAGATGGTAGACTGGGGCAGATGGTGGATGGAAGGGGCAGAAATAGAGGGCAGATGTGGATGGAAGGGACATTAGAGAGGGCAGACACTGGATGGCAGAGAGAGAGCGAAGACAGATGCTGGATGGAAGGAAGACGGTGAAAAGAAGATGAGGAAAGCAGAAACCAAAGACAACAAACTGTAAATATATATTTTTATTATTTTGCTTTAGGATATAGTATTTTAGCTGTGTTAATAAATGTTTATAAATAGAACATGTAAATAAGGTAATCTTTTTATTGGACTAATTTTAATACATTTTGACTTAACTTTCAGAGAACAAAACCCCCTTCCTCAGATCAGGATAGGATACTGTAACAGCACTATACTGTATTGACCTGAGGAAGGAGATTTTGGCCTCTGGAAGCTAAATGTATTAGTCCAATAAAATGGTATTATTTTATTTTCTGTATTGGTTTTACTTCTATTTGTTAATTTGTAAAGTGGTGATTGGTATTTGTTAGTTTTTTCAAATTTACATCTGCTGTCTTTATATTTTGCACAGTATTAGGAGACATTTTCTGTTTCTGTGGTGTTGCATTGTATGCAGAGTCTGGCATCGGGGATTCAGTTTAATTTTTGTCTAAATAGAAAGTTTATGATTACTTATTCTATAGTGGATTAGGGTGTATCTGTGTTTGTGAAAAAGACATGGCTTTCAGTTGGCATTGACTGTGCAGGATCGACGATCTGTACTATTCTGTCTGGTTTCATTTTACAATAGGTGAATTGATGTTCTAGTGCTCACTGTAGTGCTTAAGATGCTTTCCTTTTCCTTGTGTGACTCGTAGAAACGACTGCTTATGGTATGGTAGAATTGCTCTATAGGTCGTGAGTGTTTTGTATTCTCGGTATGCCTAGTACTGGATTTGGGGGGGGGTGTTAAAAAATGACCGGCCCCGGGTGTCAACTACCCTAGCTACGCCACTGCTGCCGACGTCTCCCTTCCCTTGCACTCGTTGAGGAAACCAAGAGCGCGAAGGGAAGGGAGACGTCGGCAGCGCTCCGCTTTCACTGATGCTGCTGCGACTGGAAGTAAAAGATTTAAAGGCCCCGGGGTGCGGATGGGAGGGCAGAGAGGCATCGATGAGAGCAGGGCCCAGGGAGAGGACAAATTGCTGGAAGGGGAGGGGAGGAGAGAGAGGATTGCTGGCTATGGATGGAGGAGGGAAGGGCAGAGAGGGACAAGGATGGACATGGGGGCCCAGGGAGAGGACAAATTGCTGGAAATGGAGGGGAGGGGAGAGAGGAGGCAAGGATTGCTGGCTATGGATGGAGGAGGGAAGGGCACAGAGGGACAAGGATGGATATGGGGGCCCAGGAAGAGGACAAATTGCTGGAAATGGAGGGGAGGGGAGAGAGGAGGATTGCTGGCTATGGATGGAGGAGGGAAGGGCAGAGAGGGACAAGAATAGACATGGATGGGAGGGCAGGACCCAGGGAGAGAGGAGAAATTGCTGGAAATGGATATAGAGCAAGAAATGAAGAAGAAAGGAGAAAAGTAAAGAAATAAATGGAAAGGAAGCCCTGGAAATGGAGTTAAGAGGACAGATAGCAGCAGAATCAGATACTGGACCAGCATGATCGAAAAAAGAAAGTCACCAGACAACAAAGGTAGAAAAAAATCATTTATTTTCATTTTAGCGTTTGGAATATGTCCACTTTGAGAATTTACATCTGCTATCTTATTTTGCAATGTATAGCAATTTGTTTCTAAGAATATTGCTGACAATTCCTTTCAGTGTGGCAAGTGGTGAGCGATCATTTTCATGGGGGGGGGCGTGATCATTTTCACGGGGGGGGGGGGGGAGCGCCAACTGATAGTCTGCAGGGGGGCGCCAGAGACCCTAGGCACGGCCCTGGCAGACTGGATGGCCCATGCAGGTCTTTATCTGCCATCACTTGTTTTAGTGTGCAGTACTACTGCTTAGCTCCTGGGAGAAGCCAAATGGTATTTCATTTTATCTGTTGATGTTTATTCATAAATTTGATATATCACTTTATCAGAGTTTGATCAAAGCTGTTTACAATAACAAAAATTCATAAAATCACTAGAAAGGAACACCATTGCAATTGATAGGAAAGTTGACACATTCAAACTAGAAAAGAAAAGGAGAGGGAAAGCTCAGAGAAAGTTCACTAAGGGCTTCTTTTACAAAGCTGCGCTAGTGATTCCTGTGCAGAAAATGAGAGGACGCCCATTCTTATGGGCTTCCATTTGCCATGCTGGCATTGTAAAAGAAGCTTTAATCTTCCAGGCATAACAAAACAGGGGGAGAAAAGAAAATTATAAACTTTGGAATCCGTAGGCTAATTCAAAATAATATGCTTTCAAATGGGATTTAAAATTTTAAAAGGAAAGATCTGTGGTTATTCTTTTTAATCAAAATAACTATTGATTGTAGATGCCAGTATTGACAAATTGATTTTATCAGACACAACCATTCATCAAAGCTTTTTCTCATCGTGCTGATACAGGAAAAAGCCTTGATGAATTAAGAGCATTGAGGCTAAAATCTCTCACTATGTACAATGCCTGACCTAGTGTAATTCTAAGAGAGCATTGTTTTATATTGTAAAAACATACATAAACTGTCCTGACTGAACAAAAGAAACAGATCTTGAATCTTTCTGATGAAAAAACTGAGCATCAGCAAGCAGCAAAGAAAAGCTTGAAAAGTAGGAAGACCCTAAGAGGACACTGCTTTTGAGAGCATCTGTCCACTTGCCACATGCAATCAACTGAGAGGTAATTATGCAAACTGTGCTGTTAATTATAAAACTCATTCATCAGAACACTTAAGTCATCATCATTGTACCAAAGTCATTCAGTCACATCCCTCCTTGCCCAATTACAAGGTACTAGAGCAGATCCCCAGTCTCAGTATTTCACATTTCTGTTGCACTGGAGATTTTCCAAAATGAAAACACAGGAAAGGAAACAGTTCATAACGTTTTCCTTAAGTGCAGATGAAGATAAAACAGACATTACAAAGCCCAGGAAAGTGTATTCTTGATAAAAATAATAACAGCTTTTGACAGCAGCCTCAGGCTGAGTTTAGACTAAAAATGTAACATTGGCCACAGTAACCTCTTAATAAATTGTCTTTACAGATTACTTCTTAAAATCTACTTTGTGACTGGAAAAATACACTTGAATATTATTCTCTTAAAAGTGTAGCATTAGAGATTAAGACACAGGCATAACCATCGGCATTACTTCCTTGTGTTTGGGGTCATATGTTTCATCTCTGGGTATATTTAATTTTGAAAATGTCTGCTAGCACTATGTCTTCTTTGCTACCTTGGGAAGCAGTAAAGGGGCAATTCTACAACTCCATTTAGGGGCCACAAGGAAATACAGTCAGATCCTACTTTATAACAGCATCTGGGTGCCCAGATTGTGTTATAGAATACTAGCATAACCTTGTATTGGTGCACCTTACATTTACACACCCACAAGTTATACAGTCATAGACCTGTTGTAACTGCAGGCACATATATGCAGTAAGAACATGTATAACTTACAGTATAAATTGTCCCCCTCATTCTCCACCCATGTAAACGCTCCCTTGCATTTATGTGATATGTCACTTACACTACATATATGCACAAAGTAGATTTCTGTGGAGTTATTTTATTAAGGCACATATCCCCAGATTCTATACACGGCACACATGAAGTCAATTTACACATGCTACTCAACTGAAAAATGAGCCAATTAGTGATAATTGGCTGATAACAACTAATTATCATCACCAATTGGCAATTGCTGGAATTTACGCGTGCTTAATAGGTGTATTCTAAAAAGAGGTGAACGTAAACTCTAACACGCAAAGCTGAAAAGAGGGCATGGCCATGAAAAGAGTATGGGCATGTTGGGGGTGTCAATCATATTTACATGCATTGTTACAGAATTTGGGGGAATGTGTGTACATTTAGGAACACTAGGTTTTCAGTGGCGTAAATGGCTGCGCCTACATGTACACGCATTTCCCCAGCCTATGTGGTATTCTATAAACCATGCCTTACTGTAGATGAGGTTTATAGATCGTATTATTCTAACTCGCCTATATTTTGGATGCCATATACAGAATCAAGCCCATAGGCAATATGCTACCTGTATAAAACATAGACAAAAAGACAAGCATCCTATATAAATTCAAAATGTATTCAAATAAATGCTGACTTAAATATTGTAAAAATAATATGTGGAGTAGACTCTCATCTAAACAGCAAGCCTTCAATGCAGCTATACAGCTATTTGAATAAGGCTAAATGCTGGATGTAATCATTGAGTCTAAACACCAAAAGTGTTGAAGTGTCTACACAAAAATTGATTTCTGTGGAACAAAATATATTTTGAAAAGAAAAAAAAATCACTTACCTGTGCATCTCTAACAAATTTTACATATCACAGATGGAGCATGTGGTAATGTGGATGAGGGCGGGCCCTGGAGCCAGGATAAACTGGAGCCACAGAGCAGATTAAGGTGAACAAAAAGCGAATGCTACATACCTGTAGAAGGTATTCTCCGAGGACAGCAGGCTGATTGTTCTCACTGATGGGTTGACGTCCTCGGCAGCCCCCTCCATCGGAAAGTTTACTAGCAAAGGCCTTTGCTAGTCCTCGCGCGCCCATGCGCACCGCGCATGCGCGGCCGTCTTCCCGCCCGAAACCGGCTCGAGCCGGCCAGTCCAGTATGTAGCAAAACAATACACTTCAAGGGAAGACTCAACTCCAAAGGGGAGGCGGGCGGGTTTGTGAGAACAATCAGCCTGCTGTCCTCGGAGAATACCTTCTACAGGTATGTAGCATTCGCTTTCTCCGAGGACAAGCAGGCTGCTTGTTCTCACTGATGGGGTATTCCTAGCCCCCAGGCTCACTCAAAACAACAACCATGGTCAATTGGGCCTCGCAACGGCGAGGACATAACTGAGATTGACCTAAAAAATTTACCAACTAACTGAGAGTGCAGCCTGGAACAGAACAAACAGGGCCCTCGGGGGGTGGAGTTGGATCCTAAAGCCCAAACAGGTTCTGAAGAACTGACTGCCCGAACCGACTGTCGCGTCGGGTATCCTGCTGCAGGCAGTAATGAGATGTGAATGTGTGGACAGATGACCACGTCGCAGCTTTGCAAATTTCTTCAATGGAGGCTGACTTCAAGTGGGCTACCGACGCAGCCATGGCTCTAACATTATGAGCCGTGACATGACCCTCAAGAGCCAGCCCCGCCTGACGTAAGTGAAGGAAATGCAATCTGCTAGCCAATTGGATATGGTGCGTTTCCCTACAGCCACTCCCCTCCTATTGGGATCAAAAGAAACAAACATGGACTGTCTGTGGGGCTGTGTCCGCTCCAGGTAGAAGGCCAATGCTCTCTTGCAGTCCAATGTGTGCAGCTGACGTTCAGCAGGGCAGGAATGAGGACGGGGAAAGAATGTTGGCAAGACAATTGACTGGTTCAGATGGAACTCCGACACGACCTTTGGCAAGAACTTAGGGTGAGTGCGGAGGACTACTCTGTTATGATGAAATTTGGTGTAAGGGGCCTGGGCTACCAGGGCCTGAAGCTCACTGACTCTACGAGCTGAAGTAACTGCCACCAAGAAAATGACCTTCCAGGTCAAGTACTTCAGATGGCAGGAATTCAGTGGCTCAAAAGGAGGTTTCATCAGCTGGGTGAGAACGACATTGAGATCCCATGACACTGTAGGAGGCTTGACAGGGGGCTTTGACAAAAGCAAACCTCTCATGAAGCGAACAACTAAAGGCTGTCCTGAGATCGGCTTACCTTCCACACGGTAATGGTATGCACTGATTGCACTAAGGTGAACTCTTACAGAGTTGGTCTTGAGGCCAGACTCAGACAAGTGCAGAAGGTATTCAAGCAGGGTCTGTGTAGGACAAGAGCGAGGATCTAGGGCCTTGCTGTCACACCAGACGGCAAACCTCCTCCAATGGAAGAAGTAACTTCTCTTAGTGGAGTCTTTCCTGGAAGCAAGCAAGATGTGGGAGACACCCTCCGACAGACCCAAGGAGGCAAAGTCTACGCCCTCAACATCCAGGCCGTGAGAGCCAGAGACTGGAGGTTGGGATGCAGAAGCGCCCCCTCGTCCTGTGTGATGAGGGTCGGAAAACACTCCAATCTCCACGGTTCTTCGGAGGATAACTCCAGAAGAAGGGGGAACCAGATCTGACGCGGCCAAAAAGGAGCAATCAGAATCATGGTGCCTCGGTCTTGCTTGAGTTTCAACAAAGTCTTCCCCACCAGAGGCCTGGAACAGAACTGAGGGACTTTGTGGTTCGCTCGAGATGCGAAGAGATCCACCAAGGGGGTGCCCCACGCTTGGAAGATCTGTCGCACTACCCTGGAACTGAGCGACCACTCGTGAGGTTGCATAATCCTGCTCAACCTGTCGGCCAGACTGTTGTTTACGCCTGCCAGATATGTGGCTTGGAGCACCATGCCGAGACGGCGAGCCCAGAGCCACATGCTGACGGCTTCCTGACACAGGGGGCGAGATCCGGTGCCCCCCTGCTTGTTGACATAGTACATGGCAACCTGGTTGTCTGTCTGAATTTGGATAATTTGGTGGGACAGCCGATCTCTGAAAGCCTTCAGAGCGTTCCAGATCGCTCGCAACTCCAGAAGATTGATCTGTAGATCGCGTTCTTGGAGGGACCAACTTCCTTGGGTGTGAAGCCCATCGACATGAGCTCCCCATCCCAGGAGAGACGCATCCGTGGTCAGCACTTTTTGCGGCTGAGGAATTTGGAAGGGACGTCCCAGAGTCAAATTGGAGCAAATCGTCCACCAATACAGGGATTTGAGAAAACTCGTGGACAGGTGGATCACGTCTTCTAGGCCCCCAGCAGCCTGATACCACTGGGAGGCTAGGGTCCATTGAGCAGATCTCATATGAAGACGGGCCATGGGAGTCACATGAACTGTGGAGGCCATGTGGCCCAGCAATCTCAACATCTGCCGAGCTGTGATCTGCCGGGACGCTCGCACCCGCGAGACGAGGGACAACAAGTTGTTGGCCCTCGTCTCTGGGAGATAGGCGCGAGCCGTCCAAGAATCCAGCAGAGCTCCTATGAATTCGAGTTTCTGCACTGGGAGAAGATGGGACTTTGGATAA
This sequence comes from Microcaecilia unicolor, assembly GCF_901765095.1. NCBI lineage: Eukaryota > Metazoa > Chordata > Amphibia > Gymnophiona > Siphonopidae > Microcaecilia > Microcaecilia unicolor. The sequence goes on from NC_044037.1 coordinate 197,299,163, forward strand.
TTTATCACAAACCCCAGTAGCTCCAGGAGGCGAATAGTCATCTGCATGGACTGCAGGGCTCCTGCCTCGGATGTGTTCTTCACCAGCCAATCGTCGAGATATGGGAACACGTGCACCCCCAGCCTGCGAAGTGCCGCTGCTACCACAGCTAGGCACTTTGTGAACACCCTGGGCGCAGAGGCGAGCCCAAAGGGTAGCACACAGTACTGGAAGTGGCGTGTGCCCAACTGAAATCGCAGATACTGTCTGTGAGCTGGCAGTATCGGGATGTGTGTGTAGGCATCCTTCAAGTCCAGAGAGCATAGCCAATCGTTTTCCTGAATCATGGGGAGAAGGGTGCCCAGGGAAAGCATCCTGAACTTTTCTTTTATGAGATATTTGTTCAGGGCCCTTAGGTCTAGGATGGGACGCATCCCCCCTGTTTTCTTTTCCACAAGGAAGTACCTGGAATAGAATCCCAGCCCTTCTTGCCCGGATGGCACGGGCTCGACCGCATTGGCGCTGAGAAGGGCGGAGAGTTCCCCTGCAAGTACCTGCTTGTGCTGGAAGCTGTAAGACTGAGCTCCCGGTGGACAATTTGGAGGTTTTGAGGCCAAATTGAGGGTGTATCCTTGCCGGACTATTTGCAGAACCCACTGGTCGGAGGTTATGAGAGGCCACCTTTGGTGAAAAGCTTTCAACCTCCCCCCGACCGGCAGGTCGCCCGGCACTGACACTTGGATGTCGGCTATGCTCTGCTGGAGCCAGTCAAAAGCTCGCCCCTTGCTTTTGCTGGGGAGCCGCGGGGCCTTGCTGAGGCGCACGCTGCTGACGAGAGCGAGCGCGCTGGGGCTTAGCCTGGGCCGCAGGCTGTCGGGAAGGAGGATTGTACCTACGCTTACCAGAAGCATAGGGACCAGTCTTCCTTCCCCCGAAAAATCTTCTACCTGTAGAGGTAGAGGCTGAAGGCTGCCGGCGGGAGAACTTGTCGAATGCGGTGTCCCGCTGGTGGAGAGACTCTACCACCTGCTCGACTTTTTCTCCAAAAATGTTGTCCGCACGGCAAGGCGAGTCCGCAATCCGCTGCTGGAGTCTATTCTCCAGGTCGGCGGCACGCAGCCATGAGAGCCTGCGCATCACCACACCTTGAGCAGCGGCCCTGGACGCAACATCAAAAGTGTCATAAACTCCTCTGGCCAGGAATTTTCTGCACGCCTTTAGCTGCCTGACCACCTCCTGAAAAGGCTTGGCTTGCTCAGGGGGAAGAGCATCAACCAAGCCCGCCAACTGCCGCACATTGTTCCGCATGTGTATGCTCGTGTAGAGCTGGTAAGACTGGATCTTGGCCACGAGCATAGAAGAATGGTAGGCCTTCCTCCCAAAGGAGTCTAAGGTTCTAGGGTCTTTGCCCGGGGGCGCCGAAGCATGCTCCCTAGAACTCTTAGCCTTCTTTAGGGCCAAATCCACAACTCCAGAGTCATGAGGCAACTGAGTGCGCATCAGCTCTGGGTCCCCATGGATCCGGTACTGGGACTCAATCTTCTTGGGAATGTGGGGATTACTTAGTGGCTTGGTCCAGTTCGCAAGCAATGTCTTTTTCAGGACATGGTGCAAGGGAACAGTGGACGCTTCCTTAGGTGGAGAAGGATAGTCCAGGAGCTCAAACATTTCAGCCCTGGGCTCGTCCTCCACAACCACCGGGAAGGGGATGGCCGAAGACATCTCCCGGACAAAGGAAGCAAAAGACAGACTCTCAGGAGGGGAAAGCTGTCTTTCAGGAGAGGGAGTGGGATCGGAAGGGAGACCCTCAGACTCCTCGTCAGAGAAATATCTGGGGTCTTCCTCCTCTTCCCACGAGGCCTCACCCTCGGTGTCAGACACAAGTTCACGAACCTGTGTCTGCAACCTCGCCCTGCTCGACTCGGTGGAACCCCGTCCACGGTGGGGGTGTCGAGAGGAAGAGTCCCTCGCCCGCATCGGCGAAGCTCCCTCCGCCGACGTAGTCGGGGAGCCTTCCTGGGAGGTGGCCGCGGTCGGCACCGCACGCGGTACCGACGTCGGGGACCTCAACCTGGGCGATGGGCCAGCCGGCGCCACGCTCGACGGTACCGGTGGCGCAAGCACCGCCGGTACCGGAGGGGTAGGGCGCAACAGCTCTCCCAGAATCTCTGGGAGAACGGCCCGGAGGCTCTCGTTTAGAGCGGCTGCAGAGAAAGGCTGAGAGGTCAATGCAGGCGTCGACGTCAGAACCTGTTCCGGGCAAATGGAGAATGCTTTAAAGAATAATGTATAATTTCTTAGCAGAGAATGATTTACCTGGCAACTTTTTTCCTATATTATTTCTCCCCTTAGATTACCTGATATCTTGGATCTCCCATTATGGACTTGAGTGTCGTATAAATTTGAAAGTGTATAGATTTATATGCTTGTCTTTGAGAAATATTTTCCTTTTACAATAGTTCCTACTAATACGACACTTTCCTAAGCAAGATGTTTCTTGTAAATATTGTTTAAATGAATAAAAGAATAAATAAAAAAAAAAAAAAAGAACCTGTTCCGGGCGAGGAGGCTGTTCCGGGCTGTCCAGAGCGGAGCGCATCGACACCTCCTGAACAGAGGGTGAGCGGTCCTCTCGGTGCCGATGCCTGCTGGGTGCCGAATCCCTCGGCGACCCAGAGCTCTCGGTGCCGACATGGGGAGGCGACCGGTGTCGATGCTTCTTCGACTTCTTCCGAAGCATGTCACCGGAGCTCCCCGGCACCGACGAGGAGGACGTAGAATCCATCTGTCGCTTCCTCGGGGCCGAGACCGAAGAAGGTCGATCCCGGGGGGGCTGTACCGCAGGAGCCCTCAGGGTAGGAGGAGACCCACCCGAAGGCTCACCGCCACCAGCAGGGGAATGGACAGCCCTCACCTGCACTCCTGACGATGCACCTCCGTCCGACGACATCAGCAGACGAAGTCTCGGTACCACCGACGTCGATACAGTCGCCCGATGCCTCGGCGCCGATGCAGAGGCCCGATACCTCGATGCAGTCGATGGAGCGGCAGCCAAGGAAGATGGTCCGGACACTGACGACGTCGATGCACTCGATGCCTCCGGTGCCGATGCCGACGAAGAGCCCGAGAACAAAACGTTCCACTGGGCTAATCTCGCTACCTGAGTCCGCCTTTGTAACAGGGAACACAGACTACAGTTCTGAGGGCGGTGCTGGGCCCCTAGACACTGAAGACACGCAGAGTGCCTATCAGTGAGCGAGATTACCCGGGCGCACTGGGTGCACTTCTTGAAGCCGCTGGAAGGCTTCGATGTCATGGGCGGAAAAATCACGCCGGCGAAATCAAAAGCCGAAATGGCGAAAATTGAAGCACCAAAATTTAGAGGGAGAAAAATCTCGACCGAGGCCAAACAAGGCCTACCCCGACAACGAAAGAAAACTTACGGGGCAAAAAAACTGAGAAATACGGGAAGGGCAGAAAACCCGAAAGGGCCTTCCGGAACACTTCCGGAGCGCTTCCCGAACTTTTTTTGAGAAAAAGAGATGAAAAACACGTCGAAAAGGACGCGCGAGGTCGACTCTCTAGGGCACGAACGGCGTAACACGACCGTACCGAGCGCGGACGAAAGAAGACTGGCCGGCTCGAGCCGGTTTCGGGCGGGAAGACGGCCGCGCATGCGCGGTGCGCATGGGCGCGCGAGGACTAGCAAAGGCCTTTGCTAGTAAACTTTCCGATGGAGGGGGCTGCCGAGGACGTCAACCCATCAGTGAGAACAAGCAGCCTGCTTGTCCTCGGAGAATAATATTTATTAAAGTGTCATGTTAGGGTCCTGTTCAATTTACAGGTAGGGGATAAAAAATAAACACAAAACTATTCCTTAGATATAAGAATGTCCTTTCATAGCCTGCTCCTGCAGGACTACGGCATGCACTACTGTCTCTCAGCATGCACTACTGTTTCTTAGTGAAGCACCATATGCTGATAGGCTCTAGTAGGTCTCTCCAGAGTTACAAGTATAGCTGTTAGCAGTTCTCATAGGCCAGCTTGGGTCCAACCGGGTTAAAGATAGTTTACAAGGTTCTATGTCAAACTTGGCCTACTTGACTGTTACAGTTGCAGTTCACAGACACGTGGTGGAGGCATATGCAGTTGGATATCGCTGCTTCCCTCCGGGGCCTCCCTGACCTAGCTAAGCCCTGAGCTTTTATACTTCCTGGATCATACCCTTCTAGCTCCACCCTTCCGGTCTCATTTCCCCTTTCGGAGGGACTATGAGCAGAGGTGTGACTAGGTGGGTTGCCAGGGGAGCAGCTGCTCCCCCAAATGGACTTCCGACAGCGACGGCGCCTATTTTTGATGCAATCTGTCACTTTTAAAATACGCACCAGTGCCATCGGCAGTCCACGCTCCACCTCCGAAACCCTCAACCTGGCTGTATGCTTCTGACTATGAGTTTTAAGGTAGCTTTGACACTAAGAAGGAGTATCCTTAAAGGGAAGAGACAGCAACCTCTCACAGAGCATTTCTGCACAGTCCCGTCACCCACTTTGGGGGGATGACCAAATAACAGACAGATAATTTATGAACAACGCCTATGAATGTGAGCTGTAACTAGGCTGTATAAATATGGTGCCACAGCATTTTCAGGATCCCACCAATGGCCATATTCGGCTCCTCCCACAGAAGATGATGTCACTAAAAAAAAATAAAGTTTTATTGAATGACGCATTAAAAAAAACACAGGGGGTATTTCTGAAATGGCTTCTAACTGCCAAAAAAAAATGAACAGCACAAAACCTCAAAAAAACTGTCCATTTCATAGCCATTTTTTAATTTATTTATTAGTTTAACAATTTACAAGGATATACATCTTGTATTAAGAAAAACAGAGATAGTAATATTCAAATAAAGAATTCTCTTCCATAAACCAAACAGTTATACATCATATTTTCTACTCTTCCTTAGACCACTACATATGGGGGGTTAGTCTTTTAACCAGGAGAACACAAGATATCTACCATAAAGGAAAATGGCCTGACTCATATTCTACCCACTTTTTTTCAGTATGTTCAAACTATGCTGGATTTACACTGGAAAGCTTTTTCTGTTCCAGAAAGAACTTTAACTGATCAAGTTCAAGGAAAACATATTTTATATTCAAATATTTAATTAAACATTTGCGTGGGTATGCCAGCAAAAAAGTGGCTCCTAATGCCCTGGTTTCTTCCCTCAGTGATAAAAATAATTTTCTCTTATCCTGTGTAGTCTTTGTAACATCCGGAAATATCCAAAGTCTTGAGCCACAAAAAGTTTTCGTGGAATTCTTAAAGTATAGTTTTAATAATGAATTCTTATCTTGCCATTTTTTTTGTTACATTTGTACCCCGCGCTTTCCCACTCATGGCAGGCTCAATGCGGCTTACATGGGGCAATGGAGGGTTGAGTGACTTGTCCAGAGTCACAAGGAGCTGCCTGGGCCTGAAGTGGGAATTGAACTCAGTTCCTCAGTTCCCCAGGACCAAAGTCCACCACCCTAACCACTAGGCCACTCCTCCACATAGCCATTTTCAAACAGGAAAAACATCCAAAATAAACAGCCATTTTCCAAAATAAAATGTCCAAATTATGAATGCCAAGAAAGAAGGACAAAGACATCTGTCTGGTAGCATTTGAACAAAAATGGCCACATAGACATAACTATAGAGCAGAGGGACAGCCTAGTGGTCAGTGCAGTCAACTTTAAAGCAAAGTTACTCACCTACAGCAGGTGTTCTCAGAGGACAGCAGGTCAGTCTCACAGCTGGGTGACATCGCCTGAAGGAGCCTGGTGCGGGCACTGACTAGCGAGTTCAAGAATTTTCTAGCAGTATCCCATCCATATGTGCCAGTGCCATCCCACCTTACTCGCAAGCACACGTCCTCAGTCATTGTAAAAAGCTAAATAATTCAACTCCAAGGGAGGTGGGAGGGTATGTGAGAATACTCATCTGCTGTCCTCAGAGAACACCTGCTACAGGTGAGTAATCGCTTTCTATGATGACAAGTAGGCTGTCATATTTTCACAGCTGGGAATCCCTAGCTATCAGACTCACCAAAAACAACAATGCAAGGACAACAAGGAACTTGAAACGTTGAGGCCTGTTACTTCATCAACCCGAAACAATTTGTGTACTAGTTGTGGAGCTGCAGCCTAACAGAAGAAAACTGCGCCTAGGAGGATGAAGTTGGATTCTAGACACCAAACAAATTCTATAGGACTGTCTGACCAAATCGTATGTCACGTAGTGTATCCTGCTCAAGGCAGTAATTAGATGTGAATGTGTGATCAGATGACCACGTTGCAACTTTGCACATCTCCATTGTGGAGGCTGACCTCAAGTGGGCTACCAATCTAGCCATGGCTCTGACATGATCCTCTAGAGTCAGGCCAGCCTGGGCATAAGTAAAGTAGATGAAATCTGCTGGCCAACTGGAAAGAGTATGTGTGCTGATGGCTACCCCTATCTTGCTTGGGTCAAAAGAAACAAAAAATTGGGTGGCCTGTCTATGGGCTTTAGTCCATTCCAGATAGAAGCCTAAGGCTTGCTTGCAATCCAAGGTATCAGTACACTCTTGCCAGGATAGGCATGTAGTTTGGGGAAAAATGTTGGAAGAATGACTGATTGATTAAGATGGAACTCTGGCACTACCTTAGAAAGGGTATGTGGAGAGAACTATTCTATTGTCGTGAAACTTAGTGTAAGGTGGGTCAGCTACTAGGACCTGAAGCTTACTAACCCTGTGAGCTGAAGTGACCGCCATCAGAAACACAATTTTCCAGGTCAAATATTTATAGGAATCAAGTAACTCAAAAGGAGTTTTCATCAGCTGGGTGAGGACAATGTTGAGATCCCATGACACGTGGAGAGTTGATCAGGGTTTTTGTCAATCACATACTAGAAATGAAGCGAACAACTAGAGGCTCTACAGATATAGCATTATCTCCCACACGGTGATGATAAGCGCCAATTTCAACAAGATGAACCCTTACAAAGTTGGTTTTTAAACCATACTCAGAGAGGTGCAGGAGGTATTTAAGCAGTTTTTGTGTAGGACAAGTAAGGGGATCTAAGGCCTTGCCCTCACACCAGACAGCAAACCTCCTCCACTTAAATGAGTAACACCTCTTACTGGAGTCTTTCCTAGAAGCCAGGAAGATGCGGGAGACTCCCTCCAGCAAATTCAAGGTTTCAAATTCTATGCTTGCAACATCCAAGCCATGAGAGCCAGGGATTGGAGGTTGGGATGTAGAAGCGATCCCTTGTTCTGCATGATGAGAGTTGGAAAACAGTACAATCTGCATGGATCTTTGGAGGAGAACTCCAGAAGAAGAGAGAACCAGATCTGCCTCAGTCAGTAAAGCAAGATTAGGATCATAGATTAGATCTTGCTTGAGTTTCAGCAAAGTCTTCTCTATGAGAGGTATTGGAGGATATGAATAAAGGAGACTCTCCTCCCCAATGCAGGAGAAAGGCATCTGACGCTAGTCTGCCGTGTGATCTCAGCCTGAAGCAGAACTGGGGGACCTTGTTGTTGAGGTGAGTTGCAAAAAGATCCAATGAGGGGCTGCCCCACTCTAGGAAGATCTTGCAGTTTGGATGAGAATAATTTGGTTTTGCAGCCAATCTCTGAAAGCCTTTAGAGTGCTCCAAATAGCCCTGAGCTTGAGGAAATTGATACGGAGGTCTGTTTCCTGAGCCAACCAAGTCCCCTGGATATGAAGTCCATCTACATGCGCTCCTCAACACAGCTGCAGTTACAGTTTTCAATTTATATACCCCTAACATAAAATTGGTTTGAAGAAGTTTACAGTAAAGTACAGGTACTTACCTGTAGCAGGTGTTCTCCGAGGATAGTAGACTTTATATTTTCACAAGTGGGTGACGCCGACCCGCGTTGCCCAGTCTGGAATTTACAAAAGTCTAATGAGAGCTTTGTGGAGCACATGACACGCTCCACTGCGCATGCAAGACTGCCTTCTCACATGTCGCAAGAACGCGGTCTCCTCAGTTCAATACTACAGCAAAAAATAAATTAAAAAATCTACAAAGGAGACAACTCCAAGGAGAAGTGGGAGGGGCTATCAGAATATAAAGCCTACTGTCCTCAGAGCACACATGCTACAAGTAAGTAGTTGCGCTTTCTCCAAGGACAAGCAGGCTTATAATTCTCACAAGTGGGGAATCCCTAGCATCCAGGCTCACCGAAAACAACATTGGTAAATTGGGCCTTGCAATCGCGAGGACATAACACAGATTAACCTGAAACTATGCACAATCTGAATGAGAGTGCAACCTGGAACAGAATAAAACGGGCCTAGGAGGGTGGAGTTGGATTCTAGACCCTAAACAGATTCTGTACACTGTCTGCCCAAACCAACTGTCAGGTATACTGCTCTAGGCAGTAGTGTGATGTGAATGTGTGGACTGAAGACCACGTCACAGCCTTGCAAATTTCTTCAATGGAGGCTGACCTCAAGTGGGCTACCGATGCAGCCATGGCTCTGAAATTATGAGCCATGACATGACCCTATAGGGCCAGCCCAGCCTGGGCATAAGTGAAGGAAATGCAATCAGCCAGCCAATTAGAAATGGTGCATTTCCCGATGGCGACCCCCATCCTGTTGGGATCAAAAGAAATAAAAAGTTGGGTGGACTGTCTTTGGGGTCTTGTCCGCTCCATGTAGTAGGCCAATGCTCTCTTCTAATTCGCCAGGATGGGCATGAGGTCGGGGAAAGAATGTTGGCAAGACAATCGACAATCAAACTCCAACACCACTTTTGGCAGGAACTCAGGGTGCATGCGGAGGACAACTATGTTGTGATGAAACTTAGTATAAGGTGCATTCACTATTAAAGCCTGAAGCTCACTGACCCTATGAGCTGAAGTGACAGCCACCAAGAAAATGGCCATCCAGGTCAAGTAATTCAGATGGCAGGAATTCAGTGACTCAAAAGAAGCTTTCATCAGCTGGGTGAGAATGATGTTGAGATCCCGTGACACTGGTGGAGGTTTGACAGGGGGATTTGAAAAAAGCAAACCTCTCATGAAGCGAACAACTAGAGGCTGTCCAGAGATAGGCTTACCTTCTACACAGTGATGATAAGCACTAAATGCACTAAGGTGAACTCTTACGGAGTTGATCTTGAGACCAGACTCTGATAGGTGTAGAAGGTATTCAAGCAAGCAGATCTAGGGCCTTGCTCTCACACCAGACGACAAACCTCCTCCATTTGAAAGAATAGCACCTCTTAGTGGAATCTTTCCTGGAAGCCAGCAAGACCCGGAGACACCCTCTGAAAGACCCAACGAACTGAAATCTAGGCTCTCAACATCCAAGTTGTGAGAGCCAGAGACTGGAGGCTGGGATGTAGAAGTGACCCCTCGTTCTGAGTGTCGGAAAACACTCCAATCTCCATGGTTCTTCGGAGGATAACTCCAGAAGTAGAGGAAACCAAATCTGACACGGCCAGTACGGCACGATCAGAATCATGGTTCAGCAGTCTTGCTTGAGTTTCAACAAAGTCTTTCCCACTAGAGGTATGGGAGGATATGCATACAGAAGACATGTCCCCCAATTGAGGAGGAAGGCATCTGATGCTAGTCTGTCATAGGCCTGAAGCCTGGAACAGAACTGAGGGAACTTGTGGTTGATCTGAGTGGCAAAAATATCCACTGAGGGTGTGCCCCACACTCGGAAGATCTTGAGAGCTATGCCCATACTGAGAGACCACTCGTGAGGTTGCATTATCCTGCTTCAGCCAATCCCAGGGGCCTTCCTTCGATATAGCTGCAGTAAAGGCCTGCAGCCTAGATGAGAGTCTACTCCACATAATATTAAATCTAGTATTTATTTGACATATAGGATGTTTGTCTATTTTACCTTGGTTGGTTTTACCTGCGTGTAGGAGTATTTTCTATTTTGGTGTAACCTGTATAAAACAAGCACATCATAAGCATAAATGTGCCTTTCTACCTAAGGAGTTCTATTACTAGATGTAAGCAACCATAAAAGTTTCATGTTATATCATTTCTGGAAATGTTTGTTTTGTTCTTTTTTATTTTTTTCAGTATTTTATCAAGGGAGCAATGTCATTAAGATTTCATGCTCTTTTTTTTTTCTTGCTTGCATGTACTGAAAGTGCACACACTTTATGAATTGACAGTGTGTATGCTTCATGAAGACACGTTTTTGAAAAAAAAATGAATGCTCTTTCAAAAAAGAGTGCGCACTCTTGTTGGCACACAAATAAACAGAATATTTTGTGTTTTTTCTTCTTGTTTTAACTTGCCAATGACATAAAATGACATAGGTAATATCATGGAATTATTGACATTTCTCGTGCTGTTTCAAACAAATGCACATCCCTACCTCTTACAAAAATTTCCTCTATATCAATGTTGGGCAAACTGCAGACCATGGGCCAAGCTCATATTTTCTGGCCTAAAAAAACTGCATTACCTCTGGCCCACCAATAGTAACTCTAGAGTTGCTCTTGTGATATCATCATTCATCATTAATGATGTGCCAATATTCATGCATCATCAAAAATGGATATTTTGGGCATTCAGCGATGACACTGAAAGTAACTCTGTAGTAAAGAAATTGTACAGAAGAACTGTGGTGCAAAGTTTGACCATTGCCCTCCCAGTATCAATTATTAGCTCTTAAATCTTTGCCCTCCCCACCCTGCACCTGAGACCTCTGCAAGGATCCGAGAGATACCACCCCCCCTTTCCCTCAGACCCTATGTGGCCATCCAACCAAAAGGTTTGCCCACTCCTGCTTTATAACATGGAATAAATACTGTAAGCCTTTTAAAAATATATACTCTCAGTTGGGGAAACATGACTACGATGAGAACAGAAACCTTCTCAAAGACAAAGAACAAAATACCTTTCAAAATAAAATGCTGTGCCTCAAAGCAAATACTTTTTCAAAAGAGAACATAGCTGGTTATATACCTAGTCATTCTGTCCTATTTCACCCTTCTATTTGGTCCAGAAATATTCTCCTGCTCATGTCTGGGTTTGCTACCAGCTAGGTTATCCTGGACAACAGAGCCATGAACCTTAATTTTTAGCCACCTAGGTATTTTGTTTTTAACCAGAGGCCACAGAAAGCTGCTTCCCCTGAACCCAGTATAGATTTTCCCAGCCTGGTTATCAGATTTTGCAGTTATACAATGGCTAAGACCTCCCCCTGGGAGGGGGCAGGGAGGGAGAAAGGACACTGCTTCCTCAGCATCCCCAGCCCAGCTAACCCAAAGAGCAGAAGCCAGGCTAGTGAATTGAGTCAAAATGTTCTGCATGACAGTGCGTAGCATTTACCACTGCACCATTAATCTAGCCAGGTCACCTATTGTTAGTCATACCAAACGATATTCAGCAAAGTTTTAGGTATATTCTATAACATATAATTTTAGGTATATTCTATACTGTATAATTGTCATTATGAGATAAAATTGTCAACTTGCTAAAATACTATCATAAGTACATAAGTACATAAGTACATAAGTAGTGCCATACTGGGAAAGACCAAAGGTCCATCTAGCCCAGCATCCTGTCACCGACAGTGGCCAATCCAGGTCAAGGGCACCTGGCACGCTCCCCAAACGTAAAAACATTCCAGACAAGTTATACCTAAAAATGCGGAATTTTTCCAAGTCCATTTAATAGCGGTCTATGGACTTGTCCTTTAGGAATCTATCTAACCCCTTTTTAAACTCCGTCAAGCTAACCGCCCGTACCACGTTCTCCGGCAACGAATTCCAGAGTCTAATTACACGTTGGGTGAAGAAAAATTTTCTCCGATTCGTTTTAAATTTACCACACTGTAGCTTCAACTCATGCCCTCTAGTCCTAGTATTTTTGGATAGCGTGAACAGTCGCTTCACATCCACCCGATCCATTCCACTCATTATTTTATACACTTCTATCATATCTCCCCTCAGCCGTCTCTTCTCCAAGCTGAAAAGCCCTAGCCTTCTCAGCCTCTCTTCATAGGAAAGTCGTCCCATCCCCACTATCATTTTCGTCGCCCTTCGCTGTACCTTTTCCAATTCTACTATATCTTTTTTGAGATACGGAGACCAGTACTGAACACAATATTCCAGGTGCGGTCGCACCATGGAGCGATACAACGGCATTATAACATCCGCACACCTGGACTCCATTCCCTTCCTAATAACACCCAACATTCTATTCGCTTTCCTAGCCGCAGCAGCACACTGAGCAGAAGGTTTCAGCGTATCATCGACGACGACACCCAGATCCCTTTCTTGATCCGTAACTCCTAACGCGGAACCTTGCAAGACGTAGCTATAATTCGGGTTCCTCTTACCCACATGCATCACTTTGCACTTGTCAACATTGAACTTCATCTGCCACTTGCACGCCCATTCTCCCAGTCTCGCAAGGTCCTCCTGTAATCGTTCACATTCCTCCTGCGACTTGACGACCCTGAATAATTTTGTGTCATCGGTGAATTTAATTACCTCACTAGTTATTCCCATCTCTAGGTCATTTATAAATACATTAAAAAGCAACGGACCCAGCACAGACCCCTGCGGGACCCCACTAACTACCCTCCTCCACTGAGAATACTGGCCACGCAATCCTACTCTCTGCTTCCTATCTTTCAACCAGTTCTTAATCCATAATAATACCCTACCTCCGATTTCATGACTCTGCAATTTCTTCAGGAGTCTTTCGTGCGGCACTTTGTCAAACGCCTTCTGAAAATCCAGATATACAATATCAACCGGCTCCCCATTGTCCACATGTTTGCTTACCCCCTCAAAAAAATGCATTAGATTGGTGAGGCAAGACTTCCCTTCACTAAATCCGTGCTGACTTTGTCTCATCAGTCCATGTTTTTGTATATGCTCTGCAATTTTATTCTTAATAATAGCCTCCACCATCTTGCCCGGCACCGACGTCAGACTCACCGGTCTATAATTTCCCGGATCTCCTCTGGAACCCTTCTTAAAAATCGGAGTAACATTGGCTACCCTCCAGTCTTCCGGTACTACACTCGATTTTAGGGACAGATTGCATATTTCTAACAGTAGCTCCGCAAGTTCATTTTTTAGTTCTATTAATACTCTGGGATGAATACCATCAGGTCCCGGTGATTTACTACTCTTCAGCTTGCTGAACTGACCCATTACATCCTCCAAGGTTACAGAGAATTTGTTTAGTTTCTCCGACTCCCCCGCTTCAAATATTCTTTCCGGCACCGGTGTCCCCCCCAAATCCTCCTCGGTGAAGACCGAAGCAAAGAATTCATTTAATTTCTCCGCTACGGCTTTGTCCTCCTTGATCGCCCCTTTAACACCATTTTCGTCCAGCGGCCCAACCGACTCTTTGGCCGGTTTCCTGCTTTTAATGTATCTAAAAAAAATTTTACTATGTATTTTTGCTTCCAACGCTAATTTCTTCTCAAAGTCCTTTTTTGCCCTCCTTATCTCCGCTTTGCATTTGGCTTGGCATTGCTTATGATCTATCCTGTTACTTTCAGTTGGTTCTCTTCTCCACTTTCTGAAGGATTGTTTTTTGGCTCTAATGATTTCCTTTATCTTACTGTTTAGCCACGCCGGCTGACGTTTAGTCTTTTTTCCCTTTTTTCTAATACGTGGAATATATTTGTCCTGAACCTCCAGGATGGTGTTTTTAAACAGCATCCACGCCTGATGCAAGTTTTTTACTCTGCGAGCTGCTCCTTTCAGTCTTTTTTTCACCATTTTTCTCATTTTGTCGTAATCACCTTTTCTATAGTTAAACGCTAGCGTACTTGATTTCCTAGTTTCACTTCCTTCAATGCCAATATCAAAACCGATCATATTATGATCACTGTTATCAAGCGGCCCTCGTATCGTTACCCCCTGCACTAGATCATGAGCACCACTAAGGACTAAGTCTAGTATTTTTCCTTCTCTTGTCGGCTCCTGAACTAGCTGTTCCATGAAGCTGTCCTTGATTTCATCAAGAAATCTTATGTCCCTTGCGTGTACAGATGTTACATTAACCCAGTCTATATGCGGGTAATTGAAATCCCCCATTATTATTGTGTTGCCCAGTTTGTTTGCGTCCCTGATTTCCTTTAACATTTCCGCATCCGTCTGTTCGTCCTGGCCAGGCGGACGGTAGTACACTCCTATCACTATCCTTTTCCCCTTTGCACATGGAATTTCAATCCACAGTGATTCCAAGGAGTGTTTTGTTTCCTGCAGAATTTTCAATCTATTTGATTCAAGGCTCTCGTTAATATACAATGCTACCCCTCCACCAATCCGATTCACCCTATCACTACGATATAATTTGTACCCCGGTATGACAGTGTCCCACTGGTTATCCTCCTTCCACCAGGTCTCAGAGATGCCTATTATATCTAATTTTTCATTTAGTGCAATATATTCCAACTCCCCCATCTTATTTCTTAGGCTCCTGGCATTCGCATATAGACATTTCAAACTATGTTTGTTGTTCCTAAGTACATCATGCTTAGTACTTGACAGTATTAATTGGCAATCTTTTGTCTGATTTTTATTGTTATTTAAAGATACCCGATCTACTTCAATCTCTTTTGTTTTACCATTATCATGTTACCCAATATCCTTCTGTTATACTAAATGCATACCTTCACATGTATTCTCACTATTCATGATGTATTGTAAGCCACATTGAGCCTGCAAAGAGGTGGGAAAATGTGGGATACAAATGCAACAAATAATAATAATAATAATAACTGCACCATTAATAAATGTATTTCTGCACAGTGGTGTAATTTCATAGAAACAAATAAAGGTTTTTCTGCTCTTTGCCTAACCACAGACAATTTAAAATACAGTTAAAAAGAAAGAAATGATGCATTAAAGTGTTTTGCAATAATATCCCCTTTTCTGTGCACCAATCGCTCAGTATTTATTTTTTTCAAAATGTTTTTTAGAGGTGGTGTGTCATGGGCAGATAATGAGCATGGAAACATTAATCCGCTAGCATGTTCGCTTTAGTGTGCATGGACTGGCTAATACTAAGTTAACACAGGAGCACTTAGCACCTTCTAAATAGGAGGTAGTAAGTTCTCCCACATTAACTTTTTGCGCTAGTAGAACGTTTAGTGCAGGACCTGCAAAAAAGTAAAAATTAAAAAGCAATGTTGAATCTGGGCTTAGTGTACAGGAAAGTCCCTGAATAAGACAAAAAGTCATAGTATGGGATTTGAACTTAAGTCAAGGTGATAAGTAGGCAAGCAACCTACTGATTGCATTACAAGGCTTCCAGATACTCAAGTATGTTGGCAAACTGAAATATTCATACTTTACAAAAATTGCATTTGCATATCTGTTATTCATTTCCTATCTCTTTTCTCTGCAGAAAGTACATAATTTGGCTTATGTATGTCACTTTTGTTTTAAACACGAACAAAATGAATCACGCTTACATTTTGTGCTGAACTAGGTACTGCAGCAACCCAAAACAAATTGGATTATTTTCTAAGGTCCCTTATTCAAATATACATCAAATATACATACTGCATTTTCGACAAATAAGAATTCAGGTACAGTGCTCAGCAAAGGGACCAACTGCTATTTCCTTATTTTGCTCAGTCTGAGAAAAATCTAATTTGGAACTGGAAAAATAATTACAAAGACCTGGGTGATGCAAGCAAAAGAAATCCAAATGAATGTTAGCAATTTGTCCTTCCAGTTGAATATTATTACAACAGATTTGGCACGTTGGTCGTGAATTCAGAGTTATTTTTGCTCTATCAATAAAACAATAGTAGTTCATTTTATCAAGCGATAATTAAAGGGTACAGGAAACAAAGGCGCTTTGTTGAGCTGATAGAATATATTAGGCAGAAGGAACTCTAGTGTATTGGAGATCATTATTTGAATACAAGCACAACCGTTCATCAAAAATCAACCAAGAAAAGGAAAGAATCATTTATTTGCACATTCATTTTACATTTTACAACAGGACACATATAAGAAGTCCAAAAAAGTGTCTATTTCAGGCCTATTTTATAAAGGCAACAAAAGAGTCTGTGTATCTTAGGTTTCCAGCACTAGTCCCAATAGTATGCAAATAACAGCACATATATTTACACTGATCCACTGCTGGTCTAAATGTGTGCATGCATTTTACATGTGTATTCATGTATTTTATAAAATGTGTTTATACATCACGTAGGATCTCTTAGGAATAGGAACAGATAGTAGACAGTATGGATCGCAGACTGGATAGGCCTTTATCTGCCATCATTTTCTCTGTTTCTGTCATGACTGTCTACACTTCAACCAACTACAACCCCTAAAGTGTCAACATGCTGCACACATATTAGTAAGAAATAAAATAAAAGTGGGAGGACGACCAAGGATTCCAAAGACTGAAAGAATATATAATAATAAAGATGTTTATTGAGGTATAAAGACTCGACACAACGTCGTGTTTCGGCCGTTAGGCCTGCATCAGGAGTCTTAATGCCGAATGCTTTTGAGAACTATTTGATGAAGGCAAATCCTCAACAAAGGGAGGTCTTTAGAAAGACCGTTGTGAAGGTGAGCGTGCTTCGTTGTCTCCTCTGACACAACGCTTGTATAGAATGCTGCAATAAGCCAATAGTGTTCATGAACACATATTAGTAAAATCTTGCAGATACGTGTGCACAGTGCTTTTTTTTGTAGGAAAAAAGGTACCAGTACTCATTGTGGGCGGGGTCACCATCTATGGCTCTGCCCCCTATGGTAGCCACACCACTTATACCAGCCATGGCGCATATAAATAAGAATCATTGAAATTTTATACCACTATAGGAGAAAAAAATAACTTTTGATTTATTTCATTATAAATAATTTCTGTAAGCTGTTAAAGCTCCAGTATACCCAGTGCAAAATAAGACAGCAGATGTAAATTCTCAAACTGGACATATTCCAAACACTAAAATGAAAATAAAATGATTTTTTTTCTACCTTTGTTGTCTGGTGACTATTTTTCTGATCATGTTGGTTCCAGTCTCTGATTCTGCTGCTATCTGTTCTCTTAACTCTGTTTCCAGTGCTTCCTTTCCTTTCCATTTATTTCTTTACTTCCCTCCTTTCTTCTTCATTTCTTGCTCTACTTCCATAAGTAAAAGCTGGGTCCTCCGTGGACTTGACTGGAGGAGATATAGAGAGTATCCAGCTTTTGCCTATTTTCCCATCCATGTGCAGTTTTTCTCCTCTCTTCCCTTTCCTTCATCTCCATCCATGTGCATCTCCTTTCTCTGTCTTCCCTCCCCTCCATCCATGTCCAGCATTTCTCCTCTCTCCTTTCCCCTCCATCCATGTGCTTCTCCTTCCTCTGTCTTCCCTCCCCTCCATCCATGTCCAGCATTTCCTCTCCCCTCTCCTCCATCCAAGTCCAGCATTTCTCCTCTCTCCCGTCCACTCCTCCCATCCATCTATGTCCAGCAATTCTCCTCTCTCCCCTGCTCTCCTCTCCATCTATGTCCAGAAATCCTCCTCTCTCCCCTGCCTTCCCCTCTATGTCCACCAATTCTCCTCTCCCACCTGCTCTCCTCTCCATCCATTTCCAGCATTTCTCTCTCCCCTGCCCTCCCCTCCCATCAATGTCTAGCATGTCTTCTCTCTCCCATGCCCTCCCCTCCCATCACTCCAGTGATTCTCCTCTGCCCCTTGTCCTGTCCTCCCCTCTCATCCATGTCCAGTGATTCTCCTCTCTCCCCTGCCCTCCCCTCTCATCCATGTCCAGCGATTCTCCTTTCCCCGTCCTCCCCTGCAATCCATGCCCAGCGATTGTCCTGTCCCCCGTCCTCCCCTGCTATCCATGTCCAGCGATTCTCCCTCTCTCCCGCCCATCCTCCTTCTCCCGCTGCCTGCCTGCCTGCTTGAGAGTCCGGGCCCCCAGAATCAACCAATACAAGGCCCGGCACAAGCACTGATGACTCCGAGCCTTCACACCAATGCCACGCACTTGGGAAGAAGGCCCTGTTAGTCCCGGCCTCTCTGACACATCACGTATGTGTCAGAGGAGCGGTACCAACAGGGCCTTCGCGAGCGGATAGGCTCAAGGCTGAGTGTACCGGCCAGGTCTTGTACTGCTTGATCGTAAACCCGGACTCTCAAGCAGGCTGCAAGGAACGAGGAAACAGGAGCAGTGAGAGGGGGACTTGAGAGGTAAAAAAAAAAGGTGCCGGTACAATGTACCAGCACAAAAAAAGCACTGCGTGTGCATGTTCTCACCTTAATGGCTAGATAATTTTATAGAAGGCCTTTTATGCACATAAAAACAGCTTTACATGCTGAAAAACATTCATCAAATTACTTCTATAATGATTAATACTACCCTGACAGAGCAGCCTCCAAAACCCTGACCCCGCCACCACCACAACTTTTAATGTCTACCTAGCAGATTTTAAGGTTATATTTGAGGACGTCCTTGAATAAGAGGTATGGTTTTGCCTGTGATCTACATTCACTTTTTAACTGCCCAGAGAACACACATTTGGGAATACAGGTATCCTCCATTTTTATGACTCAGTATATCCACCAAAAAATCAGCTTTCACTACAAGTGCCTCTGCACTAGGAATGTGGCATCTTTCCTCTATTGGAGATCCAATCTTGACACCTTATATTTAAGATGGATCTCAGGGAGTACTGATCAAGCTGGTCAAGATGCCAGAGCTTCCTGTGGTATAGTGTCCAGGATTCATATTCATACAACAATGTGGACAGTATTTCCTTTTATTTATTTATATGATTGTCACCGTATCTTCTGAAGATCCTAGTATAACATAGTAATAATTTGTAAACTTTAATGACAGTTAAAATTTAGTGAAGAGTGTTGCACTAGGAGTAAAAATCCAAAGGCTGTATTTTCTAGGGGGCCGAAAAACTGATATGCATAACCCAGGAGAGAGACCTTGTGGAAATAGTGTATGAGGATCTCAAGGCTGCGAAACAAGGTGACAAAGCGGTGGCTGTAACCAGGATGCTGGACTGCATAGACAGAGAAATTACCAGCAGAAAAGAGAGGTGTTAATTCCCTTGTACAAGTCATTGGTAAGGCCCTACTTGGAATATTGTGTTCAGTTCTGGAGGCCATATCTTGTTAAGGATGTAAGAAGATTTGAAGTGGTCCAGAGGAAGATGACAAAAATGATATCAGGATTGCGCCAGGAGACATATAAGAAGAGACTTGAATACCTGAATATGTACTGTATACCCTAGAGGAAAGAAGAGATATGGGAGATATAATACAGACATTTAAATACTTGAATGGTATTCATCTACAAACAAATCTTTTCAGGAGATGGAGAAGCGGTAAAACTAGAGGACATAATTTGAGGTTGTGGGGTGGTTGGCTTAGGAGTAACATCGGGAAATACTTTTTCACAGAGAGGGTGGTGGAAGCCTGTAATGCCCTCCCACTGGAGGTGGTGTAGACAAAAACAGTGATGGAATTCAAAAATGTGTGGGATAAACACAGAATATCCCTATAAAAGAAAGAGGATAGTATCAAAACAAAACTTAAAACATCAACAGTTATA
This sequence comes from Microcaecilia unicolor, assembly GCF_901765095.1. Lineage (NCBI taxonomy): Eukaryota > Metazoa > Chordata > Amphibia > Gymnophiona > Siphonopidae > Microcaecilia > Microcaecilia unicolor. The sequence goes on from NC_044037.1 coordinate 197,318,738, forward strand.
AGTTCATATGATGCGCAGGAGTGGTGCTTAAATGGCAGCTCCAGAAGTTTGGAAGTGAAGTCAGTGCCGGACAGACTTCTACAGTCTGTGTCCCATATATGGCAAGACAGATCAGGATGGGCTGGAGTGGGTTTTGACAGAAACTCCAGTAGCTGGGAAGTAGGGTCAGTGCACGGCAGATGTTTTTACGGTCTGAGCCCCAAAAATGGTAAAGATGGACCAGGAGCAAGTATGTGCATTTTATACCGCATTCATATCGAATGAGTGCAGGTCTTGTATATCTAACCCCCCTGTTTACAAAGCTGCACTTCATTACCGACACAGCCAATTCAAAGTGAATGGGCTGTGTTGGCAGTACTGCACTGCCAGGCACTCGTGTGGCTTTGTAAACAGGGACCTAAGTGTCTTACCCTTATATTCTGGAACTTAGCAAGTAAAATGATGTAGTACTACTGGACTGTTGGTTCAATATTGCCTTGATAATGTATGAGACTGTTGGGCAGAAAGACAGACCATGTAGGTCTTTATGTGCCATCATTTACTATGCTACTATGATTCTGGTGTGCAACCCAAAGATGATACTACAGTCCGCCACAGGAAGAGCTTGCCTTCGCAATGCACTGAATAATAAGAATGCTTCTGTTAACAGAATTAATTTGTTCATCGGAGTATCCTCAATGAAAACTTCAGGCTTAACATAGGCCTTAGATGGTAATAACCTCCATTTCTTTCAGGTTGATGATGAGCAAGAAGCATTTAATTATACTATTGGAATGTTTTGTATTTAATGTGACTTGCCTTAGGCAAGCTGGTGAGGTGTGTAATTAAATATAATAAATAATAATAATAGTACTGCTACTACTGCTTTGGGGTCAGGTTGCACCATTTTGAAATATAGTACCACCAGGGAATGATCAAACAGGGATCACACGTGCCTCCCTGCTCTATCCCCAGATATGCCCCAGTAAGTTCCAGGGGATTATTGGGGTTGAGATGGAATATCTATAGGGGAAAGTGTGGTTTTTGTGTGAGGGGGGAGGGGTTCTTTCTTAGCTACTAGGGCTATATAATGTAAGCAGAGGGCTTGTTTTGGGGTTTTTTTTACTATGCCGTTCCCTTTAGAAGGTAGCAGGCCAGAACTGGGGCTCACTATTGTGTGTTGCTGTGCCTAGGAATACATAATGTTCCTGTCCACAGCAATGCTAAACAAATTACTTTGGAGTTCACTAATCTACCATGTTAACAAATTGCACAGTAATTTCACTGCAATCAAATAAATGCAGAAACAATGCTTCTTGCTCATCATCAGCCTCAAAGAAATGGAGGTTATTTACCATCTAAGGCCTATGTCCCTCACAAGACTGCCGCTTGAAGTCTCGACAGCCATCTTTAAACAACTGGTAGCGCCGGTGAAAGGATCAGCGGCAGCGAGCAGGAAAGTGTGGGGACCTTTCCTGCCCCGAAGCAAGCCACTAGACCACCAGGGTGATGCGAGGTTATGTGTGGGGAGGCCATCCAAGGCTGGAGCAGAGGTGAATGGGAGGGTGGGATGGAGGGAGTTGAAGACAGGATAGTATCTGTTTCCCCTTCACTCCTCCGTTCCGCTCTGTGGGAACCAGGAAGAACACAGGTCCATCCTGCGGGATCCCCGTGGACCTTGGTCCTGGAGGGGATCCCCACGGGAATCCCGCAATCCCAGTTCCTGTGCAGCTCTCTACTCACATACAAAATTAGATTGTGAGCCCTCCTGGAACAGGAAAACACCCAGTGCACCTGAATGTAACTCACCTTGAGCTACCACTGAAAAGGTGTGAGAAAACTCTAAATAAATAAATCTAAATAAAAATATTTAGCATAAAGACTACAATGTTCATCATATATCAAGAAAGGAGGACTGAAAAGAAGAGGACAACAGCTTAACTTGAGCTAAGTACGTTATATAATATTAAGATCTGCCAAAAGAAGGAGGTTTTTTGCAGATGATAAAGAGTGTTTTAGCTCTATAGACATTTTTTGTCTAGAGCTCTTTGAGGGGTCCTTTTACTAAGCTGTGGAAAAAAGGGCCCTGCGGTAGCGGCAGGGACCATTTTACCCATGTGCCAGGGCCCTTTTTACCGCAGCCAGTAAAATGTCCCCCCAAAAATCTGCTATGTGGTAAGATAACTCCTATTGTGTGGCCATGTGGTGAGGAGCATTTACTGTCACCCACTCAGGTGGCAGTAAGGGCTCCCGTGGTAACCCAGCAAGACATGATGTCCGATTACCACTGGGTTAGTGCTGCACTAAGGAAAAAAAATTTCCGGAACTACCGCTGGAAGCCATGTTGGGCCGGCGTTAGTTCTGTTTTAGCATGTGGTAAGCTTGCATTGTGTTTACTGCTGCTTTGTAAAAGACACCCTGAGGCTTTTTCCTCCTTTCTTGCTATATGATAAGCATTGTAGTCTTTATGCTGAATATATTGTAAGAATCGTTTTTGATTTAGTATAACTTCAACAATCACCAATAAGTGAGCAAAATTCAATGACTTATATGCTAAGATGAAGGCCTGATAACTGATACTTGTTATCTCAAGTTTGTTTTAAGTCTACCATTTTTCTAATACTATACAAAAATGGTATCCACATAAGTATAAAACCATATCTAATGGTGACAACAACTAGCAAACAATCATATTTTACCATATACTGAGACTTACCAAAAATGATGCATTTTCTAATAAATACTATTTAAAAATATGTTGGAAACTTTGGACCAATGCTATTGCACATGCATAAAATTAATTTTCTAAACATACTAAACTATACTATATCCTCAGCTGCAGCAGGGGGTACTGAAGCTTTATTTATACCTTTCAAAACATTTGACTATAAATAAACAACTCACAAAATAAAAAAAGTTCCCAAGCAGTAATTTGGTTCAAATTTACAGATTCCTACTCTTTGCTAACCTTGACAATGTCTTATTTATTCTGTACTTGCATCAAGTTAACAAGCTGATTGAAAAATGTCATTTTATTTTTAAACTTACTGTATATGGCTTCTGCCGTTCATCATCAGCTGAAAATGTATTGTGTCTGACATTAGAAAATGTTGGGAGAAAAATATAGCAATTGTGTTTTATTAATAATGTCAACCTGCTACAGGTAGAAAAATAATTTAAGAGGAATTCTGAAAGACACATTTAATCATCAACCTATGTTCCTGGATCAGTGACAGTCCCATACTGGGACATTTATTAAACCAAACTACTTTGCCTCTTGAAGTGCCAGTGTTCAAGTGCCTGAGGGATTATTTAATTGTTAACACATGACTGGCTTGATTTGTTTGCATCTTTAAGCCTTAAGATAAGCACACAGAATTGGGTAAAATGTCCATGTATACAGTAGTTTATTTGCACAATAACCTAGAAGAGAGGAAAATAATTTGAAAATATATGAACACTATGAACATATGAATTCAAAGAATACTAAAAAAGTGAGCTTATGTGATTATTGTACATACAAATGTTAATCTGACAGCTGTTTCAACTGGAGATCATCCAAAACATTGTGATCTGTAACCATGATCTTAAATTCCTCCAATACAATAATTCAGTTACCGACCAACAGGAAGAGATTATTGAACTTCAATGAGAATACTCAAGTCCTGGAAAGCCACAACAAATTTACAAATCTCCAGACATACATGCTTTAATTCAAGTATTAGTGACCTTAAAACTGCCTTATGGAAAAGGATATTTCAATTCCTCAGCCTTTAGAATTATCAACTCCAGAGCCACCATTAAGCAATCTTGGCAAAGAGCCAAGAGTCACCAGCAAGGGGGACTGCCTGCCACTGGGCAACTAAACTTGTGATTCTTTTCTATTAAACTTTATTTTTATTTTAATTTCTTTATTTAGTTTTTTTCTTAATCATCTTTATTAAGTATCACAATGAAACCAAAAAATATAAGAACAATTATTTTTGAAATAAAGCCCCCCACCCACACACACAGACCAATACAACATCTCCAGACCTGGTGTCTCTTATCCAGGTCTACAGAGCACCCTTGGGATGGATCCAAACAAACTTCAATAGTTCAGGTCCAACTACAAACTCTGTGTGGCATGGCAGTCCCCTAGTCTTTGTACTTTTAGAAGTGATAAAAAATCAATTTGCTTCTACTCGTTTTACACCACAGGATTTTGTAGATCTCAATCATATCTCCCCTCATGCATCTCTTTTCCAAGCTGAAGAGCCCTAACCTCTTTAACCTTTCCTCATATAAGAGGAGTTCCATCCTTTTTATCATTTTATTCACTCTTCTTTGAACCTTTTCTAATTCCACTATATCTTTTTCGAGATACGGCGACCAGAACTATATACAAAACTCAAGGTGAGGTTGCACCATGGAGCGAAGCAAAGGTATTATAGCATTTTTTGGTCTTATTTACCATCCCTTTCCTAATAATTCCTAGCATCCTGTTTGCTGTTTTGGCTGCTGCCACATACTGAGCAGAAGAGTTTAGCATATTATATACAACAACACATTTGTTTTCAGTCCAGTAACTAATTCCTAATCCACAGAAGGACATTGCCTCCTACCATGACTTTTTAATTTTCTCAGGAGTCTCTCGTGAGGAACACTGTCAAAAGCTTTCTGAAAATCCAGATACAGTACATCGGGTATTACTATCAGTTTTTGTCTCCACAGAAAATATTTCTTCATATTATCTCTTAGCCTTCTTTATCAGTGCTTTGCACCTAACTTGACACTGCTTATGTTGCTTCTTATTTTCTTAATTCGGATTCTTTTTCCATTCCTTGAAGGATGATCTTTTGGCTCTAATAGCCTCTTTCACTTCACCTTTTAACCACGCTGGCTGTCGTTTGCTTTTCTTTCCACCTTTGCTAATACATGAAATACATGTGGTCTGGGCTTCTACAATGGTATTTTTATCCGTTTATTTATTCAACACGAAAGCAGTACAATATCCAATAAACAATCCGCATAATCTTACACAGTATGCATAAGCTTCCTATTTTTAACCCCATAGGAATCCCCCCATTACAATAATAGCCAATTACAAGTTGAGGTCTAGCTAGGATTGACATGAATGACCACTAGGGAAATAGCAAGAGAATTTAAGCTGCTGCTCTCCAGTTTGTATAAATGTCTCAAACTTTGTGGTGGGATACAATGTGACCATATTTATCAGCGGTAAGAGGTGATGTCAAGCAATAATAACCCACTTGTTGAAAAACACTCTCCAGCAGGGGAACCACAAATTTCTTCCAAAGCTGAGCCAAGACAATCCTTGCTGCTGTAAAAATATGAGTCATAAACGAATGTATCTCTTGTGGGATGCCAGGGGGCCCTATAATGTAATACACAGCAGGGGGCCTGAGTAGGATATATGATGGGAAGAAAATGTTTATGAAGTAATGCTGTCCAGAAAGTTTTTACCATTGGGCAAGTCCACTTTATAGGGATCCCTGCTCGCCACAATTGCGCCAACACAGAGGTGATCCAGTCTTATAGATCCAAAACAAGCGCATGGGAGTACAATACCACTGGTAGAACATTTTATATCCATTTTCCACCAGAGGGGTGGCTATAGACACTTTAAATAAATATTGAAAGATTTTTTCCCATTGTTTGGGTTAATAAGATCTGGACAATGCATTTTCCCATTTGACAATATATCTCTGGACATGCCCATCATCTTTTAATAAAGCTTGATACAATCTACAGATCCCTCCCTGTCCCATGCCCAAGGATATAACTGATTCTAATGATGTGTCGACTAAGGATAGCTCAATCCCTTGCCCTGCACAGTATAACGTCTCGTAATTGAAGATAATGAAATAAATCCCCTGAAGGCAGGCCATATTCCTCTTGAAGTTCAGAGAAAGGAATAAACTCCCCCTCTATCCATATCTGTCCCAGATTGCATAGGGATTGTCTGCCCAATGGGCATAAGTGGAGTCTAGAAGTCCCAGTGCAAAGTTGGAAGCGTATTGTATGGGCGTGTGTGAATGGTATTGTCTATGTGCAAAAAATCGTGAGCGGATATTTATCCACTGGGACAAAGGAGCCATCAGCACACCATGCCACCCATTCTATTCCAGGAGTTGTCAATATTCCCCTGCTTTATGGTTATAATCTATATTAGGGCTGCCTGATAATACAATTCAAAATTGGGAACCCCCATTCCCCCATGGAGCTTCATCTGATATAAAGTGCAACACCCCACTCTAGGGGGTTTGCATTTCCAGATACAGGCAAAAGCCTTCCTCTTTATGGACTGAAAGAAAACCTTTAGAATGGGAAGTAGGGGTGCCTGGAAAATATAAAAAAAACCTTCAGGAGAACTGTCATCTGGAGAGACACCACCAGGCCCAGCCACGAGATCTGATTACCGTCCCAACGTTCTAATTCTGTGAATAGTTCATGAAGCGTGGGTGGGAAATTCACCTTATAAATTCCTGCAATAATACTAGTTAGTTGGACCCCTAAATATTTAATGGAGACCTTATCAAAGGCCTTCTCTGCATCTAATGAGACCAATATAGCTGGATGCAAGTCCCCTTCACCCACCTCTATGAGACGTAAAGCCCTTCTTGTGTTATCTACAGTTTTTCTCCCTTGGACAAAACCTGTCTGGTCATTCTGGTGGTAAGACCTTCTGTAATCTATGCACCAATATCTTGGTGAAAATCTTATCATTTGTACCCAGTAGGTAGATTGACCTATAGGAGCTACATAAATGGGGGGGGGGGGGGGGGGGTATCTGGCTTGAGCAAAATGGTCACCAAGGCCAACCTCTGTGAGGAAGGGCTGTATCTCCTTTGATAGAAATATATACCCTGGTAAGCAGGGGGGCCAAGAGGCCCTTGAATTTTTTTGTAAAATTTATTGTTAAAGCCATCCGAGCCCAGTGCCTTCCATTGCCTTCCATATTGGGAGTTGAGTAATGGCCCATAGAACATCATCCTGGTGTACTGGAGCAGCTAATGCCTCCAACTCCATAGGTCTCAGTGCCAGCAGGGGGAATTCCCGCCAGGAAGTTTTCTATAGCTTTCTTGGCTGTGGCCATCTCCAGGGTATAAAGCTGTCTATAAAAGGCCAGAAAGGAACATGTGGATCTCCATCCTCCACAAGTTCCTGGCCCTGATCATCCATTATGTTGTGGATATAGTTACGAGTGCTTTGGCGTTTGAGCTCTATTAGTGAATTCAAAATATTCTTGTTTAGTGTGATTCAGGTATTCTTTTATAACAGATAGCTCCAAATGATACAAACCTAATCTAGTTTTATGTAACATAGCATGGTGTGCAGGTGTACCCTTCCCCTGTTTACAAATAGTCTCCAGAGCAGCTATATCATCTCGTAATTTCTGTTCCTTCTGGCAAGTATCTCTATGAACATGAGCTTACAAAGATATTAAATGCCCTCACATCACCACCTTCAAACATTCCCAAATTGTCAGGGGAGTCATCCTAGGTATGTCATTAAAATGTAAATAATCTAAAAGGTGTTTTTCCAACTGCTGAAGGTGATCAGGGTCATCGAGTAATGTGTCTCACAGCCACCAGGGACCAGGAAGGAGGTTACATGTCTGTAATACCAAGTGAATTGTCAGAGGGGCATGGTCTGACCAAGTCTTAGAATGTATGCCCACTGCCTGGGAGGATCTGCGGATCTGGGAATTTCCAAGCCAAAGGTCTATGCGGGAGTCAGTGACATGTATGGGTAAGTAGAAAGTATAGTCCCTCTCATCTCCATGGACCTCCCTCCAAATAACATGAAGGCCCCATTGTGCCACGAAAGAGCATACTTTAGCTCGATCTTTCCTTGTATATTTAACCCATGGGGCAGAGTTATCTAGCTTGGGGTGTAATGTAATATTGAAATCTCCCCCTATCAGGAGCATTCCTTCTATATTCTTTGCCAGACAAGCATGTAAAGAACAAGCCCTGACGCAGATTTGGAGCATATATATTAAGAAGGGTAAATACCTGGCCCTTAAGTTCCACCACCAACAGAAGGAATCGCCCCTCTCTATCAAGAATCCACTTCGGATATGCCAAGGGAGCTTCCCACCCATGAAGATGTCCACCCCAGCTGTTTTGGAGTGAATGTGGTTGAAAGCCAAGTGCACCACACCAAATTTTGCTGTGTATTGTAATAAATGTTCATGTTTCTTGAGCAAATGTGTCTGAGGCCTGAAAGCACGCTGCTTCCCTGAAAAGCAGCTGGAGTTTGTAAGGTATATTCAGTCCCTTAACATTAAGGGACATGCAAGTCAATTCCAGACTTAAGTCCCTTAGTTCTCAGAGATACTACAGCTGTACATCTATCCCCTAACTGTCACAGTTGTGGCCGTGCCCTTATGTTCAGACCTACTGTTTCTCGGTATCTAGCTCTGTGACCTCTCCAGTCTGCCTTTTTCCCTATTGTTGTTCTTCCTGTAAGCCAAGCCTCGCTTTGATCTCCCTGCTTCATTTCCTGTTGTTGTTCTTCCTGTTAGCCTCGCTTTGGTCTCCCTGCTTCTGCTTCATTTCCTACTTGTGACATCATCAGCCTACTCCTTTATAAGGACCCAGGGAGCTTTCCTACATGGCCTTTGCAAGAAGTCTCTTAATCTTGTGTTACCTGTTTAGATCATATCTATGCTTGGCTTTGTTCCTGAAGGTCTGTGCTGTGTTTCTCCGAGTCCTGTGTTTCAATGCTTTCCTTTGATTCTGTGAGTTTGCTTTTGAATCTTGTTTCCTGAAAGCCTGGCTATAGAGCCATACCCTGCCCTTGGTGTCTGTATCTGTTTGATTCTACCCTTGGCTCCTGCTTTTAGTCTAGCCCTGCTTTTGACTCTTGATATAGTTAAGCTCTGTGTTTAAGCCAATCTCTGTGTTTAGTCAAGTTCTGTTTCTGTATGCCCTGTTCTGTTTCTTGTGTGTGTGGTTCTTGTCTGTTTATTCTGAGTCTGTAGAAGCCATCTTCATACCTGATTATTTCACTGCTATCCAGCTGTGGATGCTGGTAAGCACATTGCTTCTTTCTTTGTTTGTTTGTCTTCACTTAGTCTGCTTAATCCTTTGCCTGCCGTGTTTGCTTCCTGGCTCTTGAGCTCTGTTTCTGCCAAGTTCTGTTCCTGTGTGTGTTTGAGCCAGGTTCTGCTCCTACTCTATGTTTGAGCTAGTTCTGTCCCTGCTCTCTGTCAAGCCATGTTCTTTTCAGTATCCTGTTCCCTGTCAAGCCAAGTCCCTTTCAGACTCCTGTTCCAGTGAAGCCAAGCCCATTCCAGAATCCGGTTCCAGCCAAGCCAAGCCCATTCCAGAATCTGGTTCCAGCCAAATCAAGCCCGTTCCAGTCAAGTCAAGCCCATTTCAGAATCTTGTTCCAGCCAAGACTGTTTGAGAATCCTGAATCCTGTCTGAGAATCCTGAATCCTGTTCCAGCCAAGCCTGTTTGAGAATCCTCAAGCCTGTTCCAGCCAAGCCTGTTTGAGAATCCTGAATCCTGTTTGAGAATCCTGAATCCTGTTCCTGCCTTGTTTATTGTCTTGTTTCTGTTATTCTTGTTGCCTAGCTCCTACCCTGTCTTGCTTGTCTAGGTGTGCTTTGTCTTGTCTCTTTCAGTCTAGTCTTGTCCAGATCCAGTCCTTGTCTTTTCCTTGTCTTGCCCTTTTCTGGACCCAGTTTTAATCTACCTCCGTGTTTTGCCTTGTCTTGCATTTCTGGGTCCCAGTCCCAGTTTTAATCCAATTCTGAGTCGTGCCTTGTCCTGTGTGGATTCCAGTTCTGGCCCTTTGCCTTCTTTTCCTTGCCTCATCTGGATCCGGTTCTTGTGTTGTTCATTGTGTTTGGTTACCTCTGTCCTGCCTTGTTGAGTCTGTTTATCCTAGTCCAGTCTGTTCTGATTCCTGCCTGTGCCAGCCCCGGTGATTTGTCTGCCAAACCTCCGGCTTTGGTTCAAGGGCTCACCATTCCTGACAGTTGTGACACTAATATACTTAAATTTGTAATGTACAATACAGCTCTCAATCCTGTTTGATCCTCTAATATTACCTTTCCCCCATTGCCCTCTTCTTCTATCACCCCTCTCCCTCCCTCCCCGCCAGGATTCTGCCAATGAAAGCAGAAGAGCAAACCCTGAAGAGCTTGGGCCCTGATGCACTAGTTAAGGCAGAAAACCAGCTATTCCACCTGACAAAGCAAATGACCTGGCCACCAATAGCCTTAGTAAAATATTGCAGTCATTAAGATATAAGCAAATCAGGTGCCCAAGGCCGAAACCAGCCTCGAGTCAGAGTCTTGCCGGGTCAAGCAGCCTCTCCCTTTACTGACCCATTGCCATTTTGGTCGCATTGCCCATGCTTTCAATGTATTGGAGAGTGAAGTGTTTTTGGAGGCCTTTGCTGGTTGCTGGAATTTGAGGTTAGGAAACAGGGGGTTGGCTTCGGACAATGTTCTTAGTGTATGCAATTTCCCTTCTATATAGAAGGCCAGCGCAAAAGGGTGCTGACAGCGATATTTGAAGCCTTTCTCCCTCAGATATGCTATGAGGGGTTTCATCTCATTCCCACGTCAAAGAGTCATTCTGCTAGATCCTGATAGATCTCGATAGAGTAAGTGTACAATGTATTCGGGGTAAGAGCTCGAGCCTTGTGAAGAACAGCCTCCATAGTTTTGTATTCTGTGAAGAATGAAATAATATCCCTAGGGAAGATTGCTTGCGGGCAATTTGCCACACAGTGTGCTCTATCTAACTTAATTTGATCCGGCGCCACTGCCCGGTCTTCGGTGCATAAAAGCATACTAGAGATTTGCTGAATCACTGACTCACAGTTAGTGTAATCTGCCATTTCTGGCAACCTACGAATACGGATATTGGAGCAGCGGCTCCAGTTTTCTAAGTCCTCCACTATATCTAGTAATAAAAGATAATCCAATTATTATATAGAGAGGGAGGCGTCCAGTGCAGATAAGCCCTCTCGGTTTTCTAACAGCCTTTGCTCCGATTCCTCCACCCTGCAGCCCAGCTCGCTGATTTCACCATGGAGATCCACGGCTAATGTGGTGAGCTCCTCCTGCACTGCCTTAATGTCTCTTTTTATTCATGCAAGATTTCGAACATCTCAGATAGCAGCTCCTGAGTTGCTTCAGGCAGATCCCCTGCATTCTGCTCACCAGGAATGTTTGGTGTCTGGGAAGACTTCCCCTTGCCACTGGACGCCGCCATTTTTGTTGTGGTCATGAGGTGGGTCTCAGATTGTAGTCGATAAGCAAATTCTTTTAGATTAGAACGCAGTGGTTGCAACATAATTACCCAAGCCTTGAAGGGCAGATTGCTACTTACAGATTGTGCAGTGCAATATTCGTTGTTGCTTTGGATGGATGAGATATTTGAGTGAGTTTAAAATAGAGCAGACGGAGTTCTCAGTTTAAGCTTCCATCTTGGATCATGACATCATCTGCCCCCCCCCCCCCCCCCGTGGTATTTTTAAACAATGTCCAAGCCTGATTTAAAGTCCTAACCTTTTTGGCTGACCCTTTCAACTTCTTTTTATCTACTTTCCTCATTTTGTCATAGTCACCCTTTTGAAAATTGAATGCAGCTACAGTAGATTTCTTTAGTGACTTCACGCCAGATATCAGCTCACATTTGATCATGTTATGATCACTGTTTCCCAGCCGATCCAACACCATTACCTCTTGAACCATGCCCTGCATTCCACTAAGGACTAGATCTAAAATAGTTCCCCTTCTTCTCAGTTATTGGACCAGTTGCACCAAGAAGCAGTCATTTAATATATGTAAGAATTTTACCTCCTTAGTGCTCCCTGATGTAGCATTTATCCAGTCGATATTGGGCTAATTGAAATCACACAGTATTATAATGCTGCTCAATTTGCCAGCTTTCCTAATTTCTGTAAACATTTTTCATCTGTCTATTCGTTCTGTCCTGGCGGATGGTAGTACAGCCCTACCAGTATACTCTTTCTCGTCACACATGGAATTTCTATCCACAGAGATTCCACGCTATTTCATGTAGAATATTTATTTCGTTTGACTCAATTCCCTCTTTAACATATAGCGCAACCCTCCCTACAATTTGATCCACTCTATTATTGCGATATAATTTGCATCCTGATAACACAGCGTCCCATTGATTGTCCTTAATCCACCAGGTCTCTGAGATGCCTATTATATCTACCTATTCATTTAGTGCTATATGCTCCATGTCTCCCATTATATTTTTTAGGCTTCTAGCATATGTATACAGACACTTCAAATTGTGCTTTTTCCTTGCATCTATAAGCTGCTTTGAAGCTGACGGGGATAATTTGCATCCTTTACTCTGTTCTCCCATTAAGCACTCCTAGCTTTCTTTCACCATTATTGAAACCTCTCTATTGGGATTCTCTAAATGACTTGATTCAATAGTATCCTTCGAAGATACGCCACACCGAACCAAAAGCTCCTGGGCAACTGTCGGCTTCCCCCCCCCCCCCCCCCCCCCCCCACACACACACAATTTTAGTTTAAAAGCTGCTATATCTCCTTTTTCAAAGTTAGCACCAGAAGCCTGGTTCCATCCCGGTTAAGGTGGAGTCCATCCTTTTGAAACAGGCTCCCCCTTCCCCAGAATGTTGTCCAGTTCCTAACGAAGCTAAATCCCTCATCCTCGCACCATCATCTCAACAACGCATTAAGACTGCAGAGCTCTGCCTGTCTCTTAAGTCCTGCATGTAGAATGGAACGCATTTCTGAAAATGCTGCCCTGGAGAATCTGGGTTTCAGCTTTCTACCTAACAGCCTAAATTTGGCTTCCAGAACCTCCCTTCTTATCTCATTGATACCCACATGTACCAAGACAGCCGGCTCATCCCCAGTACTATCTATAATCTTATCTAGGTGATGCATGAGGTCCACCATCTTCACATCAGGCAGGTAAGTGACCAGGCAATCCTCAGGCCCACCAGCCATCCAGCTATCTACATGCCTAATGATTGAATCACTAACTACAACAGCCATCCTAACCCTTCATCCTAGGCAGAAGCTCCTGGAGAGGCCACTGCCTCCCCTGGTGGGCAGGTCCTGGCTACAGCATTACTTCCTACTTCACCAGGGTGATGCTCTCCTTCAAGGAGACCTCCCTCCTCCAAGGCAATACAGGGGCTGCCAGACTGGAGGTGGGAATTCTCTAGAACATCCATGTAGGCTTCCTCTATGTATCTCTCTGTCTCCCTCAGCTCCTCCAAGTCTGCTACTCTAGCCTCAAGAGAATGGATTGGTTCTCTGAGAGCTAGGAGCTCTTTGCATCGAGCATACACATATAACCTCTCGCCAACCAGGAGATAATCATACATGTGAACAGGGCCGTGCCAAGGGTCTCTGGTGCCCCCCTGCAGACTATCAGTTGGTGCCCCCCCCCCCCCCCCGTCTCACTTCTTCATTAGATGTTTCTCCATTGCTACCTGTCTTTCCTTTAGACTGAAAACTACAGGCCCAGCCAGACCTGACAAAAGGGTCTACCACACCCTTCAATGTCAAGCATATACTAGAAAACTGTAAATTAGCTTACACAGGAAAGCAGTTTAAAAAAATAAACACAATTCCTGCTGTTTCTTAACACTGCTCTCCAGAGAAAGCACTGCCTTTATAAAGAGGCTTTTCAGTGGGACTTAGCCTATTAAAAACTATTAGCATAATTAGGAATGGCTACACCCTTGTAACTGCAGAGACCTAAGCTTTGATTATGCATGTTCCTGTCTTTGTTACAGTGTGGGGGGGGGGGGGGGTCTCTTCATCTCATTTACACAGTCTGACCTCCCCTGGCTCACTGGGAGCCCAGTCTCTTGGAGACTGTTATACATTGCAAAATAAGATAGCAGATGTAAATTCTCAAAGTGGCCATATTCCAAACACTAAAATGAAAATAAAACTATTTTTTTCTACCTTTGTTGGCTGGTGACTTTCTTTTTCTGATCATGCTGGCCCAGTATCTGATTCTGTTGCTGGTATCTGTCCTCTTAACTCTGTTTCCAGGGCTTCCTTTCCACTGTATGTATCCCTCATTGATAAGTCTCTGACTCTAAAGTTTAGCAATTTCATTAAAGCAAAATGTATTTTCAAATATCACAAACTCTCCCTATCCAAGCAGAATGTTTTATATAAAAACAAACACACAAAAAAAGCAATCAGATTTTTACTTACCAGCTATTCTACACTATACGTCAGCTAAACTTTCTCTTTGAAGCTCAGCCAATTAAATGGATTTTAGCTGTAGCTATGATAATTATGTACACATCATTGCAGTCATGCCCTCCTCTCAGTGTACATGCTCAAAAAACAAAAACTTTGAACCACTTACAGATAACAATTACACTATTTATTTTGTATTTCTCCCCAGTCTCACTTGCACACCTGCCTCCAAACCTGTTCTCTTTAATTTGAATGTTGTTCCAGCTCACCCTGAATGAAAGTTATTCACACACCAAAGCCATAAATAGCTGCTGGTTATACTCTTTGAAGCAGCTTTAGCAGAGCAGCGTGTCTGTCTCAGCACTGGTGGGCTACCTTCACTTCCTGATGCGGGAAAGCCAGGGGAGAGAGGAGAATCACAACTTCAGGTAAAAGATTTTGCAAGTGAGTGGCGCCCTCTAGAGGTCGGCGCCCCCCTGCGTTGCTTACCTCGCTTACCGTGTCAGCACGGCCCTGCACGTGAAACTCAATGCAAAAGACTGGATAGCACCCCTCTTGCTGCTGGACTGCTGTCTGAATCTTAGTATTATTGTGTTGTTTAAACTTCTTAAGGTACTAGGGATATTAGATTAATATAAAGAACCTTAAGATTATATGGTATTTTGTGTGATTTATTTAGTGTCTGCTGCTCAGAAAGTAATTAAATGTAATTAAAACTCTAATGAAAACTCCCTCTTGTATTCCTAATTAGAATAATTGACTATTAGTTAAGATTATAAATGAAGAGATGTGCTAGGGTAGGCAGGAGTTGGGGAGGATGGGTGGGAATAAAGACTGAAACTAGGCCCAGTTGTACCTTCTAGAGGCTATCTGTTAATGCTGCATGCTGTGGTTCAAGTTTTAGAAACTATGGGGAAAATGGTAGGGAGACTAGTTAATAAAGTTTGCTTTTTTTAATTCTGTCTTTCAGGCTCATTTTCAAAACAGAAAAACATCTAAAATGTGGCATAAAGCAGCATTTGGACACTTTTCTCACAAAAACGTCCAAATCAGTATTTTGGAAACCTATTTTTAGACGTTTTTCTATGAAGTCTGTCAGAAGTATGTCCAAATCTCAATGGGGCATGTAAGGGGCATGTTCAGGGTGGGACTTGGGTGTTCCTAAGACTTTGATGTTTTTCTGCCATAATGGAACAAAACAAAACGTTCAGGAGTAAAACGAAGATGTTTTAGACCTGTTTTTATAAAGAATAAGGCACAAAAAGGTGCCCTAAATAACCAGATGACCACTGGAGGGAATCAGGAGTGACCTCCCCTTATTCCCCCAGTGGTCACTAACCCCCTCCCACCCCCTAAAAAATGTGATGAAAAACATTACTTGCCAGCCTCTATGCCAACCTCAGATGTTATACTCCGGTCCATTAGAATAGCATGCAGATCCCTAGAGTAGTCTAGTAGTGCTGCAGTGCACTGCAGACAGGTGGATCCAGGCTTCTACCTCCCCCAACTTGTTACACTTGTGGAGGAAACTGTGAGCCCTCCAAAACTCACCTGAAACCCACTGTACCAACCTATAGGTGCCCCCTTCACCCGTAAGGGCTATGGTAGTGGTGTACAGTTGGGGGTAGTGGGTTTTGGGGGGGCTCAGCAGACAAGGAGAGGGAGCAATGGTGAGATGTGTACCTGGGTGAATTTCATGAAGTCCACTGCAGTGCCCCCTAGGGTGCCCTACTGCTGCCTTGGGATATCAGGGGGACCAGTCTACTAAAAATGAAGGCTCCTCCTACATCCCAATGGCTTGATTTTGTGCGTTTTGCACTTGGACATTTTTTTTTAATGGACCAAAAAAAATATCCAAATCACAAAACAGTATTTCCGAAAAAAAAAAGATAGACGATTTTCTTTTTCAAAAATGACCTTCTTTACTATTTAGATTTTGAACGTCGTCCAAAGTCGGACGTAGTCATATTGAAAATGACCCTCCACATCAGTAAACCTATCTTATCTCTTTTAAACCCTAACCTTTCAATCACCAAAGCACAGAGTACAAAAAATGTTCACTTACCCAGAGAAATGTTCTCATCTCTCAGAGCTTCTGACAAATCTTATTTATTGAAATCCAAAATACTGGAGTAGCAAGATAAAATATCTCAGCTGCAGCTCTGTTATAAAATGGCTTTAAACCTTTGGGGTAGAATTTATTTGGTGTCTATGCACATACATACTGTGGCTGTATTTCAATGGCTGTACAACTTTAACAAAAGTGAAGACAGCAAAAGTATCGCAGTGAAGCTGTTCCCTACCAAGATTAGTTTTTCACTGCTGACCATGATCAGTTTGCACTGCCTTAAGTGTGGATTTTCACATGTTTCTGATACTTGGAGAATATGTTCTAGTGAATATAAGACCTGTTGGAATGCTGTTGCCTGCTACAGTAAGATTGATTTCTTGTCGGCTTACATAGCAGGTGTGATCTCGTATGCCATCTTAATACCTGTAATGTACACCTCAGCTGTTTTAACAGCTAAACTCTGCAAGAGGCAATTTCTTATCAGTCGAAGAGTCTTCCTCACATCTTTAAAAACAAACAATCTTATTAACCAAATAGAAATAGATAAAATACTTCTTCTGTTATCTATGTGACAAGCCATTTTCCTTTTTCACAGCCCTAACTGTGACTTTGCTGCTTTGAGGCCTCTTACTGGGTGACACCTTCATTCTAATTGTCTGGTTTTGCATTTGCAGTGCGCAAAGCACCGTCTGTGGCTTTAAATCCCCTTCCTTTGACACTAAAGCACAAGCATTAACTCTATTAATATTCTCCACTGTTTTGAAGATTCCTTGAGATATAGAGATCAACCAAAAGAACTTCAGAGCCACATGTAGTTGCCAAGTTCAGCTTTAAGTAACACAGCTGCAGAAAATATACCCACTCAGCTATATAGTCTTTCGCTAATCTCAGCCTCCCACAAAGCAATGCAGGGGGCCTGATTTTCAAATAAATTATGCTCCTACCTTTAAGGGTTCAGACCTGCCAAGTCTCCTGCTTTCAGTGGGAGATAATTTCCTGCTGAGAAATCGGTATAGTGTCTCCCCATCCACTGGCCATGAATTAGCTGTGCTGGGGGCTGAGTTGTGGGTGGAGATGGGTGGAGCAATGGGTGGGGCAGAGCTAGGGTGGTCTAGGGGCAGACCCTAAATCTTCTGCTGAGTGGATCGGTCTTCCTTGGCAGCTCTGAGAGTTATGCACCTGAATTTACCTCTTTAAAAATTTAATAGGGCTGAGTGCCTACATTTATACTCAAAATTTCACTAAACTTAAATTTAGGAGCATGAAACCTCGGTGGCAACAGGGATGGATTTAGGATGGGGGGAAAATGTTAGAAATTTGGCACTGATTTTCAGCACAAGGCTCATAAATCTAAGCAAATGGATGATGGGCTTAAATGTATAAACATACAAGCCAATATTCGGCCAGCAGTGGTCAGAATTTCTTTAAGCATTGACAGCCACCAGAAAGTTAGACCCAGATATTCAATGCTGGGCCCTATCTGGCACCAACACTAGATATCTGTATCTCTGGCAGTGTCCAGATGTTATGTAGGTATGGCCAATATTCAGTTCCATACCTACATAGCTAACCAGTCAGAATTAAGACTGTTTTTTCATGTGGTCTGTAAGGGAAGGATTTTAGAGATTGCTTTTCAAATCTATTTAAGTGACCAGCAGTGCACTCGCTCATTAAAATGATTGTTATTCTGTATTGTGTGAAAAAGAAGATAAGACACAGCTCTAATTAATTTGGTATGTGAAGGGAGAGGTGGAGCCTGTTTCGAGTTCAGACTGGCCACCTGGACCGAGAAACATGTGACCACATTCCCACAGTATGGTTTGTTTACCTAAACAGAGAAATTCTCAGGCATTCTGTAATTTTCCTTAGCTCTGAACATGAGTTCTAAGCCTAAATAAAAAAGAGAGTTTCTATCAGTGAAATTGGGGAGCTCGTCTGTAACGTACGTACGTGCAGAGAACCATATTTCCTGGTCAAAAAACCTCCTGGCTTTCGCTGTGAACAGGGCCCCCCCCCCAGCTGATGATGAGAACCTGGATGACGTAAGGACCAGTGAAGTATGTATATTGCTTTTCCTGGTCTAGAAACTCCTAGCATTGCTTGGATGTAGGGACCATAGGTATTGGGGTTTTTTTCAGTTATATAGCTTAATCATTGTGTATACAGCTTAATCATTGTGTATCTTAGAACCTCTAATAAAAGTCTCATTTACCTAATACGAATCCAAAAGCATCCACAGTAATTACTGAGTAGTCTGTGTCAGTGAGGCTGGCTGTAAAACCAGGTCAGAACAGTGGTCCTACATGCCCCATCAGCTATGTAGACCAGCACTCAATATCACCAGCACCTGCATAATTTCTAGCTGCTCCCCGATTCTGTCCCGGCACTAACTGACAAATGCCACAATGGTCACACCAGATTTTGAGTGCCACTGTACAGTTAAGTGTTAAATCTGGGGATGGCCTGCTCACTGTAACCAGGAAGAAGCCTCTCCTGCCCAGTTCTATTGTTCTATCAATCTCATACATTTTTGAGCTCATAACTTAAGATCAATTTTCAGCTGAAAACTGGACATAAATTTAGGAGCTCAGTTTATTTGAATATCAAACCCATAGTCAATACATAAGAACATAAGAGTTGTTCTACTGGGTCAGAACAAAGGTCTACCCAGTATCCTGTTTCTAACAGTGGCCAATCCAGGACATAGGTATCTGGCAGAATCCCCAAAAATAGCAAGCTTCCATGCTACATACCCCCAGGAAAAAGCAGTGGCTTTTCCCAGGTCTGTATGTTCATACAAAATACATGTTGAAATGCTGAATTATAAATGGAACCCTGTACAAAAGAAGCAAGCAGAAGGATGTATTTTATGTTATTTTCCATTGTTATCTTAGGTTTCCAAAGGATGTGATAGCCTGCTCTTGAAAGAAGTTTCCTGTTGTTGTAACTTTTGATCTCTGAATAAAATCTTATGTCCCTTCTGCCACACAAGTATAATCCGACACATTTTGTTCAGACTGTAGAGTATGCACATATTTTGTTGTAAAACAAATATCTTTTCTGCAAAACTTATACTGGAAAAAGTCAGCACTTGCTACACTGCATTTATTTTGGATAGATGCCCCCATCTTTTAGAGCTTATGTTGCTATTCCTGACAAGACGTTTTTCAGGAAGGCATCATTACAAGAGAGGTAAATGGGATTCATAATCAGCAGCAATAAACAAGGAAAGTAGATCATGTGGATGGAAGCTTAAAACTGTGTTTTATTTAAAATTGCCCAACGTGGTCATGTTTTGCCCACTTCTGGGTTGCGTCTGGGGGAAAAGCTGAAACATAATATAATTAAAAAAGAAAAAATAAACATAATTAAAAATTATACAAAATTTAACAAAACTCAAAGTGTAAAAAATAACACAAAAATATCATAATAATCAGATTTTAAAACTAGATAGACAAGCAAACAATTATAGTGTAAGGGAACCACCTTAAAAGTGTGCACAAACGTGCTTCTTGCAGAGTGTGATCATATGTATAGAAATTCCAGGTATATTTCTTAATTAATACCAAAAACAAGAATTAAGCATTATCCCCCCCCCCCCCCCAAAAAAAAAAAAAAACAAAGAACACAGGGTATATATAACAAACAGACCTAGACAAAAAAAATTGTGAACGGGGTGTTTCAAAGCTAATCATACAAAGTTCTTGCAACAGGGTGAGTACATACCAATCCAGGGTCAAACAATCACAAGTGTTTATCATGTTAAAGAAGGGGCTTGTGATTGTGTGAGGGGGCTGTGATGTGCTTTGAAGGGTGGGAGAGAGGAAGAAGGGTTGTGATTTGCTTCAGAGAGTGGGAGACAGGTCATAATGTGCTTCAGGGGAGTGGAAGGAAAGGAAGGAGAACAGAACACTTGGGCTGGAACCCAACAATAATACGGGTGCCAGCTAATATCCAGTGCTGGCACCCACATAGCTAATGGGCCAAATTAAGCACAGCTTTTGGGTGCCAGCACTGAATACTGCTGGCACCAGTATAACTGTCGGTTCCTTCCCAATGCCGCCCCTTCTATTGTCCCTGACCTGCCCACTTTGGGCATGGTTGATCAGAGCTGATATTCAACAGCGCTATCCAGTTTAGTGCTGCTGAATATCAGCGGTTGGGCAGTCATGAGCGATTTAAGCAGACAAGAGCCTCTCCTTTGAATATCAGGTGTTAGAATATTAGCATTTATGTGCCTATCTGTGCACTTGCATGCAATAAATGATAGTATGGGAAATTGGCTCCTTAAACCCCATTTCCCCTCCCCAAAATCGACTGTGCTAAATGTTTGCAGGGCTCTGTTCTTAATTGAGTGCATTGCTGTAGGCAAACATAACAGAACCGCTTTAGCACTGAGTAGCTTCGTCACAAGTCTAAAAGACCTCCTTGTTTTTAGAATTGTGATGAAGCTGCTCAGTGCTAAAGAAGTTCTATTATGTCTGCCTACAATTATAATACTGAGCATCTTAAGCCTTTTCCTCCCTAGCCTAAGGTCACAAATTTATACATTTAAGTATTGTGAAATATATAGAAGTCATCTACACAGGGATATCAGTAGCTTAATATTTTCTCTTTGTTCACTGGGTATGTCATGAGGAATTTCAAATAACAAGACAGCAGCCAGTTTGTTTTTTTTGTGAGATTGTTCTGAACTACCAACATACCATGCAAGTGCCACGTTGGCCCTGTTGAGATCTTAGACATCAACATTTATAATAGGATGCTCCTGTCACAAGTAGGCAACACATACACATCCATTTCTACATGTATTTTATACCAGCAGAAACTGACACATCCTGACCTGGATGTCACAATTCCTATTTCTACAATCTGTCTATAATGGGGCTTCACAGGCTTACTTTCCAACTGAATACTGACTACTTTCAGGGTAATTCTGTAAAGCTTTTTTCTATGTTTAAAACATATTTTAGAAAATTATATGACTGCATAGAATGAGTGCATCTACTCTTATGTGATCTGCACATACTGTAGGTGTTGCTGGGGGTATAGTCTGGGTAGAGAAGAGGTGAAGTTGAGATGTACATATATGCATATTTTACATAATACACAGGTGTGGCTTGCTACTTCATAAATTGAGCATGTTTGGAAGGAAATGTGTACTACAATCCTGGACGTCTCTGGAGCCCCCTTCTTACTGGTGTTGGGAATTCAGATATACCTTTTAGTATAAGAGGTGAAGGAAGCTCACCTGACTCTAAAACACGTTAAACATGTTTTTTTTCTTATCAAATTTGGGAAACTTATGTGCAGACTTTATCCCAAGTAGGACGAAGCCTCATTCTAAACAAGTTAGGAATGTAAATAGACAGAGGGGAATGTGCCCATAAGGAGTTAGCTAATAGGTCTGAAGGGAGGGATAGAAAGGGAGATGTAGGATTGGTGGGAGTTTGCTGACTGGTACACAGGAGGTTACAAGAACCAAGACATCCTGTCTTTTGGACATATCTGTTACCTGAAAGGGATGGGCTGGAGGAGGGATAGTTTGTCACGTAGTATTTGATGTCTGGAATCTTGGAATATGGTTAAAGTTGGCTGCTGTTTCGTTATATGTTCATAAAATAATAATCATTTAGAATATAGGCACAGAACAGAAGCCAGGTTCGGGTCTGAGCTGCCTGGATGGCCCCAAATGATTAAAATTATACATTTATAAAATTATACACAAAAAACATGTGGTAAAGGATATGATTGAACATTAGGCAAAAAGTTTACAATTCTTTTCGAGATACTTGCCTTGTAATGCATTTTAAAGTTATTATTTAATTCATTGTAGAATAATCACTGATCTTCTTTCCTGCTCTGGGAGCTTTCAAATACATCTATATGACATTTGAATCTGTTTATAAAATGGATTTCTGCTGAAGGTGAACAACAATCATTAGCAAATTATTTCTTCTTAAACCCATTCCTACTACACAACCTGGGTCAGATGAGAACTAGAGCACCAGGTGTAGTTGACCCCCAGGGACCTTTCATTACTTGCGGTACCCAAGGGCTATGGTATATGAAGGAAACGACCACTCTCCTTACATCTGTGGTCTTTTTGGGGTGGGGAAAGAAATGCCCATTTCTTGGCCCTACACTTGTGGGTGGGATACTTTATGTGGCAGTGGGTACTTGCACCCTCAATCTCTTTTTCATCACCCAATAAAAACATGTCCAGTTCAGGTTTTGGATGCATACATACAAATAAATCTTTACTGGGTGATTAGAAGCAGAATAGAAATAATCAACAGATACTGTTGTCAAGTGGAAAGGTTTTTGTGATCTGAAGACTTTTTGGCCTGAATACAAATCATAAACCCAACACAGCGTAGCACCCATAGAACAGCGCCCCACTGTGAAGCATGGTGGTGACACCATCATGTTATGGTGGTGATTCTTATCAACAGGGACTAGGACACATCAGGGGCGTATCTGAACTTCAACGGTAGGGGGGGCCAGAGCTGAGGAGAGGGGGCACATTTTAGCCCCCCCCCCCCGGCGGCACTGACCCCCCCCCCCCCCCCCGCTGAAGACGAAGACAAAGACGACGACGCCACCACTCCCCCCCCCGCCTGACTACTTTAAACCCCCCCTCTCGCGGAAGACAGCTCCAACTACTTTAAACCCCCCCTCCTCCCGCCGTCACGCCTCACCTCCCTTTGCTGGCAGGGGACCCCAACCCCCGCCAGCCGAAGTCTCCGTCCTTCCTTCGTTTGGGTTTGGTGGTTTCTGACGTCCTGCACGCTGCACGTTGTACGTGCGTGCGTGCAGGACGTCAGAAACCACCAATCTCAAACAAAGGAAGGAAGGAAGGACGGAGACTTCGGCTGGCGGGGGTTGGGGTCCCCCGCCAGCAAAGGGAGGTGAGGTGCAACAGCGGAGTGACGGCAGGAGGAGGGGGGTTGAGAGTGTCATTGGTAAGGGGGTCCAGGGGCAAATCTGCGGGGGCCAGGCCCCTGTGGACCCATAGCAGATACGCCCCTGGGACACATCAGTATACAAGAGACAATGAATACAGAAAAGTACAGAAAAGTTTGTGATCAAAAACCTTGATGCCCTTTGCAAGAAAGCTTAAGTTATGTCAAAGTTCATATTTCAGCATGAGAATGAAGTGAAACACACAGCTAAAGCTACAGTGGAGTGGTTAAAGGACATGAAGATAAGTGTCTTTAAGTGTACCAGTCAAAGCTCCCACATCAATTCTAACAAAAATCTGTGACATGATTGGCAACATTCTCGATAAGCAGTTTCAAACTGTGCAGGTGTTCTCCACCAGTATTCATGCTGGTGGAGGCCAGTGCTACAATATTACACCTTCAGCCTCTTGCCACCTGCCTGTCCCTTGTGATTGGAAGAGTGATACTGTAGACCTACCTAACCTCCACCCCAACCAGCAGAGACACCAGCAGAGAACTCCCTTTGCAGCTCAAAGCTAGTGGGAATATTGATGACTAGAAGATTGATGTCCAGCAATACTCCCCAAGAACCTGACAGAGCTTGAAGAGTTTTTGTACAGAAGAATGGTCAAATATTAATACATCTAAATGTGCAAAGTTGATGAAGACCTGTCTGAAAAGACTCAGCTATAACTGTTGTCAAATGTGCTTAACTTGGGGGGGGAGGGGGGAGATGAAAATGTATCCAACTGTTGCATTTCAGTTTTGTTTCTTGGATATCAGATTTGCCTTCCAATAAAACATTCTTCCCCTGAAAGGTGTGGAATATAGTGTTTTGATGAATGGAATAAAACTTGTCAATTAAGTGCATGAGAGTCTGACATGCTAACACAACAAAATGTAAAAAATGTTGGAGGTGTAGACTTTCTCTAACCACTAACTGGCTATGGATGAGTCATCACCATACTTGTACCAACATGATAGCGGTGTAGGTTTTACAGAGAACAGAATGCATACTAGAATTAATAAATAAAGTCATTTATACACATGGGTTTAATTCTACTCCATACTGTTATGTAATGATAAGCTATTAAAGGGTCCTCTGTAAAATGCCAATGATGTACTAATCATAGTGATTCTACTCATTTACTGCTATCTATGCTTTAAGAGGGTAATTTCACAAAGTCATGCCTAATTAACATACTTATTTTATAAAGTTAATTAGGTATAAGCAGTACAAAAGTTTGAAAAATAAATACAGTAGAACGCCGATTATCCAAACATCGATCATTCAGATTTCCAATATCTGCCAATACCTTCCCAGCCAATCCTCGCAGTCTGCGCAGAGAAAAGCCCTGCCCTTTCCTGACTCATACGCAGCCTTTTCTGCCTTGCTCTTGTGGGGACACGGCAGAGGAAACAGCCTTTGCTATCGCTGCTTGCAGGGATGCGGCAGAGGAAACATGGAATAAGGCAAACTGAAATCCATGGTGAGAAACTTTCTGCAAATTTGCCAGCAGTTAATGACTTTCTTCTTCAACTTAATCACCTTAACAAGAACTTTGACCCTGATTGTGTTTATAATACAGACAAAAAAGAAGCAAAAACTGGGCCTTCAGGATTGAGAAAAAATGCAGTCCTTTAATATCATAAATACCTGACACGGGCCGTGTTTCGGCGTACAAACGCCTGCATCAGGGGTCTAACATAAAGATACATAAAAATCAATCAAAATAAAGACCATAAATTGGTTCAACAATATCAATAAACCATAATTGCACATCATTGTCATATCTTCAAACCATATACGTACATATACATTTATATCTACTATACTATATATACACCACGCACAAAAATACGTATATATATAAAAGAAAACGTTTAAAAGAACATTTAAAAAACATTGAACAACATTTGAAACAAACTTTTAAAAAATTGTTTTTGAAAAAACTTTTTAAAAATGTATATTCCTAGATGATATCTATATATGCCCACCTATGTATATATCTCTATAAGCTCAAATGTCCATATACATATGTGCATGTACATACATATATATACATATATACACACCCAAATATGTATATTTTCTTAATTGAACCCTTACATATACATACATGTCAGTTCACCCATATAGTCATATCAAGTTACGTGTTTCTGAATGGAGCATTGTCAGAGTCTACTAGACACTATAAAATCGCATATACTAAATGACCATGCGATTTTATAGTGTCTAGTAGACTCTGACAATGCTCCATTCAGAAACACGTAACTTGATATGACTATATGGGTGAACTGACATGTATGTATATGTAAGGGTTCAATTAAGAAAATATACATATTTGGGTGTGTATATATGTATATATATGTATGTACATGCACATATGTATATGGACATTTGAGCTTATAGAGATATATACATAGGTGGGCATATATAGATATCATCTAGGAATATACATTTTTAAAAAGTTTTTTCAAAAACAATTTTTTAAAAGTTTGTTTCAAATGTTGTTCAATGTTTTTTAAATGTTCTTTTAAACGTTTTCTTTTATATATATACATATTTTTGTGCGTGGTGTATATATAGTATAGTAGATATAAATGTATATGTATATGGTTTGAAGATATGACAATGATGTGCAATTATGGTTTATTGATATTGTTGAACCAATTTATGGTCTTTATTTTGATTGATTTTTATGTATCTTTATGTTAGACCCCTGATGCAGGCGTTTGTACGCCGAAACACGGCCCGTGTCAGGTATTTATGATATTAAAGGACTGCATTTTTTCTCAATCCTGAAGGCCCAGTTTTTGCTTCTTTTTTGTTTGCTTTGTTGTACTTGTATGCTGTTTTCCCTCTCTTTTGTGACTATAATACAGACAAAACAGGTCTGAATTTCAAATCACTCCCCACAGTAAGTCACTGGGTAGTCACAAGGAGCAATCTGCTCCTGGATTCAAGTCATCTAAAGAACTTGTCACACTGTTGGTTGGGGGAAATGCAACTGGTAGTCATAAGTTGGAGTTATTGCTGATTGGTAAATCTAAAAATCCTCATGCACTCAAAAACATTCATAACCTTCCGTTGTTGTACAGAAGCCAAAAAACCCATGGATGAGTTATGACGTTTTTAATATGTAATGCTGTAATCTTGTTTTCTTTATAGAAATTTGGCAGATATGTCCAATTATCCAGATTTATGATTATCTGAACCACCCTCTGCAGAGGATAGTCCGGATAATCGGTTTCTACCATAAATAAATAAATAAATATGCATCCGTTAGACTTTATAAAATACTAGAGTAGGTGAAAAAGAAAATGTGTACATGTAGGCACTAGTACATACACTAGCTTGAGGACTGGTGTGAAAGTTAGCGCATACTTTCCACATGTACACTCATAAATGAAGGAATTTTATTATCTGCATATGTAAGTGTAGACTCCACCCCTGTGCACACCAACAATGAAAACACACTCCATTCCACTCACACATGTACTTTCAGACTAGTTAGTATTTTATAAAAGGCTAATTATGCATGTAAATGACTAAAATATAGGCATTTACTTGTATTCTTAGCGTCTAAAACTAGGCAGCTTCTTATAAAATTCCCCCCATGTGTAGTACTATTTATTTGGATTTCTCCTAGTTTACCTTTGTCTGTGGCTTTTTTTTTTAGATTTTGCTCACACCTTTTTCAGTAGTAGCTCAAGGTGAGTTACATTCAGGTACACTGGGTATTTCATTCACCGTATTTGATGGATGTATATTTATTGATCTGCTCTAACACAATTTCAGCTCACTTTAATGGAAAAGCATAAAAGATAATAATGGCTGTGAAGTTATTAGTTTTGGGTATTGAGGGAAGGGGGAGATGAGTTTTAATAGAAAAAAAAGTTGGCACTGTTTTTTGTATGCTTGCTTATATACACCTCAGTTGGAATGATGTTATGGAAATTGTTGAAGTTGTTTATTATTAATGACAATAAAGATATTTAAACATAAAAAGATGATAATGATGATGATTTATAGTAGGAAATATGGCCACCCACTAAATTCACACTCAAACAACAGCCTCAACAAAACACTATGAAATCATTAACTCACAGAGCAAAATAACACAGTTATTATACGTTATCTAGCTCAGGGCCCATTTTATGCAAGGGACTCTGCGGCAGAAAATCACGATAATGGCACTAATGTGCAGTGTTAAAAAATGACCCCTGTTGAAACTCATATTTATTTAGGCTTATACAGATACCAACTGATTCTATAACTTTAGCACCTAAATGTGAGCATCATTTGTGCAATAAAATTATAGAATACTACCACTTGTGTGGGTAAGTGTTATGTGTGTGCTCAGCACTATTCTATAAATGACGCATACAACTTGCATAGCGCATAATTGGAAGGGCAGTGTACATGTGAGCAGAGCATAGGCAAGGCTCATATGAATTCAACTTACAGAATACTGTAAGTTATGGGCTAAAGTACCACATTTAAGTATATCTACTATAGACATGGTGTAAGTGGCTACGTCCAACTGTAAGTATATAGATGTTGATTTAGGTTCATGTTCAATAACGCTACATCTAGACATCTAGGTTTTGCACCCCATTATAGAACTGTCCCTTAGTATAGAGTAAAAGTGGAAGAATCTATGCTCAAGTTTAAGACCGTTAGCAGCTTTGTTAGATCAGCAATGCTAATCTAAGTAAATACTGTACATAAAGGCTTTAAATATGTAAGACATTTGATTGCTTTTACTTCTGCTTGTGTTGTCTAATGGCTACACTGCAGCGTAATTAGCATTACAGCACGAGTTGCCACATGCCATGTGCCAGATGGATGTATATATTTAGAATTACACTTTAGGTTCAGCATGAAATAAAGTGAAAATTAGCTTTTTGTTGCTAGCATTCCACAGTTCATTCCACATGCTAGCTTCTATTTTGAGCCTCACACTTTTTTGAGGAGGTTTAGATTAATAGAAACAAAATGCCACTATATATATAGCGGTGGATGCTTTGAGTTCAGTCATTTTCTCTGTGCATACTCTATACACTTGCTCACTGGTTTAATTCCTCACTCCCTTATCACTTTTTTTTAAGGAAACAAAGGACAGTGGGGTGTTGAGCAGAAAGTGCAAGTAATGGACTTTGCCACCTGCTTTTATGCGATATATAGACAGGCCAGAGACCAGGTGAAGAAGAGGCACAATCAGCATTTATACACGTATTTCGGACTGACACACACACAAACTTACATCTACCTTGGCACAGGAGTAACTTTGAATAGGAACTTTTGGGGTAGCAATTTTATAAGGGTATGTACAAGCATCTGATGCTTTTTAAAAATAGGTATAACACACGCAACTGTATTTTCTGCTTAAGCATTATGGCAGTTATTAAGATGTAGTAAAAGTTGGCTTTTTCCATCACCTTAGTTTACCAAGTGAGTCACTAACCTGCAGTATCTCAATTCCTCCAGTTAGTGACTCCCGCAGTACAGGAATAATGTGACTAACAATATGCCTCACCAGGGGCATAGCCAGACCTCGCAGTGAGAGGGGGCCAGAGCCTGAGGTGGGGGGGGGCACATTTTGATCTGCCGCCACCCCACCCCTCCGCTGCCTCGCCGACCTGCCGCTCCCCACCCGCTGCCGCAGCAAATACCTTGGCTGGTGGGGGTCCCCAACCCCCGCCAGCTGAAGCCTTGTCCAGTGCCGGTCTCTGGCGCTGCCTCATTGCCTGCCCTGCTCTCTACTCCCCTCACGTCCTGCACACTCCTTTTAGTGTGCCGGACGTGAGGGTAGATAGAGCAGGGCAGGCAACTGGACAAGGCTTCAGCTGGCAGGGGTTAGGGACCCCCACCAGCAAAACCAGGGGACCAGGAAATTTGGAAGGGCCTAGGCCTCCATGGCCCCACTTAGCTATGCCACTGTGCCTCACACTGAAAAATTATGCCACACCTGATCATTTTCTTTCCTTTAGTCATAGCAAATGAATCCAGAAACTAATGGGATGTGACCATCTACCAGCAGGTGGAGATTGAGTGCAGAACTGAACTCAGTCATATAGGATGGTAAGGCTCCTGGGCCCTGATGCTCAAAACTCCAGCATTGTACTGAACAGCGCTGGAGAAATAGCACCAGAACAGTGCGCCAGAAGAACTCCCTAATGCTCAACGCTAATGACATGCAAATAGGCGCCGACTCTGTGGGTGCTGTGGGTGCTCGAGCACCCCCAATATTTCACCTATCGGAAGTTCATTCACCCACTGGAAGTTCGTTCCCTCCCTCTCTCCTCCCTTCGAGTTCCAGGCCCCCCCCCCCCTCTAAATTTTAAAAGTAATTTATTTTAACTCGTCAGGGTTATTGCGGCAGCAGCAGCGGTAAAAAGCATGCAGGCTCGGCTCGGTGTTTACTTTTGTTTTCCCTTTTCTCGCTCTCAGCTCTGGCCCCGCCCTCATTTCCTGTTTCCGCAAAGGCAGGGCCAGAGCTCAGAGAGAGAGAAAGGAAAACAAAACTACGCACCAAGCCGAGCCTGCATGCTTTTTAGCGCTGCTGCCACCCTAACCCCAACAAGGTAAGATAGATGACTTTTAAAATTCAGAAGGAGGGGGCCTGGAACTCGAAGGGAGGGAGGGAGGAAGGGAGGGACGACAACCCTGGAACTGGAAGGGAGGGAGGATGGGGGGACCCTGGAACTGGGAGGGACTGGAACTGGGAGGGAGGGAGGGAGGGGGGCCCCTGGAACTGGGAGGGACTGGAACTGGGAAGGAGGGAGGGGGCCCTGGAACTCGGAGGGAGGGGGAAGGGGGACCCTCGAACTCAGAGGGAAGGGGGGAGGGGGACCCTGGAACTGGGAGGGGGGCCTGGAACTCGGAGGGAGGGGGACAGGGGGAGAGGGAGGGGGGAATGCACCACCAGTAAAAAAAAAAAAAAATCAGCACCCACAATCATTTTGAAAAGTTGGCTCCTATGTGCAAATATAGGCATGCTGTTAGAACTGAGAATCAGGGAGTTGTTCTGGCGTGCTGTTCGAGATTGTGACTGGCATATGCGCTCAAGAGTTGTGCATCAAGCACAGCTCTTGTGCACATGTGCTGCGCTGAGACATGGAGACGGAGGGAACAGAGGGAGGAACAGAAACGAGCCATGAGCTACTGCAGACACCACTGGAAGAAGTGAAATCACAATTTATTGGACCAGATGATTCATCATCCTGCCCCCACTCACAAGGTAGCAAGCACTGACCTGCCAACTGCCACACTAGATCTGGAAAACATCTCATTCAGACTTTAGGGATTTAGAAAAACACACACACACATTTTCCTTTCCTAACTTGCAGCTGCTCTCCGACCTCCAGCAGGGTCAAGTTTTTTCTTTGGTGAGACCTGCAGTAGATGAGGGCTATTTCCTTTAATTCCTGGACCCCTAACGCCAAGCTGGCATAAGGTTTACAGCAGTAGGGGGCCCTTGTTTCCTGCACTGTTCTTTCAGCATTGTAGGGAACAGAAAATTAACATTTGACTATATCTGCATGCTCATTGAACTATCCTTTAGCACACTCATTACTCCCCCCCCCCCCCCCCCAGTTGAGCCCCTGACCATTCAGTGCTAGCAAATGCAGGCACTAGTTTGGCACTAATGGCCTCTAGTGCCCACATTTGCTTCTGAGCATCGAGGCCCTAATAATTCAGTATTTCTCAAAACAAAGCAGAAGGCACAGCAAACAGACTTCTCCTTCCCCTCAGAACAGAACTAGCAAGAACAATGAAGAAACCTGAAACATGGAAGAATAATTCAAAACAGAAAAACCAATGTAGGAAACCACATAATCACTTACTGAGGGAGGGCTTCTAGATTCAACTGCTATGACTAAAGGAAAGAAAATTATCCAGTAAGACATGATTTTTCCTTCCTAAGCATCAGAGCAGATGAATTCAGAAACTTATGGGATGTAGCAAAGCAGTCCTCACACTGGGCAGGATACAGAAACCCCTGCAATGTCTACTTGATAATGTTTAGAAAAGGTGTTCAATGAGGACTACATAGCTGATCAGATTTCCTCAAGAGAAAAAGACAGGGATTCTGCCCATGAGGTCAACTGCGCTCTGGTAGAGTGAGCTCTTACAGAGACAGGTGACTGTTTGCCCAAAAGGAACAACACTAAAGAGATGCAGTTCTTAATCCAACGGGCAATCGTTGCTTTAGAGGCTGGATGGCCCTTGTCAGGCCCTGCAATGAGGACAAAACGATGATCTGATCGGCAAAACTCATTTGTGACCTCCAAATACTGGAGGACTCTGCGGATATTGAGAAAATGAACTGAATGATAATCTCATCCATAGCCCTTCCTTCGAAAAGACGGTAAGAACAATGGCTCGCTAAGATGGCAGGAAGAGACAACTTTCGTCAGGAAGGACAGAACATTCTGAATTGAGACACCTGCCTCCAAGAAGCTGTCCCGTTCCGGGACTTTACCTGTGCTCCCGCGGCAAGGAGCGATGATCGGCGGGGGCCGCGGACTCCAATGCGGCAGAGACAAGCCGCCGACGGGGCCAGCGCTTCCGCGGGTCGGCCCGAGGCTGGCGACCCGCGGGAGCGAACGCCGGCCTCGGGGAAGGAAAGGCGCCAGCCAAGATGGCGGCGCCGGCGTCGTCGTCTCCCCGGCCAGAGCTAGCTCACGAGTAGTCCCGCCCACTTGCGCCGGATTGGCGCCTGGTAGAGGAACTCCGCCTGCGAGGCAGGTCCACCAATCCAGGCCCTTCTGGCCTGTCAGGGCTGCAGGGATTGGCTCCTCTCCAGGGAGGGGATGGACTGGCGGGGGATTTAAACCCCGGAACCAGAAGAGCTCAACGCTTCCGTTTCGTTCGTCAGAAGCCCGCACAGTGGATCAGAGACTGTATCCTCTTCAGCTAGCCGTCCTTGCTAGCCAACTCCAGAGACTGTATCCTCTTCAGCTAGCCGTCCTTGCTAGCCAACTCCAGAGACTGTATCCTCTTCAGCTAGCTGTCCTTGCTAGCCAACTCCAGAGACTGTATTCTTTTCAGCTAGCCGTCCTTGCTAGCCAACTCCAGAGACTGTATCCTCTTCAGCTAGCCGTCCTTGCTAGCCAACTCCAGAGACTGTATCCTCTTCAGCTAGCCGTCCTTGCTAGCCAACTCCAGAGACTGTATTCTTTTCAGCTAGCCGTCCTTGCTAGCCATCTCCAGAGACTGTATCCTCTTCAGCTAGCCGTCCTTGCTAGCCAACTCCAGAGACTGTATCCTCTCCAGCTAGCCGTCCTTGCTAGCCAACTCCCGAGACTGTATCCTCTTCAGCTAGCCGTCCTTGCTAGCCAACTCCAGAGACTGTATCCTCTTCAGCTAGCCGTCCCTGCTAGCCAACTCCCGAGACTGTATCCTCTTCCGCTAGCCGTCCTTGCTAGCCAACTCCAGAGACTGTATTCTTTTCAGCTAGCCGTCCTTGCTAGCCACCTTCAGAGACTGTCCTCTTCAGCTAGCCGTCCTTGCTAGCGGCCCTTTAGAGACTGAGTTGCTGACTCCCAGCCAAGCCGACCGTCACCCCGCGGTTCCAGCAGTCCTGCTGGCCGCCTGCAGCTGGGGGCTTAACCCCCAGTGAACGGCGGTCGCCGCGGGTGAAGATTCGGGGTGCGCGGCGGTCCTCGGAGGTCTTACCAGGCCTCAGGGAACCTAAGGGCTCACCACCACCCACCACAGGACAGGAAACGGAAGCCATGAGCTCGCCTACGCAGCCTGATCTACGGGACCTGGCCAAGGTTCTTCAGCAACAGCAGGAGCAGCTGAACGCCCTGTCGGGGGCGCTCCAGAACGTATGCTCGCAACTTTCAACGCTTCAGGTACAGAACCAGGCCGCTGCGGTCCAGGGGGCCGCAGCGGCTCCCCGATCGGGAGGGTTCCACACGGGACCTCGGTTCCCTGAGCCGACACGATATAATGGGGCCCCCGGAGGTTGCCGGGGGTTCCTCAACCAGTGCAACTTGGCCTTCCGGATGCAACCGGAAACATTTGCTACGGAC
Organism: Microcaecilia unicolor; assembly: GCF_901765095.1. NCBI lineage: Eukaryota > Metazoa > Chordata > Amphibia > Gymnophiona > Siphonopidae > Microcaecilia > Microcaecilia unicolor. Next base: position 197,351,992 of record NC_044037.1, read on the forward strand.
CAAAGTAAAGTGGGGTATATCATGGGCCTATGTGAAGGGAAGGCCCTGGCCTGGGTGGCACCACTTAACGAGCAACAGGACCCCATTTTGGATGACTATAATGAATTTCAGTGCCGGTTCCGTATGGTGTTCGATCTTCCTGGGAGACCATCTTCCGTGGCGTCGGAGCTGCTGCGAATCCATCAGGGTGAGGGAACGGTGGCCGATTATGCCATTCGCTTCCGGACTTTAGCCACGGAGCTCCGTTGGAACCCGGAGTCCTTGATGGCCATCTTTACGGAAGGGTTACAAGAACGAATCAAGGACGAATTGGTGGGACGAGAGGTCCCTAACCAACTGGATGCCCTAATTTCGCTCTGTATCCGAGTAGATACCCGGTTCCAGGAGCGAGCGAGAGCTCGAGCGGAACGGCAGAAGTGGGTACGGGGAACGTCCCGGACTACTAAGGGGCCGTCTCCTCGCCCTGGGAGCCGGGACCCCAAGGAGAATGGGGAGGAGCCAATGGTGATGGGCCGTCAACGCTTGGCCTCCTCCAACAGGAAAAAACGCTTATGGGACGGACTGTGCCTCTATTGTGGTGAGGCCGGACATTTTATTCGAGCCTGTCCCTCCCGGGCGGGAAACGCCTCCCCCAAGGCACCTTGAGGGGAGGGGTCTTGGGGCATTCCGCTCCCCTCCCGGATTCCCTGATCACCCTGCCAGTTATACTACGGTGGCACGAGACCGCGATCCAGACCCGGGCCCTAGTGGACTCTGGGTCGGGGGGCAATTTCATCGGGCACGAACTGCTACAACAGATGGGCTGGCCCACGCTCCCGCGGCGGCCGGCGCTGCAAATAACCTCCATCCAAGGAACTACATTACCGCAGCCGGTCACGGAGATCTCCTCCTTTTTGGAATTGCAAGTGGGGGAGAATCATCGGGAAGATGTCCAATTCCTGGTACTATCCCGTACCATTCATCCGGTGGTTCTGGGACTGCCCTGGCTACGGAGGCATAGCCCTGTGATTGATTGGATCCAGGGAAGTATCCAGGCTTGGGGTAGTTCCTGTCGGGAGAATTGTTGTAAGGGCCGGACGGGCGGCTGCCCGGCACTTAATAGTATGCCCGGGAGAGCAAGGATAGAGCTGGGCTCCCTGCCCATGGACTATAGGGACTTTTCAGATGTGTTTTGTCCAATGGAGGCGGAGGTTCTGCCGCCTCATCGATCTTTCGACTGTGCCATTAACTTGATGGCAGATACCATGCCCCCGCGGGGCCGACTGTATGCCCTGTCCCGAGGGGAGTCCAAAGCTATGCAGGAGTACATCCGGGAGAATTTGCGAAGAGGCTTTATCCGGCCCTCCACGTCCCCGGCCGGGGCCGGCTTCTTTTTTGTTACGAAGAAGGATGGCTCCTTGAGGCCTTGCATTGATTATCGGGGGTTAAATGCCATCACGGTAAAGGATCGTTTTCCTCTACCACTTATTCCCGAACTCTTTGACAGACTGCAAGGAGCCCAGCTGTTTACCAAATTGGACTTACGGGGGGCCTACAATTTAGTGCGAATCCGGCGAGGGGACGAATGGAAGACGGCTTTTAACACCCACGAGGGACATTTCGAGTATCGGGTGATGCCATTTGGCCTATGTAATGCCCCTGCGGTGTTTCAGCGACTTATTAATTTTGTACTCGAGGATTTGCTAAACTCCACGGTGATTGTTTATCTGGACGACATCTTGGTGTTTTCCCAAAACCCCGCGGAACATGTGGGGCATGTTCGCGCAGTACTGCAGCGGTTGCGACAACACCGCTTGTTTGCTAAGCTTAGCAAGTGCGCTTTCCACCAGAGGTCGTTACCCTTTTTGGGACATATTCTGTTACCCGGAGGGCTACAGATGGAGCTGGACAAACTCCGGGCGATTCGAGAATGGCCACAGCCACTGGGATTGAAAGCATTGCAACGTTTTTTGGGATTCGCGAACTACTATCACCAGTTTATTCCCCAGTATTCACAACTGACGGCACCGTTGACTGCGCTCACTAGAAAAAACGCGAGAGTCCGGGACTGGCCGCCCGAGGCGCAGGAGGCCTTTCGCCAAGTAAAGGAGGCCTTCCACTCGGCGTCCATTTTGTTAGCCCCGGACCCAAAAAAACCCTTTATTGTGGAGGTGGACGCGTCCGCGTTGGGAGCCGGGGCGGTCCTCTCACAAGTGAATTCCAAGGGCCGGCGCCAGCCGTGCTCTTTCTTTTCCCGTAGATTCTCCCCGGCCGAGTGTAATTATACAGTAGGGGACCGAGAGCTGCTAGCATTAAAATTAGCCCTGCAGGAATGGAGACATCTGCTGGAGGGAGCGGAACATCGATTCACGGTGATCACTGACCACAAGAATCTACTGTATCTGCAAGAGGCCCAACGGCTCAATCCCCGACAAGCCCGGTGGTCGTTGTTTTTCGCCAGATTTCATTTTCAGCTGGTTTTTCGGGCGGCTGCTCAAAATACCCCGGCGGACTCCCTCTCCAGAGCATTCCAGGTTCCAGAGGAGACTAAGGAGACCCATTCCATGTTGGATCCAGCATGCCTCAGCGCTGCCGTGGGGGAGATTACTCCTACTAAAGAACTAGTGCCGGCCGCGGAGCGAGCGATGGTAATGCAATGGGGGCACTCGTCCAGATGGGCAGGACACTTTGGGTATCAAAAGACTCTGCGTCTCATTTCCAGACAATATCAATGGCCTAAGATGAGGCAGGACATTCTTCAATTTGTCACCACCTGTCCTGTGTGCGCCCGGACCAAACCGATGATCGGGGCCCCCATGGGAAAGCTACAACCCCTGTCCGTACCGACAGGTCCCTGGACGGAGCTTTCCATGGACTTTATCACCGACCTCCCCAGTTCCCGGGGACATACGGTGATTTGGGTGGTAATTGACCGTTTTTCCCGAATGGCCCATTTCGTTCCCTTGCCGGGACTGCCTTCGGCGGGCGCATTGGCCCAACACTTCATTCAACACATTTTTAGACTCCATGGGCTGCCTCTTCGGATTATTAGTGACCGAGGGCCTCAATTTACCTCACGTTTCTGGAGGGCCTTGTGTACAGCGTTGGGGGTGAAGACCGAGTTCTCATCAGCATACCATCCCCAAACCAATGGCATGGTCGAGAGGGCGAACCAAACCTTAAAAGGGTTCCTACGAGCCTTCGTCAACAAACGCCAAGATAACTGGGCCTCCCTACTTCCTTGGGCCGAGTTTGCCTATAATTACAGTGTCCACTCGGCCTCGGGAGACTCTCCCTTCTCCTTGGTGTACGGACGACATCCTCGACTTCCAGCACCTTTTCCGTCTGGATCTCCAACCCCCATGGTTAATGTAACTCTGGCAGATCTGCAAAAAGTCTGGGAAATGGCCCGAGAACAACTGCAGAGGGCAGCCACCAAATACAAGGTCTTCGCAGATCGGCATCGGAGAACCGCTCCCGACCTGCAACCGGGGCAGAAGATATGGTTAAGCACGAAATATCTCCGACTCCGGGTGCCCTCTCGGAGATTAGGACCTCGGTATATCGGACCCTTTGCCATCCAATCCCGAATTGGAGCTGTGACATATCGGTTGCGATTGCCTAGAACCCTGCGGGTGCATAACGCCTTCCACATTTCCCTATTGAAAAGTTTTCGAGGATCTCGATGGCACCCCCAACGGCAGGAGACCGAAGATCTGGAAGCAGATCCCGATCCAGAGTATGAGGTGGAGGAAGTTCTGGATGCAAAAAGGCGGAGGGGAAAGCTATATTATTTACTGTCTTGGAAGAATTTTGGCCCCGAAGACCACTCGTGGGAGCCCGCGACGAATGTACATGCTCCGGAGTTGGTCAGAGCCTTCCACGCCTGGTATCCTTCCAAACCCGGGCCCGGGAGAAAGGGGGCATCCGGGGAGGATACTGTCCCGTTCCGGGACTTTACCTGTGCTCCCGCGGCAAGGAGCGATGATCGGCGGGGGCCGCGGACTCCAATGCGGCAGAGACAAGCCGCCGACGGGGCCAGCGCTTCCGCGGGTCGGCCCGAGGCTGGCGACCCACGGGAGCGAACGCCGGCCTCGGGGAAGGAAAGGCGCCGGCCAAGATGGCGGCGCCGGCGTCGTCGTCTCCCCGGCCAGAGCTAGCTCGCGAGTAGTCCCGCCCACTTGCGCCGGATTGGCGCCTGGTAGAGGAACTCCGCCTGCGAGGCAGGTCCACCAATCCAGGCCCTCCTGGCCTGTCAGGGCTGCAGGGATTGGCTCCTCTCCAGGGAGGGGATGGACTGGCGGGGGATTTAAACCCCGGAACCAGAAGAGCTCAACGCTTCCGTTTCATTCGTCAGAAGCCCGCACAGTGGATCAGAGACTGTATCCTCTTCAGCTAGCCGTCCTTGCTAGCCAACTCCCGAGACTGTATCCTCTTCAGCTAGCCGTCCTTGCTAGCCAACTCCAGAGACTGTATCCTCTTCAGCTAGCTGTCCTTGCTAGCCAACTCCAGAGACTGTATCCTCTTCAGCTAGCCGTCCTTGCTAGCCAACTCCAGAGACTGTATTCTTTTCAGCTAGCCGTCCTTGCTAGCCAACTCCAGAGACTGTATCCTCTTCAGCTAGCCGTCCTTGCTAGCCAACTCCAGAGACTGTATTCTTTTCAGCTAGCCGTCCTTGCTAGCCAACTCCAGAGACTGTGTCCTCTTCAGCTAGCCGTCCTTGCTAGCCAACTCCAGAGAATGTATCCTCTCCAGCTAGCCGTCCTTGCTAGCCAACTCCCGAGACTGTATCCTCTTCAGCTAGCCGTCCTTGCTAGCCAACTCCCGAGACTGTATCCTCTTCAGCTAGCCGTCCTTGCTAGCCAACTCCAGAGACTGTATCCTCTTCAGCTAGCCGTCCCTGCTAGCCAACTCCCGAGACTGTATCCTCTTCCGCTAGCCGTCCTTGCTAGCCAACTCCAGAGACTGTATTCTTTTCAGCTAGCCGTCCTTGCTAGCCACCTTCAGAGACTGTGTCCTCTTCAGCTAGCCGTCCTTGCTAGCGGCCCTTTAGAGACTGAGTTGCTGACTCCCAGCCAAGCCGACCGTCACCCCGCGGTTCCAGCAGTCCTGCTGGCCGCCTGCAGCTGGGGGCTTAACCCCCGGTGAACGGTGGTCGCCGCGGGTGAAGATTCGGGGTGCGCGGCGGTCCTTGGAGGTCTTACCAGGCCTCAGGGAACCTAAGGGCTCACCACCACCCACCACAGGACAGAAGCAGAGAAATGGCTCTCTAAAGAATAATGCCTGAAGCTCTGAAATTCACCAAGCAGAGGAAATGGTAACCAGAAAAATTGGACTTCAAGATAATATCTTCAAGGTCGCTTTCCTAAGATGCTCAAAGACAGAATTTTGAAGAGTCTTAAGGACCAAATTTAGACTCCAGTCAGGAAAAAGAGCATGAAGACGAGGCTCAACATGGTTGACCTCCTTGAGGAACCACATTACATTTGGATAAGAAGCCAATGCCGCCACTTGAACCCTAAAAAAGTTATATGCCAGAACCCTTCCAAATACTTTCCTGCAAAAAGGCCAACATTTGAGGCAAGGAAAACTGAAAGGGAGAGATTGCCTTCTCTGAACACTAAGCCTCGAAAGATCTCCAAACCTGCATGTAAACAGATGACGCAGAACATTTCCTGGCCTGAAGGAGAGTGGCAATGACCTCATGAGAATAACCCTTCTTCCTCAACTCTGACTGCTAAGAACCAAGCTGCAAGACTAATCTGGGATGGATCCTCCATTGCTACTGGCCCCTGAGAGAGAAGATCCAGAAGAACTGGAAACCAGAACGGCCTCTCAATTAGAAACTGAATCAGATCTGCATACGAGGGGTATCTGGGTCAGTCCAGTGCTACCAGAATGACCCTGTCTGGATGGCCCAGAATCCTGTGCAAAACTCTATCACCGGCCAGGGAGGAAAGATATACAGCAATTCCATCGTTAGCCATGGCAGGAGCAGCACCTCAATGTCCTCAGAACCAAACTCTCTTCTTTTTGAGAAAAAACAAGAAACCTTCACATTGCAGCATGACACCAACAGATCCACTGCAGAAGATCCCCACCTTTGCACAATCAAGTGGAAGACTTCAGGCAACAGCTCCCATTACCCTTGATTGAGTAAGTTCCAGCTGAGAAAGTCTGCTTTGACATTTAAAGACTCCACTATGTGAGCAGCTGAAATAATGGGAATATGTTTCTTCACCCACTGAAGCAATAGACGAACCTCCACTGACATCTGCGCCCTCCAAGTATTGCCCTGTCTGTTTATAAATGCCACCACTGTGACATTGTCCAACAGTACTAGAACTGGATGACCGATGAGGACCATCTGAAAACTGCTCAGAGCTCCAGACAATTGATGGGCCATTGTGCTTCCAACCTGTTCCAGAGCCCCTGGATGTTGTAATGGAGGCAATGCGCTTCCCATCCCACCAGTTTCGCAACCATGACCACCGCCCTCCACTGAGGTGATTGTACCTACTTTAATGGCATGTCCTTATGTGGAACATCAAATAAATGTAACTTTGACCTTGACAGTGGAATCCCCCTCTAAAGATTGGCGGGCTGAAGCCACCAAAACATGCTAAGCTTTGCTTGTGGAGCCCAAAGGAGGCAAACAGTGTAGTCTTAAGAGGAGGGGGACCAGCGAGACAGCAGAGATTGTTGAAGAGAGGGTGCATATGTGCTCTGGTCCATGGGACCACATTCAGGTTCGCCGCCATGAAACAGTGGACTTGCACATGTGCAAGGATTGGGATGATGCAGCAAAAGAATCTTATTCTGAAGCTTGATCCTCCTGTGATCCGGTAAAAACACCTTGCCCTGTCGAGTGTTGAACCGAATGCCTAGGTATTCCAAAGACTGTGCAACTAGCTCTTGGAGAAGTTGATCATCCAACCAAGGGATTGAAGGAGATCTATCACCCAAGCAGTGAACTTGACGCTGTCCTGGAATGATCAACTAGTCATCCAGATAAGGATGAACCCTGATGCCTTCCTTTCTCAGGAATGCCGCTACAACCACCATGAACTTGGAAAACATTCTGGTAGCTGTGATAGGCCCAAAGGGCATGGCCCAAAATTGAAAATGATGCACAAGCAACAAATTCCATAGTTTAATCACTCAACATGTAATTAAACAACCAAAGATCCCTTATAAGAACATAAGAGTAGAAATGGTCCATCTAGCCCAGTATCCTGTTTTCAACAGTGGCCAAATCAGGTCACAAGCACCTGGCAGAAACCCAAATTGTGGCAATACTACATGCTACCAATCCCGGGGCAAGCAGTTGCTTCCCCATGTTTGTCTATCATGCAAGTAATAATGTAAATACTGTAGCAAAGTATCCAGTAAGTATTCTTTGCATAGCAGTGTTGACACTTCCTGGATACTATGTTACACTATTTGCATGATTACAAATTGGTGCTTGGTAGGCATTTGTTTACCAGAAGGTTGCCCACTGAATTTCACAGACAGTATATGTGGACTATTTACTCTTTTATATCCCTGATGAAGAAAATCGAACATGGCTATTTTGGGTTATGTATTGAATTAGATCAATAAAACTGTTTTGGACTTCTGATTAGTGTTGACTTAAAAATACATGGGAATCTATATGTCTTTATAAAATAGACTCCTTCCTGCCTTATTAACCTAGGCACCTTGTTATAAAATTACCTTCTGAAAAGCCTATTGAATCATTATACATTCTCCTGCTGATCTCCTGACAGGCTGATCAAGGAACTCACAGCATTTATCCTTGTCTTCCAGGAGCATGTGGGCCAACTGACATGTGGCCGGGAGACCTATAGGCTTCTCTATCTGCTGAATCCTTTGGTAAGGATAAGAGTGAGGGACTATGAGACCTCTTTATCCCTTACCTCTTCCTTGTGTGGACAGAGATAAGGATGGTCTTCCTTTCCCCATCCTCCATTCTACCAGGAGGAAGAGACAGGTCCTGTAAGGAAGGAGTTGGAGATGTGAAATGCCTTCATAAAGGAGCAGGCAAAAACTGCTAGATCAAAAAAGTTACAGAGTTGTTCAGAACATCTAGTGACATACTGTTAAAACAATATGACAGTGTATTAGCACACAACTGGAAAATCTGCATGCCAATCCAAACATATGTTTGGCAAACCGAAAAAGCTTTTTTTGTGTGTATATCGAGACAAAAATTGTTGATGCTGATATTTAAGGGGATTTATGCTCCTAACTTTGAGAGTTAAACTTCTAAACTGGCCTCTGAAAATTTACGAGGGATGAGTGTCTAACTTTATGTTCAAACTCCTAAATTTAAAAGCCCTAAAAAGTGGTGACAAAACAGGCAGTTTTGGGGTGAGGAAAAAAGTTAGGAGCTTAGCACTGATTTGCAGTACACTAGCCACCTTCTGTAGCTTAGGATAATAAATCTAGGCAAATGAATGACAGGCCTAAATTTAGAAGCAAAAATGTTAAGTTCCTAAAATATAGCACAGTTTTCAGCAGAAAACAGACTCCTATGTTTGAAAATAGGGGACATATTTAGGTACTTAATTTAGCAGCTCAACTTATGTTGAATAACAGTTTGTGATGGTCTGAATATTCTTACATATTTACCTATACACTCAATTAGGGATTATTCAAACTGGAGGTCAAGATGTTAGCCTAAAGCAAGTGGAGTTCCCTAATTAACCCCCTGTTTACTAAGCCACACTAGCGGCTGCCGCGCAGCAATGCTGTCACAGTCCATTCAAAGTGAATGGGCTGTGTTGGCATTAGTGCATGACAGCTGCTAGTGTGGCTTAGTAAACAGAGGGGTAAAAGTTTTCTTAGTTCAAAAATTCCACACAATGAGGGGCATTTTCGAAAGAAACGTCTAAATCAGAATTTGGACATTTTACAAAGACGTCCAAATTCCGAACAGGAAAGAAAGTCATTTTTGAAAAAGATGGACGTCTATCTTTTGTGTTCGAAAATACTATGGACGTCCTGTAATTTGGACATTTTGTGATTTGGACGTCCATTTTTTTGATCCATTCTCGAACAAAAGATGTCCAAAACAGAGGAGGAGTGGCTTAATGGTTAGTGCAGTAGGCTTTGATCCTGGCAACATGGGTTCAATTCCCACTGCTGCTCCTTGTGACTTTGGGCAAGTCAAATGCACAAGGGGCATTTTTGGATATGACATCTAAGTCTGAATTTGGACGTTTTTTTGTAAAATATCCAAAATCAGAAGAGGAAAGGTCATTTTCTACAAAAAAAAAAACCCCTCTATATTTTCCTTTTGAAAATGCTGTTTGGAAAAATGTTTTGTGATTTGGATGTTTTATTTTTTGGTCCATTTTCAAACAAATACATCCAAATGCAAAATGTACAAAATACACAAGAAAATCCACAATAAAGTAAAACCGTTCAAAAGTGCATCAGAAAGTCCACATGGGAGAGAAACCATTTGCATGTATAGAGTCTGGTAAAAGCTTTGGTCAGAAGGTAAACCTCACAATGCACCAGAGAATACATACAGGAATGAAACCATTTACATGTCCTGAGTGTGGTAGAAGCTTTGGTTAGAAAGCCTCACGTGGCATCAGAGAATCCACACAGGGATGAAACCATTTACATGCACTGAGGAGGTAAAAGCTTCAGTTGCATTGGGGCAGATAATTAGGGAATGTATACTCTTGCTATGAAGTATGGAAAAATACCACTCTGGTATTTAATGGAAAAAGATATGTAATGAGACCTCTTTTTCATCTATAGATCTGAATTCAAAGAACAAAACTACAGATAAACAATAGACACAAGGCTCAGATGTTATAAAAAAATATAGAAAGCTTAGCATCAGGTAGAATAGTGGAAAAGTGACATTCCAGGAAAGCAATAGGGCATCCTTGGTGTCACGTTTGTGACCGTTTCCTTCTCTGTGCTCACCTCGCCCTCTGGTGGCCAGAACAAGTGGCTGCTATGAACTGTCACCCATTCCAGACTTCAGCCCAGTCTGGCCCAGATCTTCCAGGCTGCCAGACTTGCTTCTCTTGTTTGTGCCTGAACAGCACCCGTAGCTGCCTTGTGATTCCTGCAGCTGAACTTCAGCAACTGATGGGCTTTATTAATCACCTGGAAACTTCTGTGTTTGCCTTTGCATCGCCTAAGGTCCCTGGTTTGTTGGTGCTTTGTGGCACTTCTGCCTGGTCTGGTTTCTTGTATAGTTCCTTGTCTGTTTCTAGTTAGTCTGTGTGTAGTTTAGCTTAGGTTTATTGCTTGTTTCCTAGTCTTGTTTCTTGTTTTCTGTGTCTAGTTCTTGGTTGTCTGTGTCTCTTGCTTAGTGGCTGTTCTGCATCTTTCAGTCCTGTTGTCAGTATTTGTACCCTGTTTCAGTGTCAGTGGCTGCTTGGCCGCTTTCAGTTCCTGTCCTTTAGCTTGTACATTTTCCTGCCTTCTGTAGTATTGTCTGTCTGTGAGTCCTAGCCCAGCTCCTGCCTTACTGCCCAACTATATTCCTTTCCCCTCTGACCCTCAGTCCCTGTTCAGCCTAGTGGGTATCCAGTTCCTGCCCTGTCCGGTAAGTTCTGCCGGCCGCCTGCACCCAGGGGCTCAACTCCTGAGGAACGACGGTCAAGTGCAGGTGAAGTCTAGCTGTTTCGGTCAGAGTTCTGCCTTGTCTCTGGTGTGGGGTGGTTTTGCCTGCCACTGCTGCTCCACGGCAATGGCCCAAGGGCTCAGGAACCTAGTTTCTGCCTGGAAAACCTGACACTTGGGGGCACTGCAGTGGACTTTATAAAATACTCCCAGGTACACATCTGACCATTGCTCCCTTACCTTGTCTGCTGAGCCCCCCCAAAACCAACTACCCCCAACTGTATACCACTACCATAGCCCTTACAGGTGAAGGCAGCACCAATATGTGGGTACAGTGGGTTTCTGGTGGGTTTTGGAGGGATCACAGTTTACTCCACAAGTGTAACAAGTTGGCGGAGGTAGAAGCCTGGGTCCACCTGACTGCAGTGCACCAATCCAGGGACCTGCATGCTATTCTAATTGACCTGAATATAACAACTGAGGCTAGCAAGTAATATTTTTAATCATGTTTTTTTGGGGGTGGGAGGGGGATAGTGACCACTGGGGGAGTAAGGGGAGGTGATCCCCGAGTCCCTCCAGTGGTCATCTGGTCATTTGGGACACCTCTTATGTGGATCAGAGGAGGAGCCTAGTGGTTAGTGCAGCAGACTTTGATCCTGTGGAAGTGGGTTCAATTGGGTTCAATTCTCACACTGCAGCTATTCATTATAAAAACAGGTCTAGCTCAAAACATTTAAGTTTTAGTCTTGGACGTCTTTGTTTTGTTCCATTATTGATGAAAGACATCCATGTCTTAGGAACGCCTAAGTCCCACCTTGAACACGTCCCTGGCACGCCCCCTTAAGATGTGGACATCCTTCTGATGGACTTCAGAGAGAAACGTCCAAAAAGAGGTTTTGATAAAACCGATTTGGACGTTTCTGTGAGATAAACATCCAAATGCTGACTTATGTCACTTTTTGGATGTCTATCTCTTTTGAAAATGAGCCTGCATGTGTCCAAATCACTGAAGATGCGTATTTGTAATAAGGTCCTATTGTTCCACATAGGGACACTAGGATCACAGGCAGTGTAGAGTTTTTACCCTTTGGTCCTGAATCACTACAGGTTTTTTGCTCATTCTATGTCTACAAGAAAAAACAGCTTAATGAATCCAGCCCTTTCCTCGGCCTGCCTACCATGTCCAAGAAAAATGGAGCATTATTTCCTTTTGAGTAAATGCTCATCATATCAACTGCTACGTGTCACTACTGAGTGACACTCACCTCCCTCTCCAGCTAGCTAGAGTTGCAGGATTCAAGATAAGAATCAAACCAATAGGAATCAAACCTCAACACTAAGCACTACTGCTGGGCCATCAGGCATGCCCCATGTCCACTAATGTTTCCTAACACAGATGCTTGAAAAAACTTCTTAATAGGAGCACAGATATAAAGACTTTATAAAACTGTGACTGATACGGTTAGTGCATCCAACTACTACAGTACTGTAGGCAGAAATGATTCCTAAGGCGAGATGTACAAGATGGAAAGTGTGATTAGCTTTTTTATTTTTGTCCTCTCCATTGGGAACTAAAAAAGAAAAAAAGTTACAGAAGCATAAGGCAAATTCATACTCTGCTCTGCCAGAAAGGAAGTTATCTCTGTTTATTGCTTTCGCTGAAGCAGTGGGAGCTGCCAAAAAAACAAGGCCATGTCAGTACTGTTCACCAGGAAGGGGATTGTTTTTTCTTAGCCTTCTATCAGTTGGAAGTAGCAAAGAAAAACAATTACCCCCCAAAAAATACTACTTCAAACAAAGTATTTAAAGCAATGTGGCTGCCATTAGACTTTGACCGAGCACACTACCTCGAGTGCTTCCATTAGATCTGAGAAACGCCCTTACCAGCGAAAAAAAGAAATTCAGTCATTGAAATTCATCTATAGTTCTGGAAGATGATGAAGAGCAAAAAAGATTTGGGTTTTGGTAAACAGCAAATGTCATAAAAGAAGATAACCACAGACATCTGGAGCAAAGAAAGACATACAATTTAACCTTGAAAAAAAAAAGATATTTCAATAATGTAGAAGGAAAAGCCACTACACAATTTTCAGTAACACTATTCATTTCATCCAGAAAAATGTCCACAAACTGTGAGGTTCTGCCACCAGCAGTTGGCGCCAGTATACCTCACCAGGCAGGCTGGCCATATCTGTTCACACTGTGGCTGCTGCTTTCTGCTTGTTCTTGTCTGGACACCTATATAAACCTAGTCACTGTTTGGTTTCCATATCAGAGGTTGGTCTGTACTACTTGCAGGCTCATTTTCAAAAGAGAAGGATGCCCATCTTTCGACACAAATCAGAAGATGGGCGTCCTTCTCACAGGGTCGACCAAATCGGCATAATCGAAAGACAATTTTGGGGACAACCAAAATTCACGGGGGCGTGTCAGAGGCATAGCAAAGGCGGGACTTGGGCGTGCCAAAAACATGGGCGCCCTCGACCCATAATGGAAAAAAAAGGGCGTCCCTGATGAGCACTTGGACGACTTTACCTGGTCCTGTTTTTCTTACGACCAAGGCACAAAAAGGTGCCCGAACTGACCAGATGACCACCGGAGAAAATCGGGGATCACTTCCCCTTACTCCGCCAGTGGTCACTAACCCCCCTCCCACCCTCAAAAAACATCTTTACAAATATTTTGTGTCAGCCTCTATGCCAGTCTCAAATGTCATACTCAGGTCCATCACAGCAGTATGCAGGTCCCTGGAGCAGTTTTAGTGGTTGCAGTGCACTTCAGGCAGATGGACCCAGGCCCATCCCCCCCTACCTGTTACACTTGTGCTGGTAAATGTGAGCCCTACAAAACCCACCACAAACCCACTGTACCAACATGTAGGTGCCCCCCTTCACCCTTAAGGGCTATGGTAGTGGTGTACAGTTGTGGGGAGTGGGTTGTGGGGTTTTTTGGGGGGGGGGGCTCAGCACACACGGTAAGGGAGCTATGTATCTGGGAGCAATTTATGAAGTCCACTGCAGTGCTTCCTAGGGTGCCCGGCTGGTGTCCTAGCATGTCAGGGGGACCAGTGCATTACGAATGCTGGCTCCTCCCACGACCAAAGGGCTTGCAGTTGGTCGTTTCTGAGATGGGCATCCTTGGTTTCCATTATCGCCGAAAATCAGAAACGACCAAGTCTAGGGACGACCATCTCTAGGGACAATCTAAATGTCAAGATTTCCCCAACCGTATTATCAAAACGAAAGATGGACGTCCATCTTGTTTCGATAATACGGGTTTCCCCGCCCCTCCACCGGGACGTTTTGCAAGGACGTCCTCAGCAAAACTTGGGCGTCCCTTTCAATTTTGCCCCTCTTGGTGTCATTTTGTGCTTTGGCTGCCTGCTTCTCTCTAGATCCTATTTGTCTTATTAGACCCTTCTTGATCCTGCTCTTGGCCTTACTCCTACCTTGCTCCTTGTTAGTGAGTGCCCTGGGTTTTGAGTTTCAATTGGGATTCCTCAACTTTCTGGTTCCCTCCTTGGGTTCTGTTTTCAGGCAGCAAAGAACTGGCAGCCACCAGCACCAGAAGACTGAAACTAAAGGAAAGGTGGTCACTACATTTGGAAGACTACATCCTGTGACTGTAGACCTAGCCCACTCACCATTCTTGGGTCTCCTCTACCAACAAGAACCATCACACAAGCAGCCCTTCTTCCAAATATGTGTACCTTCCAAAATCCTAAGATCTAACTATATTTTCTTCTGATCAAGGCTGGGACTGGTGTAAGTCTCAGTCAGAGAACTGCCACAACTGTACAGCTCCCAATATGTCCTATGGGGAAAGTGCAGATGCTTTATGGTAGGTGTCCAACCTCAGCTCTTGCCCAGTTGAATTTTCAGGATTTCCACAATGGAGACAGTATATTCAAATAGATCTCATACATATTCATTGGAGAAATTCTGAAACACCCAACTGGGTTGCAGCCCTCACAGACTGAGACTGGACACTCCTGCTTTATGGTAAAAGAACTGTGCTAAATACTGCTAAATAAGGATCAAATCAGGCATAACCACGTCAAAGTTCTGAGAGTCCTTTGAGACTTCTAATCTCACCAACACCATCCATCAAATTTGTCAGTAGACTAGCAGCCTTATTTTCGAAAGAGAAAGAAGCCCATCTTTCGACACAAATCGCAAGGTGGGCGTCCTTCTCACAGGGTCACCCAAATCGGCCTAATCGAAAGCCGATTTTGGGCGTCCCCAACTGCTTTCCATCACGGGCATGACTAAAGTTCACGGGGGCGTTTTGGAAACGTAGCAAAGGTGTGCTTTGGGCATGCCTAACACATGGGCATCCTCGACCCATAATGGAAAAAAAAAGGGAATCCCAGATGAGCATTTGGACGACTTTACCTGGTCGTGTTTTTCTTACGACCAAGGCACAAAAAGGTGCCCGAACTGACCAGATGACCACCGGAGAGAATCAAGGATGACCTCCCCTTTACTCCGCCAGTGGTCATTAACCCCCTCCCACCCTCAAAAAACAACTTTAAAAATATTTTGTGCCAGCCTCTATGACAGCCTCAAATGTCATACTCAGGTCCATCACAGTATGCAGGTCCCTGGAGCAGTTTTAGTGGGTGCAGTGCACTTCAGGCAGACGGACCCAGGCCCATCCTCCCCTACCTGTTACATTTGTGGTACTAAATGTGAGCCCTCCAAAACCCACCACATACCCACTGTACCCACATGTAGGTGCCCCCCTTCACCCGTAAGGGCTATGGTAGTGGTGTACAGTTATGGGGAGTGGGTTTGGGGGTTTTTGGGGGGGCTCAGCAGACACGGTAAGGGAGCTATGTATCTGGGAGCAATTTATGAAGTCCACTGCAGTGCTTCCTAGGGTGCCCGGCTGGTGTCCTGGCATGTCAGGGGGACCAGTGCACTACGAATGCTGGCTCCTCCCCATGACCAAAGGGCTTGCATTTGGTCGTTTCTGAGATGGGCATCCTTAGTTTCCATTATCGCCAAAAATCAGAAACGACCAAGTCTAGGGACGACCATCTCTAGGGATGACCTAAATGTTAAGATTTGGGCGTCCCAGACCATATTATCGAAATGAAAGATGGACACCCATCTTGTTTCGATAATACGGGTTTTCCCGCCCCTTCACCGGGATGTTTTGCGAGAACGTCCTCAGCAAAACTTGGGCGTCCCCCCCTAGGGGTTCTTAATCCAGTTCTTGGACACACCAAGCAGATTATGTTGGCAGGATACCCACAATAAGCATGCATTGGGTAGATCTGCATGCAATGGAGGCAGAGTATACAAATTTATCTCAGGTATATTCACTGTGGATATCTTGAAAATCAGACTGGCTTGGTGTGTCCTGAGGACTTGGTTGAGAACCCCTGCTGTAGAACAACACAGATACTGGGGCCTTTTGACTGTCATATCTGTGATGATGATAGCCTCTCTTCTGTCAAACAATACATGGTAGAGGCATTACCTAATAGTTAGGGCAGCAGGAGACCCAGGGTTCAAATTCCACTCCTACTTCTTGTGATCTTGAGCATGACACTTAACCCTCTATTGCTACAGCAGTCAGCAATCTTTTAAACATTGACCCTCAGATTTTTATGCCTGCCTCCCTCCTCTTCCTGCGGCACCGCAAAATGGCAGCGCCCAGCCCTGCCCAGTGTATCCTGGGATGCGCTGGGCGGGGCTATACACCATATAAGGGAGTCCCACCAAATCTCCAGCCCTCCCTGAACCTGGGGGGGGGGGGAATCATCGGAGGGGACC
Organism: Microcaecilia unicolor; assembly: GCF_901765095.1. NCBI lineage: Eukaryota > Metazoa > Chordata > Amphibia > Gymnophiona > Siphonopidae > Microcaecilia > Microcaecilia unicolor. Next base: position 197,368,350 of record NC_044037.1, read on the forward strand.
GGAGGATCAATTTCTTGGCTTTGTCGCTTCTACAGGGTTTATGAATGCCTCATCCTGAATTAGGTCTCACACAGTTTAGAAAGCAACTCATCACTGAACAAGCTGATCTGTGGCCAGGCAAGCTATAAACACTTCATGTGCTGAATCTTCCCCAACACATCAAAAATCACTTTGAACAGTGCCAAATCCTTGGAGTTGATTTTGTCGACCCTTCAGCAGAACATGACACTGTCATTAAGGGGATAATTCTATAAAGTGGGCACTAACATTTATGCACCAATTATGCACATAAACAATTACAATAATGGCATATATACATGTATATATGCACATATGTGGTTAAAATTCTGCCTAAGCGCTATTCTGTAAATACATGCAAATCTTACCTGGCATATATTTTACTGGCACAGATCCACATAGGTGGAGTATGGGTGGGACTCACATTTACACATGTAACTTACAGAATACTAAAAGTTACATATCTTTGACATTTAATTCCGAGCATTTACACCAACTCTATGGCTGGTTTAAGTGTTTGTACCTAAATTATAGTATTCTATAAAGGAAAGTAGCCACATACTTTACCTACTAGAATAGGTGCCCAAATATAGGAACACAGTTATAGAATTATCCCCTAAATGCTGCTTAGAAAGATCTGTTACACATCAAAGGTTGAAGTATGCACAGAAGAACAAAAACCTTGCAGACTTGCAACCAAACAGGAAACAGTGAAGGTGACTCAAATGAGAAGAATTGGACAATATTCTTGAATATAGAGTTTATTGATCAATCTACAGACTCGACATAGCCATGTTAGGCCAAAAGGCCTACCTCTGGAGTCTTTTATTGCTGCATTATTGCCTATATCTCAACTTGGGGCAATTAAGTTGAAATCAGCAAATGCTGATAACAAGTCTTGGTGGGAAGATGAAAAGCCGTCGATGCTATTAAGAAAAGAAAACGCAGAAGTGATGTACGTTTGAATCTCTGGACTAACGCCAACTGCGTCTCTGGTCTGGAAAGAAATAACCTACAAACTAGTACACACTTACCTGCCAATAACACAAAAATCAAGCCGGTGCTGAATGGCAGCAACCAAATTAGCACAAGCTGCTTTAAACAAACTGATCTCTGTGGGGGAGGGGGGTGTTTATTACAATAGGCTGCGATTGATGTGTACTCTCTATTGGATGGTGATGTTCTAGATTTTGCTTTTCATTGTGTAATTCACAATTGTAACCTTTGGTTGAAAATTTCAATAAACATATTTTCACATAAACAAACTCATCTCAACAGCTTGTATATATTTGATGGAACAGCGCCATCAGTCATCAGAAATTACCTCTTTATAACTGGGCATAGTCAGCTGGTTTTGGTTGAGAGATCTAAGAGTTCGAGATGGAGAGTATTGAACTAAGTGATTAGACAGATAAGCAGGCTCCCATGTAGTTAATGTTTTCAAGACTAAAAGAAGTAGTTCATAAGTGATTCTGGGGTCCTTTTACTAAGCTTCAGTAAAAGGAGGCCTGCGCTAGCATCAGCATGTGTTTTTGATGCGCGCTGAGGCCCCCTTTTATTGCAGCGGGTATAAGGCTATCTTTTTTGCTGGAAAAGAAATGGCCGATTGGTAAGTGAACCACATGCCGAGTGGCCATTTTGGTTGGGAGCACTTACTGCCACCCACTGAGGTGGGTGGTAAGGGCTCCTGCGCTAACTGGGGAGTGCCACTGGGTAAGCACTGGCACTACAAAAACAGATATATTTTTGTTGCACCAGAAATGGTATGTACTGGGGGTGGGAACTACCGACGGGCTCCTGCGGTAGCCCAGCGGTAGTTCTGGTATGGCGTGCGGCAAGCCTGTTGCTGTGCATCAACCCTTTAGTAAAAGGGCCCCTCTGTGTGTTGTTATGTATGTAAAGTGTGGCTTCTTGGAGGTTCAGTTTAATTTGTGTATATTATTCTATTTTTAATTTGTGGTCACTTATTCTGTACTCTCTAATGGTTTAGCTATGCTGTAAGGGGCTAATCCATAGTGGCACCCATTAAATACGGGTGTCACGGGAAAAATTACCAAGTTGCAAAAGGTATTCAGTGCTCAAAGGGGATTGCATGCATATGAGCTGCACGGATCCCCCTTTGTGTATCGGTTGCTATATGCGACTCAAAGCTGTCAAATGCATTTGACGGCTTGCCCACAGGGAGTTTTTTGAGTTGTGCGTGTGGGGGAGGGACTCGAGAGGAGTTCCACAGGAGTCCAGCAGAGCCACCCTCGAGCCTCCCCCCCCCCCCCCACGCAATTCCAAAAAACTCCCTGGTGGACTAGTAACACCCACCCAAATGAACCAGAAATCCCTGGTGGTCCAGTGGGATGCCTCCCAACCCCCCAGAAGACCTTTCAAAAATTCCCTGATGGTCCAGTGGACCCACACACCCGCACCCCCTCTCAGACTCCCAAAGCAAAAAACCCTTGTGGTCCAGTGGACTGCATCCCGACCCCCCCCCCCCCCCCCCACTCTAAACATTTCTCCCTGGTGGCCTAGTGACCTCACACACACACCCTCATACCTTGAATGTGCAGGAAGCAAGAGGGCAGCAACACCTCTTTCCTCCTGCCTCTGGGCCCAACCCTCTCAAAATGGTGGTGTCTAGTGAATCCTGGGATGCACTGGGAGGAACTAAACACTATATAAGGAGAATATTTTTTTTGTTACATTTGTACCCCGCACTTTCCCACTCATGGCAGGCTCAATGAGGCTTACATGGGGCAATGGAGAGTTAAGTGACTTGCCCAGAGTCACAAGGAGCTGCCTGTGCCGGGAATTGAACTCAGTTCCTCAGTTCCCCAGGACCAAAGTCCACCAGCCTAACCACTAGGCCACTCCTCCCTTATATGGTGTTTAGCCCCTCTCAGTGCATCGCAGGATGCACTGGCCAGGTCCTGGGCACCACCATTTTGAGAGGGCCGGGACCAGAGGCAGGAGGGAGGAGGCATTGCTCCTCTCCTCCTGCCTCCTGCGCATTCAAGGTATGTGGGGGTGTGGGGGGGGGGGGTAGGTGGTGTGTGGGGTCCCTAGACCTCGAGGGTGAGATGTTTAGAATGGTGGAGGTCGGGAGGCGGTCCAATGGACCACCATGGCTTTTTGCTTGGTGAGGGACTTGAAGGGGTGTGGAGTGGGATCGGGGTCCACTGGACCATCAGGAAATTTTGGTTCAGGGGCAAAGGGGGGGTGCTGAGGGAGGTCAGGAGGGGCGAGGTAGGGAGCACAAGCAGGCAGCCTTGCCAGCTGCCTGTGTTTCTCTCCTTCGACAGTCCAAGCCATAAAATCTAGCTTGTTAAAGCTAGGCGCTCTGGAGTTGTGCATCACATGGAATGTTCATTATCTATATACATAATTCTCACCACCAACGTTCTACGAGCCTGCCTGCCTGTGTACTTAACTTTCTTCACTGGGCTCCAAAGCCCCAGCTGACATCACTGGACCCATTATGCCGTGATTCGCGCCGTGGACGAATGACGTGATCAAGTTGGAATCTATGTGCGTGTGTCTGACGTTGGACGCATGAACACAAACTGATTCAAACTTAATCATTCGTCCACAGCTCCACGCTGCGCAGCCGACAACAGGACTTCGGCTGGCGAGGGTTGGGGTCCCCCGCCAGCACAGGTACACGACGGCAGCGGCGGGGGATGGTTGGCAGCGGGAAGGGGGGGCTCGAGAGGGTCGCGGTAGGGGGGTCCAGGGGTCAGGAACTACCAGGGGGGGTCTAGAAATCGGAGGGAGGGGTCTGGAAATCAGAGGAAGGAAGGCAGGGAGATGGGATCTGGAACTTGTAGAGAGGGAGGGGGTCTGCAAATCGGAGGGAGGGAGGCTGGGAGGTGGGATCTGGAACTCGGAGAGTGGAAGGGAGGGCTCTGGAACTCGGAGGGGGGGTCTGGAATTCAGATGGAGGGAGGGAGGTCTGGAACTGGGGGGGACGGGGGTCGAATTCGGAGGGAGGGGGGTCTGGAACTGGGGGGGGAAGGGGCTCTGGAATTCGGAGGAGGGGATGAAAGGGGAGGAGGGGGAATGCACCACCTGTACTAAAACTAAAAAAAAAACACAACAAACAGGGGGACGACCCTGGAACTCGGAGGAACAGGGGGAGGGGGGGACGACCCTGGAACACGAATGAAGGGGGGACACTGGAACTGGTTGGGAGGGGGGCCCCAGCCACACACACTCTCTCTCTCTCACAGACGCACACTCGCACACAGTCTCACTCAGTCTGTCACATACACACACTCGCAAATTCACTCTCTCTCTCAAACAGTCACTCTCACACATACTCTCTCAAACATATACCCTCCGAGGAAAACCTTGCTAGCGCCCGTTTCATTTGTGTCTGTAACGGGCCTTTTCTACTAGTATAATACTAATGAGCTCATTAATACATTTGCATAGGGTTCTTGGTGGCTACTAATGGCACACATTAGAGCCACGGAAAATCACTTTGTGCATTACTTGCTAAATAACATTTGCTTTAGACTGGCTACAGTCAGTCTAAAGCAAATGTTGCCAGCATGTAAGCTTTGTGCATCGGGCCCTAAGTGTGTGATTGAGGCCAGGTATTCGGTTAGTATAGAAAGTCTATGCAGGGATTTTAGTAATCTAACTTATTTCGTTTTCCCACTAGGTGTATTAATGTACTAATCTAGAGCCTTCTTTAAAATGGTACCGCTGACCCCTAGCAACAGTCTTGCAATACTACCACTGGGGGTTCAAGCACTTTTTTTTTCTGTTATATGGCAGCTTGAATCCCTTAGTGGTACCATTTTGAAGAAGACAGCCACAACAGCAAGAACAACTGGGGATTGATTCTGCTCCTGAAACCCATGAGTCAGGGTTATGAGGGGCGGACTGACTAGAAGAAAGCTGATGTGAGGAAGCCCTAATGTGAGGGGGGGTACACACCAATTTGGGAGAGAGGGGCACCAAAGCAAAAGTTGGCTTAGGGAGCCACAGTCTTTCTGGGAGAATGTAACTGGAAAATCAGAACCTCCTATATGCAACGGACTAAACCAGTTAACAACCCTAACTTAGGATCTGCAATCACTGGATCTCCAGCACAGTAGCAAAAGCTGGCTGACATACATTAACATAATACTTGTACAATAGGGTTCCTAAAACAAAATATCAAGAAAAAATGTGTGTTTGTATATATGTAATTACTTCTGCTGGAACTACATCAGAGAATTTGCCCTTTAATTAAGAAAAGATGCACAAATGGATTTTTAAAAAACATTCCAAGAGAACAATGAAAATGTAGAAAAAATTATCTAGCTGTAAGGAAATGAAATTCTTTATGAAGTTAGGGCAGGATGTCCTACAGGGACCCTGTAGTAACTGGCTCTCTTCCAAAGGCCTTCCTCTTTCAGAGAAGACCTGCCTATGGCACATGCACATCTCTGGAAATGATCACATGTACATAATTTACATGTCCACAAAGCACACAAAGAATGCTTTAAACACTGTTCTTTTCTTCTGTAATGGTTTTAAAATTAAATAATTGTACAGCAGCTGAACAACAATGAGGTTCTGCTGTTTTTCCTAACAACCTACTTATAGCACAGTAATAGGTCTGGAGAGGTTTACTGGATGATATTACTACTCTCTTGTTGCTCTCCTGTGAATAAGTCATTAATATAAGGTAGTTTGGTAATCTTCAGATAACAATTTTGCCTCACACTGATCGTTGTTTCTCTTTCCTAACATTTTCCCAGGATAATGTCATCCACTTCGTTTAAACCTGCTTCAATAGCATGCACTATTAATGGAAAGCTATTCATTTACTTGAAACCCGGACTCCCTCAGAGACAGAAATCCATCTCGGCAGTCATTACCACTGGAGCACCTACTTGACAACTCTTGTGCAGGGCAGGATTAAGGCACAGATAGACTAGTGCTTAGGGCCCAAATGTTTAAGAAGGGTCCTCTTACATGTGCTAATTCCATGGCACCCAATGCAGAATTTTGCCCTGGTAAGTCAGAAGCTGGCAGAGTGAAGGCTGGGGGCGGGGAGATGAAATTCACTGCTGCCTGTAGAGGTCTCTCTATTCTCCCCCATCCCTGTGTATTGAACTCCAGTCAGCAGGAGGCGTCAGTGAGCAGCACGTCTTACCAACTGCTTCCTCCGCTGCTGATTTCTGCAATCAGAACAATGCAGGGCCTCTTTTGTGGAGGAGATCCGGGAAAGTATAGACCGGTGAGACTGACGTCAGTGCCGGGCAAAATGGAAGAGACTATTATAAAGAACAAAATTACAAACCATATTCAAAAGCACAGATTAATGAGACAAAGTCAACATGGATTTAGTGAAGGGAAATCTTGCCTCACCAATCTACTACATTTCTTTGAAGGGGTGAACAAACATGTGGATAAAGGGGAGCCCGTTGATATTGTGCATCTGGATTTTCAGAAGGCATTTGACAAAGTACCTCATGAAAGACTCCAGAGGAAATTGGAAAGTCATGGAATAGGAGGTAGTATTCTATTCTGGATTAAAAACTGGTTAAAAGATAGAAAACAGAGAGTAGGGTTAAATGCTCAGTATTCTCAATGGAGAAGGGTTGTTAGTGGGGTTCCCCAGGGGTCTGTGCTCAGACCGCTGCTTTATAACATATTTATAAATGACCTAGAGATGGGAGTAACCAGTGAGGTAATTAAATTTGCTGATTACACAAAGTTATTCAAAGTTGTTAAATCGCGGGAGGATTGTGAAAAATTACAACAGGACCTTACCAGATTGGGAGACTGGGCGTCTAAATGGCATATGATATTTAATGTGAGCAAGTGCAAAGTGATGCATGTGGGAAAGAGGAACCTGAATTATAGCTACGTCATGCAAGGTTCCACGTTAGGAGTCACAGACCAAGAAAGTGATCTAGGTTTCGTCGTTGATGATAAGTTGAAACCTTCTGCTCAGTGTGCTGCTGCGGCTAAGAAAGCAAACGGAATGTTAAGTATTATTAGGAAAGGAATGGAAAACAAAAATGAGTTTGTTATAATGCCTTTGTATCGCTCCATGGTGCGACCGCACCTCGAATATTGTGTTCAATTCTGGTCGCCGCATCTCAAAAAAGATATAGTGGAATTAGAAAAGGTGCAGAGAAGGGCAACGGCAGTGGTGTGCTGGAGCCGGCTCGCACCGGCTCGCAAGAGCTGGTTGTTAAATTTTCTTCTGATTTGCGAGCCGGTTGTTAAAAAGCGTGAGCCGGCTCTGGCTCTCCTCTCTCCCTCCTCCATCCCTCCGGATCCGGTCCCTCACCGACTCCTTGTCCTTTGAATTCTTCGGGGCAGGCAGTCTTGCCTGCCCGCTGCCAGCGCTGACTCTCCCCAGCTACCAGTTCGCGCTTTAAAAATGGCCGCTGAGACTTCCAGAGGCGGCCTCGCAAGACTTCTGCTGAAGTCTTAGCGGCCATTTTGAAGCGCAATCTGGCAGCGGGGGAGAGTCAGCGCTGGCAGCGGGCAGGCAAGACTGCCTGCCCCGAAGAATTCGAAGGACAAGGAGTCAGTGAGGGACCGGATCCAGAGGGAGGGAGGGAGGGAGGGAGGAGAATTTGCTGAACAACTCGGGAGGGGGTGGCAGGGGAAAGAAGGGAGAGAAGGGTCGCTGGGTATGGGTGCATGCAGGGCAGGGGAGAGGAGGGTCACTGCTGGACATGGGTGGATGGAGGGCAGGGGAAAGGAGGGTCACTGGGTATGGGTGCATGGAGGGCAGGGCAGGGGAGAGGAGAGGAGGGTCACTGGGTATGGGTGCATGCAGGGCAGGGGAGAGGAGGGTCACTGGACATGGGTGGATGGAGGGCAGGGGAAAGGGGGTCACTGGGTATGGGTGGCATGCAGGGCAGGGGAGAGGAGGGTCGCTGGACATGGGTGGATGGAGGGCAGGGGAGAGGAGGGGAGAGAGAAGAAATGCTGGACATGGATGGAGGGGAGGGAAGAGTGAGGAAGGAGATGAAATGAGGGGAAAGGAAGAGAGGAGAAAAGCTGCACATGGATGAAGAAAATAGGCAGAAGCTGAGGACCAGAAATGAAGAAGAAAGGAGGAAAGGAAAGAAAGAAATGGAAAGGAAGCCCTGGAAATGGAGTTAAGAGGACAGATAGCAGCAGAATCGGATACTGGGCCAGCATGATCAGAAAAACAGTCACCAGACAACAAAGGTAGAGAAAAATCATTTTATTTTCATTGTAGTGTTTGGAATATGTTCACTTTGAGAATCAGGTGCTCAACATTAAAAGTTTATATTTATGTACTTATTTATGGCATTTTATCGCATATTAAACATGAATTAGATTGGAACCTGGGATCATTTAATTTTTTTCCTGGAGTAATGCATTGCCACCCCCCCCCCCCAAAAGCTCTCTCCTCGGCTATAGCCAGCTCTGCAATTTGGGGGGGGGGGCGCAGAGGGGGACCGGGGAGAAACCCTGTTGTTAAACATTTACCAGCACACCACTGGGCAACAGAAATGATAAAGGGGATGGGACGACGTCCCTATGAGGAAAGTCTAAAGCGGCTGGGGCTCTTCAGCTTGGAGAAAAGGCGGCTGAGGGGAGATATGATAGAGGTCTATAAAATAATGAGTGGAGTTGAACGGGTAAATGTGAAGCATCTGTTTATGCTTTCCAAAAATACTAGGACTAGAGGGCAAGCGATGAAGCTACAATGTAGTAAATTTAAAACAAATCGGATAAAATGTTTCTTCAGTCAACATGTAATTAAACTCTGGAATTCGTTGCCAGAGAATGTGGTAAAGGTAGTTAGCTTAGCAGAGTTTAAAAAAGGTTTGGACAGCTTCCAAAAGAAAAAGTCCATAGACCATTATTAAATGGACTTTGGGAAAATCCACTATTTCTGAGATAAGCAGTATAGAATGTTTTGTACCTTTTTGGGATCTTGCCAGGTATTTGTGACCTGGATTGGCCACTGTTGGAAACAGGATGCTGGGCTTGATGGCCCTTTGGTCTTTCCCAGTATGGCAATACTTACGTACTTACGTATATTAATATTACAGTGGCAGGAGGGGGACACAACATGCTTGTTTGCATACGGCTCACCAAAGTAGTAATCCTACCCTACTCTCCATGTCCACCACAAATCCTGACTGGTGCAGGGATATTAGGCACCCTAGGCTAAACTTCAACCTTGCGTCCCTGCCCCCAACAATCATGATCACCCCAATAGTACCTTTCCCAGAAAAATCTGGGTGCATAGGCTATTTGACAACTATTATTTTGCTTTGACAATAGCTGCTATTTGCCCCCTCTCCAACCCAACTCGCCCCAGAAGCTGATGCCTAGTCTTCCCTGATGGTTGGGCATATTCATTCAGTGAATCCATACAGTTACTTGCTGAGCTACCAGCAAAGCATTAAAAAGAACAGATTAACAATAGGTATGTGTTGTTTTGCACACTTCTTTCCCAGAAGACTCATGCCTTTCTCTTCCTAGTTATTTTCAAATTATAAAGCATCCTGCCATATAAAATGTCAGCATGCATCAATCACTTTGAGACAACATCAGCAAAGAATACACAGTCTCCACTGCACTTTGAAATAGTTAAGCAACCAAAGTTCTTCAACATGTCCACAAGAGCAAACAACAAGATACAGGAATAACACAATGGCAAAGTCACTTGCAGATCTGCAAAATAATGTGATTTTTCATGGGATATATTTATTCTACTGGGATTTTAAAAATATATATATAAGCTAGGGGCCATGGTTACTAACATGGGCTACTGTTAACACATGCTACTATACCACTAACCTGCGTTATCAGTAGCTAGGTCTCATTGCATAAAATTGGATCTGTGGTATAACAACACATTAATTCTACTAGTAAATCATGCTAACTGTAGCATATATTAGTAGCTATGGGCCTAATGTTTTAATTCACACAAATTCAGAAGTTAAAGGCCTATTGCACCAGCATGACAGCATGTGCTAATTCACGCGTTGACTATATGCTGTGTTAGGGAGCAGGAACTGGGCAGGTTATGGCCTAAGAATGTATATGGAGTGCATACTGCTGTTAGCGTATGCTAACTTACTGCACACTCTCATTTGTGCAGTTAGTACAGATGTACTTCACATCTCCTCAAGAGAAGGCATTAAAACGGCAATTCTGTGTGAAGGGATCCAAGATGGCACCTTGAGCAGACGCACCTCAGGGGGCTCCATGGAGATTCTTGCGGCGGGAAGTTCCAATTTTCCCCTAGAATATGGAGAACAAAAAGGAAGGGTATAGCCTACAAGGATCCCTCATCTGTGGGGTCTGTTCACCCATTGCGGAACATGACCATGGGGCAGTTTTGTGCTCCCTCCAGCATACCAGCTCCAGCTCTTCAAACAACCAATTTGTTGAGAGATACCCAGGAACGACACCAAGAATTCTTGGCTTTGTGGCCAAGAATATAAGCGATGGGACTGAAGTTATTATTGAGATTTCCTTGTTTGTGGGTTATATTTTTTTTCAGAATAAGACGTATATGTTTTTTTATTCCAAACAACTGATAGAATTTATTGTGTTTAGAGAAGAGGAAAAGATTCAAGTAGCTGCTCCACAATCCACTGAGGTTGGCTAGAATATGCTTGAGATGGCTGTGCTCTGTTAGTCTTTGATTAATATTTCTCTTTTGTTTTTTCATTGTAGTCTTGGATCTTCATATTGTGGTCAAACATTTTTATTTTATTTCCTCATTTCTTTTTTACTAATTTATTTTGTTTAATTTTTATTAATCACAATGTAGTAATTGTGATTTGTAATATTTGAAATTGTAAAATAAAAATATTTTTTAAAAACGGCAATTCTATAAGTGGGCACCTGCATTTCTGTGCCCCTTGCATGAAAAAATGACAGAATACTAGCATTTATCGCCTAAGTGCTATTCTCTAAGGGTGCATATAAGTGGTATAGTGGGTAAATGAAAGGGGGCGTACACGAGCAGGACAAAGCATTTTCCCACTTATGTGTGTAACTTACAGAATACTGTAAGTTACCCTCATACCTGCCATATTACACACCCACAGTCATGCCAGGTCTATGGCTGGTATAACTATGGGCACGTAAATGTAAGGTACATTGATACCGGGTAACTTTAGTATTATATAATGGAATCTGGGCACTCTAATGCTGTGTGGTGAGAGCTCATTCTATAGCTACATCTGAGTGCCTAAATAAAGGAACCCAATTTTAGAACTGCCCCCTAACTGTACCCATGCTAATTGCAAAAACACAACGTAGAATTAAAAAAAACCCTTTCTATATGGTAACTGCAGGGGACATGTTAGATGCACCCCTAGCAATTAGCATACAACCTTTGCACTTACTGCATATTAAGTTTTGCAGTTAAGATGCAGTGGACGCAAAACTTCACCACACTTCAGTAAACAGACTCCTTAGAAGCATTTGCAACAGAAAGATATTCAACTACAAATGAATAAAAATAATTGCATCATATTTAAAAAGCTAGGACAGAGGCCCTGGAAATACCATTAATCCCCGCTGCACAGATTTTTAGGAACACTCCCCTCCCCCAGTTCAGAATCATGAAATAAATTATCAGTTTCATTACCCTTCATTACAAAGTATGAATAACTCTCTGTGAACATGCTGGGTCAGGTGAAGGTTGGTATGATCATGAACTGACAGGAAACAGTCCCATCTAGTTTTTGGCAGGGTTTACTACTTGGTTTTAGGCTTTAAACAGCACATCAATCAAAAGAATCTCTGTGTCTAAGGGTTTCTGTGCTTGCACAGAATTACTTCAGCAAATGTCTTGGAGTCAAAGTCATGGAAGCTACTCAATTACAATGTTAAAACAAATGAAATGGTGCAAAAAACAAATCACAACTCCTCCCTTATACTTATAAGAGGTTTAGAGTGGACTCTCCAGACTTCTTTATTATTATTATTATTATTATTAGCATTTGTATAGCGCTACCAGACTCACGCAGCTCTGAACACCTGACACAAAGAGATAATCCCTGCTCAAAAGAGCTTATTAGAGATGGACCCATTCTTCCACCAATGGGTTTAATAGTTTGAAAGCAGGCTTGTTGCACCTAGATTTCCTATATTTTGCTAACAGCGAAAAAGATTTAAATCCAGCAATATTACACCCACTTGAAGTAATGAGAGCTAAGCAGTTACAGTAGTACTACTATGGCCTGAGCTTATACCTTCCTTGAGCAGGAGTAACTATATTCCAGTATAAGAATTCCCGCTGAATAAAAAAAGCACAGATTATTCTACACTATTCAGCCTCTGGATATTAAAATGAATTTTCAGTAATTGTGTCCTATGGCTTAATTACACAGATTTATATAGGAACATATGTGGACGGTGCAAAAAACATCCAAAAATTTAATAGCAAACAGGGCCATTTTTTTTTTTAAATGGCCATTTGCTAGATTTTTTCATGCTTAGTGCGTCTATCATTTAGGCGCATTTATAAAAAATGTCCAAGGGAAAAAAAGCACAATAACAAGCAATTGGGATGTATGGGGGGCCAGCATTGTTCGTAGACTGGCCACACAGACATCCCAGCAGAGCAATGGGGCATCCTGGGGGCACTGCAGTGGACTTCACATAAAAGGTCCCAGGAACACATTCACCATTACCCCCTTATATTGTACGATGGCCCCTCCAAAACTAAACAAAAACCTAACATACCCAACTGTACACCACTACAATAACACTTATGCCTGCAGGTATCACCTATATGTAGGTACAATAGGTATTTTGTGGGGTTTTGAGGGCTTACACTTTCCACCACAAGTGTAAGTGGGATATGGGCCTGGGTCCCTATCTCTACAGTCCACTGCACCGACCACTAGGCTACTCCAGGGACCTGCTTGCTGTTCTAATAGGACTGGCCATAACATCTGATGCTCTCATAGAGGCTGGTAGGTATGCACTGTTTCTTTCACATCTTTGGGGAGTGGGGGGGGGGGGGCAGTGACCACTGGGGAGTAAGGGGGTTATGCCTTAATCCCTCCATTGGTCATCTTGTTATTTAGAACACCTTTTTGTGACTTAGGTGTGATTGAAACAGGTCTAGACCAAAACATTTAACTTTTAGCCCTGTTTGTTTTTGCTTTGTTCCATTATGGCAAAAAAACATCCTAGTTTTGTGAACGCCCAAATACAACCCTCAACATGCCTGCTTGTGATTTGGATGCAATGCAGAGAAAAATGTCTCAAATCCAAGTTACAAAATTTGCAATTTGGATGTTTTGTTTTTGTTTTGCTTTTTAGAGAAAAATATCCAAATGCCACTTTATGCCATTTTTGAGAGGTTTTTCTTTTTGAAAGTGAGCCTCAAAATGTCCAGCTACAGTAGCTTACGTAATTTTCTCTGCAGTGATGATTTACTACTACTACTACTACTACTACTTTGCACAGGTAAATAATTTGCTCCTTCCTGACTCCAAAATCTTGTTGTACAGGGCCACACCTAAAGCATCAATATTTAGCTAGATAGTGTACTTGGTATTATTCTTACTTACGTGCAGTCTTATTTTTATGTTATTGAAAAGAAGGGTGGTCTTAAGTTCTATCTACACCGCTTCTGCATAAAAACATCGTAGTGCAAAGGGCAAATTGGCAACTCCCTATGGGGCTTTAAAACAGGGCTTTGTATCCAGGGGGTGACAAGCTCATTTGCAAAGAGAAATACCTCACAGAGATTTTCTTTCAAAATCCTGCTGGTTGGGCCACTCACAGATTAATCACCTGCCTAGGGCTGCAAAATTTTGGAAGCAGCAGTAGGGCTTCAGTGTGGTTTTTAAATACAGGCACCCACTCAAATGCTGCCCTGTCCCACCACCTCTGGCAGGAAGTCTTCATTGGAGAGGGAAAGACCAGCAGCTCTTGAGCATTGTTTGTAATTAAGGCCCACCACCATGCTAAGTGCCATTACAGCTTTGAGTCAGGAAGAGGTAGAATGGTGGTGGTAGGCCCTGCTGGAGTAAGCTACTGGACTGAGAGGTGAAGGAATGAAAGAAGAGATGAGATACTGACCACTATTTAGGTTTTTTCCAGGTATTTATGACATGGAAGGGCCACTGTTGGAAACAGGATACTGGGCTAGATGGACCATTGGTCTGACCCAGTATGGCTATTCTTATGTTCTTATGTTATGTTCACCTTGAGGGGGCATAGAAAGCAGAAGTGGAGATGCTGGCCACCTGGAGGGGTTGTAAGGAAGAGAAAGACAGCCTTGAGCTGCACCTGGGGGAAGGTGGTGCATGGTTGAAGATTTACCTAGGCTTTCTGATATCCTTGGGTCAGCCTTATCTGCCAGCACACGTAACATGTATTTTGTGCCAGAAAATACACCACGCAAAGGACAATATCCAAAGGTATTTTGTTATGGAATGGTTGGTGGATGCATGCAGCAGTCTCCCAAAAAGAGTGTGCTGTGGAGGACTGCATATTCCTCCCAGCATTCTCTGGGGTGACTCCCAGGTCCACCCCGATCCAATCAGGGCATCCTCTCCAGGTGCCTATTGCCCCCACTCAGAGATGGGTTTGTTACTTTTTAAAAGTTCTTAAGTAAAAAGTAAAAGTACTGCCTTCAAAAGTAGTGAAACAAAAGTAGAAAGTCTTATCCAAAAAAAAAAATGCTCAAGTAAAAACGTAAAACGTAAACGTAAAAAAGTACAGCTCTTAAAACTATGTTTTTATTATAAAGTAAAAAGAATTCTTAACAATTCGGACCACAGAATCTAGTATGTTTACAAGCAGCAGTACTGTTACTGTGAATACATACATATCAACTTGTGATCTGTCTAAATCTCTGAGGGTACAACGGAACAGAAACATAATACATGAAATCACAAGTTTACATGCTACGTAGAAAATTCATGCTGGGAAAATCGTAAAGATTCACCACTCTTCCGACTTGGAATCCAAGATGGCTGCACCTAGCTAAGTTGCTGTGAGCCTTGTTTTTCGTGCTCTACCAAAATGCCTAAACGAAGAGGGAGAACAACGAGCAGAGCTTCCCCGTTACCCCCCTCCTTACCTGGTCCGATGGATCGTTTTGTGAGGCCACAGGGAGCTACTTTTGACGGCGGAATGCAGCCAGTAGGGAACGCCGGCAATTTGGAGATTTCGGCTTCTCCTGGCTATGAAGTCACCTTGAGCCCCGCTGCGCCCACCCCTCCTCCCCAGCCGATCGGCGCAAGTTCTTTCCTTATTGAATCGACGGGGTCCACTCCGGAAGATGGTAGGGGCCCAGAGGAACGCCGACTGGAAGCTTCATTTACATCTCAGGTTGGAACGGAGGGCAGTTTGCCCATGGAATCGCCACGGATCGAGGGAGGAGGACCTGAGGGACTGGGTGAGACTCGTGAGCGGTTTTCTGAAAGGTTTGAATTACCTAAAGAGCTAGTAACTAAACCGAAAGAAGTGACATTAGATGCATTATGGGACTTAGTTTCTAATTTGGGACAAACCTTCTTAAAACAGACTAATGAAGTAATGCCAAAAGTAAAATCCTTGGAAATTGATTTACAAAAAAAAGATGAGCAGCTTAAAGAGTTAAATGATAAAGTGGATAAAATGGATCAAAGAATTGTGAAGATTGAAACAATACAACCTACTATGACGAAAGATTTGACAAACCTCAGACTGAAAACTGAAATTTTTGACAATTATACTAAAAGTTACAACCTGAGATTTGTTAACTTTCCTAGATTACAGAATGTTGCTCCTCTTGAGATGCTGAAACGCTATATGCGTGAAATTTTGATGATATCTGAGTCGAATCTACCACCACTGACTATGGCATATTATATTCCTGGGAAAAATTTGAACCAACTTGATAATCCGATCGATGTCTCTCTTTTGCTTCAGACTTCTGACTCTGAATTAGCAACGGCCGCCACGTTAGTGGCGACGGTTGCATTATTACCAGACAAGAATTGGATATTTCGTTTATTTTTCCGAAATAAAGATAAGCCTTTTTTGGGCTTTAAAATATTATTATTTCCCGATGTCTCTAAAGAGACTAGAAGACGGAGGAAACAATTCTTGCTCCTTAGGCCTAAGGTTTTGCACTTGGGGGGAACCTTTTTTTTAAGGTACCCCTGCAAGTGCATAATAAGGCTTAGGGAGAAGAAATACGTTTTCACAGAACCAGCTCACGTATCGGCACTTATTGCCTCGGTAAAAGTGGATAAGCATTAAATTATAAGATAACTCCACTTAGCAAGGTTTGCACCATCCGTTATATATTTTCTTTTGTTATACTCCCTTAGATATCCTAATCTTGGATTTCAAATTTATGGACTTGAGTATGGGTTACCTTGAAAATGTATATTGTTTTCTCTTTATATATTTTCTTAATATTCCTTAGCAGTTATGTAACTGCCTTATCTTTGTATACTTTCTTAAGCAAGATGTTTCTTGTAATAAAATGGATAAATGAATAAATATTAAATATAAAAAAAAAGAAATCACAAGTTTAAAAGCCCTTTAACAAGCTGGCCAAAAATATGTCATTCTCCTCCTCCCCTGCCCCCACATTGTATGGTACCTGTTGAGGTTATTGAACAAGTCGGACACATCATTATTTTAGTCTTTTTTATTTGATGTTTTATCAAATGCTGAGTTAAGGCCCAACAGAACCTCTTTATGGACTAAACAACTGTCCAGCAACACTAAACAAACTGTAGAATGGATTGAAAATCTTTTTGACTAAACAACTGTCCATCAACACTAATCAAACTGTAGAATGGATTGAAAATCTTTTTTTTTTTTTGTTACCTTTCACTGGGTGGACTCTAGAGAACTCATTGCTGATTTTCTGTAGGAAATTGGGATAGGAGTATTCCTTTTCTGGTTCCTCTGGCGGAATGCCTTCCAGAAGGGATAGCTGATATTCTGAGTTTACAGAAACTGTTCCTGCAGAAGTAAAGTCCTATCAGGGTAGACAGTGGAAGGCTTAAATATCTGGTATCTTGGGGAACTCGCAAGGTTCTGATGACCACTCCCTCTGCTATAGGGAAGGAGAGTGTGATGGTTACATCTGGTCTGCAGAAGGTTGCAGTCATGTGGCGTGGTCAGGATGGAGACGCTTGGGGAGATACTGGAAGATCGGAGTATGGTACAAACCTGTTCAATAGTTACATCAGCTTGCTTTTAGAAGGCTGGTTGCAATGGTCCATAGTGGATCTGTATGGGATTCTAGAGAAAAAGGATGATACCTTTATGCTTGACTTGTGGCCCTCCCTCGAGATGGCTCTTTGGGGTCCTGAGATATAATGTCTGTTGAAATTATTGAAAAAGTCGTAAACATCATTATTTTAGGCTCTTATTTGATTTTTTTTTTAATCAAATGCTGAGTTAAGTCCCAACAGTAACTAGTGTTAAAAATGGTCATAAGTCATTTTACCTCTTTTTGGACTAAACAACTGTCCAGTAACTCTAAACAAACGTTCACATGTAGCACTGGCTGGTAAAGCAGTGTTTAGTTCAGAAAAGGTGTCTTTGAAACAGGATATCCAACAAGTTCTGACACAGAATTTACACTGTTCACCTAGGCAGACAGAATAGCTTCGCACTTGCGGTGTTGATGTCTGCTATGTAGAAAGTGAAGAAATCATCATCCACGTCTATCTGTGTCGGAGCCACTGTGGCATCTGCAGTAATGTTAACTGTGACTGAACTCTTGGCTTGGGGTTTTTTTCAACAGCAAATCCATTCTTAGCAATTTCTGCCTAGGTTTCTTGATCCATGCAGTTTTGAACTTTGGATTTAATATTGCAGCTGCAATAAGTTCCTCATCCATTAACTGCTCTTCAAAGTGCTTCTGTATGCCACTTAGTAATCCATTGATTAATGACTGACAAGTCTGAAGTGTGTTGTTTTTCTCAAATGCTTGCAGTTTCTCTTTCAGCAAAATCGGAGTGGGCACAAGATAAGCCATGAATGCTTTAGTTTCACATTGAAGAATGTCTAATCTTGCGTCGAGGGTTTCACTACAGAGACATATTCTGCATTATACATTATTTTGAATTATGAAACTCGGCAACATCTAACTGTTTGCAGACTGAATTCATGATATTGATACCTTTTTCAGCGATTAGACAATTAAGCCATTCCATTGAGTTGTAGATGGAGTTCCAGCGAGTCTGGTTATGAATAACAAAATGGAGGTCAAATGCTTGATTGATAACCTCAGCAGACATCATACTTCATGACTGGTTGTTCCACAACACTTGGCATTTGGCAAAAGTCAAGCGATACAGCTTTTTGTAAGCCAAATCAGATTCTGCTTCTGCAGCATCAAATGTAGCAACCAGATTTAAGAAGTAACAAGCATAACACAGATGTGACAGCAAATGAAAATCGCCAGCTGATAATGATAAGATATCGTGCAAGTTATGAAATTTCATCTCATCTTCATAATTGTCATTTGATGTAATTTCATCAGAATGTTGTTGATATTTTGAAAATTGTTGAAAAGCTCTGCAGAAATTGGACCCATTGTCAGTAGTTGTTTTGGTAATTTTATCCTGGAGGTGGAATTCAGAATGGATTGATTCTAATGCAGCTGCAATAACATCATATGTGTGGGATCCTTTTGACAAAGCCACAGATCTTCTTTGCATCGTCATTTGATCTATCCAGTGGACTGTAATCCCAAGGAAGGATCTGTGATGAATAGAGCAACAATCCGCTGTAGTAGAAACAAACTGTTGATTTTCTAGTTCTCAAATCAAGTTCATCTTCATTTATTGAAAACGTTCATCAATCCATTGTACAGCAGCTTTTCTAGTCATAACTGTCTAATTTGGAAGAATGCCCATATTCAAATATCAAAATGCTGGTGATTCTGTAGTACTGAAAGATTGCATATCATGAATAATGAAGTCAAGGATTAGGTCGTCCAGAGCAGCTTGCGTTACACCTCGAATGCCTGAGTTTGAAAACGACTGACTGTGCAGCATATATTGCACTTTATTTGTTACTTCAGACTCTTCAAATTTAGTCTTTCTCTTGCATGATGCAATCAGTTTCTCATACTATTTCATCTGACTTGGGTGAATTTGTTCGATATACTTCCTCAAATTAGATGGTGAATTCATAAAGGCTGACACCTCTATTGGTTTCGATGTGCACAATGAGCAAACAAACTTATACTTGTTATTGTTAAAGCTAACACATTTAAACACTATATCTAAATGAGGCCATGGAGAAATAGGTGGCACATCAGACTCAGCATTGATAACGTGTGATGTTGCCTGCATCAGAGGTCCATAAAGACTCTAAAATTAAAAGACAAAACATTTACAAAAGTAAAATGAATCTATGTTGAAAAATATAGCTATTAAAATTTACATAAGTACTGTAAGTACATGCATTGTGTTCTAACCTTGGCTTTTTTCTTACCTGGATAAGAACCAGGCTTTGATGAATTCAGCCTAATTAGGAGGAAGAGATGTCACCAGACTAGGGCTGAAGCTGTAGGCGAAGAACCAACCACCTTATGTCCAAGCTCTTGGGATCAATGGCTCAACACGCTTCAATCTCAACCGAAATTTCACATATCCAGGCAAAGGTGTTATTATATTAAATCTCTCCCAATATTTCTCTTTGTTTTTCAGCTAGTAAGCCTTTACAAAATTATATAACACCTGTTTTTTTTTTTGTTATAAACGATATTTATTGCATTGTATGTGTCAGGCTCTCTGCAAGACACTTTCTTTAAAGCAGACAGGTTGTTGTTTGTGCGATGACTCTACAGGATGTGGAGACCAGAAGAATAGCCAGGTTTTGACATCAGGGGGAGAAGACCTTTTGTAAAATAGGCACCAGTGCGAGGTTGAAGGGCTGATCTGCATAGGCAACATTTCATTCAAAATCCATTTGGGGGAGCAGCTGCTCCCCTTGCACCCCACCTAGCTATGCCTCTGGTGGACACCATTAGTTCTGAGCATTTTTAATTTGGGGTGACAAGCGCCACTTTTGGTGGCCCTTGCCCCATTGCTTGCTATAAAAAGGGTCAGACACTTTGCAAAATAACACAAGACCCTGAAAAAAGACACTCAAAACCTATATAGGAAACATCACACCATCTGTCTATTCACTCATTTACCTCTGAGTAGCAGAATCTAACAGTACTCCAAGGATACGAACAGCCACTATTTAGGGCACTGGCGTATTAGCAAGAAGAACTGGAGAAGGCAAGGAAGGACTCATTTTTGTCTGAAAAGTATAGTTTTTTATAGTTTTTGACTTGGTGGGATTTAAGATTAATTTATTTTCCTTAAGCCAATCAGAAAGTTGAGAAGTTTTTTTTATTAATTACTGAGATTTCAGAGGGGGTACGCGTGTCTAATGGAATAAGTACTTGAATGTCATCAACATACACATATGATGTGAAACCCAGGGACTGCACTAAAACTAACAGAGGGGCTGGTTGCACCTCTCTTCATTGGACACTACCTGCCTTCCAACTATTGCCCCATCTCCCTTCTCCATTTCTTATCCAAGCTACTTGAATGTGCTGTTCACCACCATTGTCTTGACTTTCTTTCATCTCAAGCTATTCTTGATCTGCTTCAGTCTGGCTTTCGCCCTCTACATTCAACTGTAACAG
Source organism: Microcaecilia unicolor (assembly GCF_901765095.1). NCBI lineage: Eukaryota > Metazoa > Chordata > Amphibia > Gymnophiona > Siphonopidae > Microcaecilia > Microcaecilia unicolor. The sequence continues at coordinate 197,389,006 of NC_044037.1, forward strand.
CCCTTGCTAAAGTTTCCAATGACCTGTTCCTGGCCAGATCCAAAGGTCTCTATTCTATCCTCATCCTTCTTGATCCATTTGCTGCTTTTGACACTGTTGATCACCACCTACTCCTTGATACGCTGTCCTCACTTGGATTTCGGGGCTCTGTTCTTTCCTGGTTTTCTTCTTATCTCTCTCATCACACTTTTAGTGTATGCTCTGCTAGATTCTCCTCCACTTCTATCCCACTATCAGTTGGTGTACTTCAGGGCTCTGTTTTGGGGCCTCTTCTTTTCTCCATCTATATTTATTCCCTTGGTGCTCTGATCTCCTCTCATGGTTTTCAGTATCATCTTTATGCTGATGATCCCAGATCTACCTCTCAGAAATTTCAGTAGCAATCCAGGACCAAATCTCAGCCTGCCTGTCTTGACATTGCTGCCTGGATGTCTCACCACCATCTGAAACTAAACATGGCTAAGACTGAGTTTCTTATCTTTCCCCCTAAACCCATCTCTCCTCTTCCCCCATTCTCTATCTCTGTGGATAACACTCTCATCCTCCCTGTCTCATCAGCTCGTAACCATGGGGTCATCTTTGACTTCTCTCTCTCTTTCTTTGCACATATTCAACAGACTACTAAAACCTGTCAATTCTTTCTCTATAATATTACTAAAATGTATCCTTTCTTTTCTGAGCACATTACCAAAACCCTTATCCATCACCTCACACTTAGACTACTGCAACTTGCTTCTCGCAGGTCTTCCACTAAGACATCTCTTTCCCCTTCAATCCATTCAAAATTCTGCTGCACAACTTTGTAGCTGGGTCACCCTTCCAGGACCCAGCCAGGCTCGACCCTGCTTAGCCAGCTTCTTCTTCACACGGCTGCTGCCTCCCTCCACAGCAATCTGGCTGCTTTGAGCCTCAGCTCCAGGCCCTGAGAACTTCCAGGACTCCTTCCTCCCTCCGTTCCTTTCACAGAGGCACATTCAAAGCACAAGGTTTATAAGTAAGGGCTTTTATTTTCTTGCTTCAGGTCAACATAAACACCCAGGCACACCTTAACTCCAGGTTGTTTAGGGCTTGCTACCCAAAGCACAAGTCAGGTTCAAAACAGTCCATATAACTTCACTTCACTTGACCTAAGATTACTTCTCTTAGGGAACAGTACATTATCTGAAAGAAAACACAGTAGCTTAGTAGGTTGCAGCCCAGACCTTTTCAGTAGGAAACAGTTTACACAGTCTTTCTTGCACCTCCTTACAGCACAGTTACCCAGCTTGGTTCCCACCTGGTTCAGGCTGGGGTTTCAATTGTGCCCAGCCCTCTTTCTCTCCCCGGGCTGCACCTGTTCCCTCTTTAGTAGAGATCTTCCCCAGCGCCTCAGCCTCTCTCCTCTGGTCTTCCACCAGTCTCTCACCCTCTTACAGCAGCTTTTCGGGTTTGAGACAGAGCTCCAATCTCCATCTGTTCCTCCTCTAGCCCTTCAGTAATCTCCATTTTATCCTCCTCTTCAACTTCCCCTGCCCCCAATCTCTCCAGCTGGCCCTCATCACCTTCCTCAGAGACCATTTCCCAATCTTCTATCTCCTCCCCTAACTCTTGCACAGCCGGGTGGGGAACAGAAGAATTCTGGGACTGGTAGTTCCTCCCCTTCTTCCTTAACCCAGCCAACCTCTCTGCCTCCGGTAGCCCAGCTTTCTGAATGTGTGTGTTGTGCACATGAAATCTGCCCCATTGGGAATCCCCGGCTCCCTGCACCCCCTTTCTTCGTGCCTTCCTGGATCCCCTTTCACCTGCACTCTCACAACTTATATTCTGACAGCGTTGCTACGCTCATATTAGCCCCTCTCCTCAAATCACTTCATTGGCTCCCGATTCATTTCTGTATACAGTTCAAACTTCTCTTATTGACTTACAAGTGCATTCACTCCACAGCTCTTCAGTACCTCTCCACTCTTATCTCTCCTTACACTCCTCCCTGGGTACTCTGTTCATCAGGTAAATCTCTCTTATCCGTGCCCTTCTCCTCCACTGCCAACTCCAGATTCTGTTCCTTTTATCTTGCTGCACCATATGCCTGGAATAGACTTCCTGAGTCAATACGTCAAGCTCCATCTCTGGTCATATTCAAATGCAGGCTAAAAGCCCATCTTTTTGAGGTTGCTTTTAACTCCTAACTCCTATTCACTTGTCAAGTACCCATGTCTGTTTTATCATTCCCACCATAAGTAATTCCCTAATCCCTTATCTGTCCTGTTTGTCTGTCTTGATTAGATTGTAAGCTCTGTCAAGCAGGAACAGTCTCTCACATGTTTAGTGTACAGCGCTGTGTACATCTAGTAGTGCTATAGAAATGATAAGTAGTACTAGCAGTAGTACTAGAATAAGCACAGAGGTTCTCTGGAGGCAAAAAGAAGGTATGGAAGCAATGGAGTAACCTACATGAAGTGCTGAATATAACTGAAAACAGCAGTAGTATGACTGCAGTGGACTGCCAAAAAAGCATTAGGGTAACCCGCATGGAGTGGTTGGTTACAACCCTAAAGAATAGTGGTTATAAGAGCATTGGAATTTCACCACACAGAAGATAATGGAAGTCAAAATTTGAACAAAAGGAATCCAATCACTGTAAAAGCCCTGGACTACAAATCATATAAGACTACATTCTTATATAAGATAAATTTTTGTGCATATTCTGCTCAAAAGGATCTGCTATTTTATAGCTCTGTTTGCCTCTTCTCAATGTAGTTAAAAGTATGTACTGTATATTGGTTTCAGAGCGCTTGTACTTGCAGTAAAGGGAAAAGGGACAGAGTAATGGGGAGCATTAGACAGGAAGGTGTGCTCAGGTTTCTTCTTACTGGTTGGATCACTTGCTTTACTTTTCTAAGCTTGCCTCTCATGAAAACAGTAATCAAGATCAGTGCACTGGTACTGAAGCTCTGATGAGTGAGACATAAGGCTCAAAGAGTGTGAGAGTGAGAAAGCTTTCAAATGAGTGTGACACATTCCTAATGAGTGAGACTTGCCATCTCTGTAATCTAAGGAAATACTTCTGGTGATGGATGCATGGAACAGCCTCCCAGAGGAGGTAAGGACTGAATCTGAATACAAGGCATGGGACAAGCACACAGGATCTCTGAGGGAGAGGGAGGGACATTAGAGCTTAGTAGTTTGTGTGGATGGGTAGACTAGATAGGCCATATGGTCTTTATCTGCCATCTGTTTCTATGTTTCTATGGTTGTAAACCATAGAAACATAGTAACCCTGACAATGCCCTTTTAAGGTAAACTACAACCCCAGGGTTAACATTCACTCATATATTAAATCTTCAGCCCTTTATTCATGTAATTTGCTAGTTCTTTGTACTTATTCCCATCTCTCTGCTATTTGTAGAACACTACCCAGCTTGGTATTTAAATTTTTCAATCAGGCTGACCAAAGGCTTACATAGCAGAAGAATGACATCCTCACTTTCCTTCTAACTTTAAGCAAGAATGTATGCTGCTGCTCTATCTACTACAGCCTAGTATCCTGAGTTCATATTTAGTTTATTTGAGCTTGGAAACAGGTTCAAAATGACCTCTACCCCCCCCCCCCCCCTTTTTTTTTTTAGTCCTGCAGCTTTCTTCTATTCTTTTGAGCTTGCAGGTCAGTAGGAACCAGCCTCTTCTGTTAGGCTTTAATAATTTTTCAGAGATTTTTCTATCCCTTCTTTACTTTAGTTCAGTCACTGTAGCAAATGTCCTCAGCCACAGGCCAAAAGCAATGGTTCCCTTTAGATCCAGTTAAGAGAAAGCTTAAGTTCAGACACTAGAGGTGCAATTCTATAATATAGGCCCTAACAACTGTGCACCTATTATGCATGTAAATGTTTAGAATAATAGCATTTACACAGGTAGGTACGCACATACACGTTTAACTCCCACATTCTGCCTAAGTGCTATTCTGTAGATACGTTTAAGTTTTATAGCACGTATTTGCAAGGGGGTTATACACATGGCCAGAGCCTGGATGAGATTTTCTCTCATGCGCCTAACTTACAGAATACTGTAAGTTATGCTCATATCTCTCTGACATTTAGGCACAAAGTCTTGCAACAGCTCTATGGCTGGCATAAGTGCTTGTTCCTAAATTCCAGACACGTATTGCACCAGTTAGGCTAGAGTCTAGAAAGTAAGCACATATGTTCCTTTATAGAATCCTACTAGGCGCCCAGTTATAGAATTGCCCTGTAGGTGTAAACATTAAGCAATGACTAAGACTCTCTCCCTAGAAAAGTTCTCTGCAGCATCCTCCTCTGACCCAGAGAGCAGAGTCCTAGGGCCCGATGCACAAAACTTACCAGGCCTACATCGTGCATTTTTGACTGGATCCAGCCAGTTTAGTGACTCTGGTATTCAGCAGATGATGCACAACAGGGTTCTGTGGGCTGTTTTACGTCCACGGTGGCAACTAACACGAATTGCATGCAAATGCATGCAGATTAGCTGATCAGTATTCAAATAGGCATTCCGAGGGATGCACAGAAGCAGCCCCTACCTTTTATGGGGAAATTTTAATGGGAGGTCAGACGCTGTCGGAAGTCGTTGAATCTCGCCTTTATAAATGGACTGTATAGTATCTCTAAGTGGGACATGAAAGAAAGAAAGGCTATGCCACTCCAGATGACGTGCCCTAAGCTCTGCTGCTGCAGATTTGGTGCAAAAGTGCCTTTCTGTAAGCAGCGCAAGTCTCCTTCCTGGGACAAACCATACAGCTTAAATATCTCTTCCCTGGAAGTGCACTCTTCTTTGTCAGCTCTCGCTTACCAGAGGGCTTTCTTGTGCCGAAGCATATATCTTTATTTTAAAAAGGTGTAGTGTCCGATTCCCGATCAAAAATAAGCTCTGATCTCAGCACCATTATTAATATGGCCTTGCCCAGGGGTAATCTGCATACAGAAGAAAACCTTGAGAAAAAGCTGTGGCGGTGATCCAAAAACTTTTGAAAACAAAAAAGCTACACACGCTTTCATACACACAGTTTATATGCATGTATAAAAGCCGTGTGTGGCACACGCTGTTTGAGCACTCGCAGAGCAGCCAGGCTTAGCAACTGGTTGTTCTGTACATTCACTGCTTAGCAGCTGGTCGAGCTGCTCGCTGTTTTTGTGAGCAGCTCATTTGAATGCGATTTCCTTTGGGAATCACTAGCTCAGTGGCGTTCCTAGGGGCAGCGCGACCCCCCCCCCCCCCCGGCGAAAGAACCCCCCAGGTGCACGCCGCTGGGGGGGGGTGCCGCGCGCCTGTCAGCTCTTCGTTTCCATGCTCCCTCTGCCCCGGAACAGGAAGTAACCTGTTCCGGGGCACAGGGAGCATGAAAACGAAGAGCTGACAGGCGCATGGCACCTCCCCCAGCGGCGTGCACCTGGGGCGGACCGCCCCCACTGCCCCCCCCCCCCCCTTGGTACGCCACTGCACTAGCTATTTCCACCTCGGTAATTTTTACTGAGGTGGAAATAGTAATCAGTGCTTTACGGAGACTTTTGTACATTTCCCTCCTAGTATGGGAATTCAACTCTTCTCATGGTAATGCACAACAATATCAATGAGCCTTCATTTGGTTTTCTAATAAGTATTTCAATTTTATATCATTGGGGACCTGTTCTGACCTTTACTTTGTGGGCTGAAGATCCTTGTTGAATACAACCTTATGAGGAATTATAGGCAGCTTCCTAGGTGGAGTGTTGGTTCATTTCACCTTTTAGAATTTTCCTCTGAAGTAGACAGTAGCTGAAAAATGTTGGGCTAATGGAATAATGTATTTTGGATTCAGTATTCCCACTGATTACAAGGTTGTCTTGGATTTATTAAAGATATTTTAAAAGTAACAACTAGCTCACTGTGCTGCAGTTTGCTTGTGACATATTTGGATTACAGCATTTTGGACCTCTTATCTTTTACAAATTTATTTATTTATTTAGATTTTGCTCACACCTTTTTCAGTAGTAGCTCAAGGTGAGTTACATTCAGGTACTCTGGATACTTCTCTGTCCCAGGAGAGCTCACAATCTAAGTTTGTACCTGAGGCAATGGAGGGTTAAGTGACTTGCCCAAGATCACAAGGAGCAGCAGCGGGCTTTGAACCAGCCACCTCTGGATTGCAAGACTGGTGCTCTAACCACTAGGCCACTCCTCCACAGCTTGTTTGCTACAAGCAGTGCTCACACAGAGCCTGGTTTTGAGGTAGTGAAACTCTAGTGAAGTGAAGCTAAATAGTGTGTTATCCCTGTGTTTCTTCCCCCCCCCCCCCCCCCCCCCATATACTTTACATTTTTATTAGAATTTTGATACAAAAGTATAAATAGTATAAATATACAAGTGAATATTACTGTAAATAACTGTTTCCATTTTACATCTATTTTATTAAAGTATATGCACCTAACTTAAATATTTTAGAATAAGGCATTCCATAAAATGAATATATAATATCACAATAATAATAAGTGAAAGTGAGAGAGCAATGCAATATGTTAAAAGCCAACTATATCATTCTAAAATTCACATTTAGTTTTCCCAGGGTTCAGCTCTACCAAATTACTTATGCCCATTAATAGTCAAGGTCCCTTAAGGCAGCATTATTATGCCATAACAACAGTTCTAAAATGAAAATCTGCTAAGGTTTGGAATCTAGGTGGATATTTTGTATACCTCTGAAGAAAGGGTGTCACAGTTCTAGAAGCTTATCACTATTGTTTTTCTCTAGCCAAGGTCATTTTCTCTCTTGTGAAGCATTCCCATAGTCTTATCAATCCAATCAAATATATTCAGTCCATTGAGATACAAAGAATAAGGATTCTCATTCACTACAAACACTGGCAAATCATTCATATTCTACCAAGAACATGTGTATAGCATTTTATTAACTATGCATGTAACTGTGCACCCTAGCCACACTCCCCCAAACTCTGCCCATGTGAATGCCCATCTGCAAAGTACATGCCATCACACCAAGGTATGATTTTACAGAATAGTGGATAGCTGGAAAATTGTAATTTTTATGCGTTTGGGTTCACATATGCACATACATGATTAGAATATTAGCATTTATGTAGATTCTTGCTGCCTCTATCTAGGTGACTCCTTACCAGGGGCGTATCTGCGTGGGGCCACAGGGGCCTGGGCCCCCGCAGATTTCGCCCTGGACCCCCCTACCATCGACCCTCTCCACCTCCCTCTCCCTCCCGCACGCCCGCCACCAACCCGTCGCCAATCTTTGCTGGCGGGGGACCCCAAGCCCCCGCCAGCCGAAGTCCTCTCTTCCGTGCAGGACGTCAGACTCAGAATTTGGAACTCAGTCTGACGTCCTGCGCGTTGTACGTGCAGGACGTCAGACTCAGAAGAACAGGAAGCATTGCAACTTGTAGCCTGCATGGAAGAGAGGACCTCGGCTGGCGAGGGGTTGGGGTCCCCCGCCAGCAAAGGTAAGTGACAGCAGCGGGGGAGGGTTGGCGGCGGCGGGAGGGGGTGGAGAGTGTCATTGGTGGCGAGGGGGGGGTCTGGCAGTGGCGGGGGGGTCCGGAAATGGCGGGGGGAAGGGATCGGTGGCCCCGGGGGGGGCTAAAATGTGCCCCTCCCTCTGGCTCTGGCCCCCCTACCGCCAAAGTCCAGATACGCCCCTGCTCCTTACAGAAGTACCCCCACAGGAGGCAATTCTATAACACCAGGTCCTAACATTTATGTGTCCATTATGCATGTGTTTAGAATAATAAGCTCACATCAGCATATCCCATTCTGGAAATTATTTAACTGTATATTGGACTTCAGAGACTTAACTCAGATACCATACTGGTTATTGCATTACATTACAGTTAACATTTCTAGGCCGCACATACCAAAGATTTAATTCAGAGCAGATTACAGTAAGAGTAGGATAAACCCCAGATCAACAATATCAACTTCACCAATAAACCTTAGTCATAATACTATTAATTTGTGAAACAACCAGGTTTTTAACAATTTTCAGAAATTCATATATTTATTAGGATTTATTTACCCCCCCCCCCCCCCCTTTATTTTCAGAACATACATTCAAAGGTAGCCTAGTCTACCATTTTGCTGCTAAGTATGGAAATAAGCAAGAAAATTCAGATTTATGGGTAATGCCCTGAAGGAAAGGAAATTGAAGTGGCAAATAATGCCTTGAGATACTTATATAATTCTTCCATACATAATAATTAAAGTTGCCATATACTGTGGAGTTTGACCATATAAAATTAAGAACACCAAACAACACAACTTAAAAACTGAACAGGTCTCCACTGGCAACCAATGTAGCTTACATAACAACGGCACAGCTCTTTTATATCTGGAAGATTTAATATTAAATGTGCTGCTGTATTCTGTAATGTCTGTAATCTTTGACGGATTAATATACTGCAATCAATATATATAATTCAGATGCCCCATTACCAATGTCTGTACAATTAATTGATAGACACTAACCTCGAAACAAGATCTAATACGTCTGAATATTCATAAGCCATAATCATCATTAGTCCAGTTCTAAAACCTTACTCTTTACTATCCTTACAACATTTTTCTTTATAGTTACTTTATCATTTCAATAAGCTTTAGTTCAGTACTTCAGTACTCATCTTATTGTCAGTCTTGGGGAGTCAGTACAAGCGGAAATGCTTTTCTGTTTCTATATCTCCAGTGTTGTAGTACATGAATGAAAATGGATGCCGCAACCTCTAAGCGTATTCCATAACAATGTGTATAACTTAATTGGCTTAAGTTAATGCATTGATAACAGCACCTAACATGCAATAATGAGCACCAATTGGCAATAATTAGAATTTTCGCACACAACTCGCTAAGCATATTCTGTAAGGAACTGCGTCTTAATTTTAATGCACACAGTTCAAAAGGAGTGTGGTTATGGGTGGGAAAATTAGTGTTTCGTGGGCATTCCAAAATTTACATGCATGCTTAAAGAGTATGGCCCTCTGTGCCTAAATCTATGTGCCGGGATTTACTCCACACTTTTGTTGGTGTAAATGGAAGTGCATAGTTTTAGATGCTGGGATATCAACTAAGCGTATTCTATATACGGCACCTAAATATATGTACCATTTATAGAATACATTTAGGCGAAAATGTTTTCCAAATGGATTTTCTAGGCACCATATATAGAATCTGGCCCATAGGGGGGAATTCTATAAATGGTGCTCAAAAATAGGCATTGGAAAAGATTGGCGTTAAGTGTCCTTTATAGAATAGCACTTAGCACCAATGCCCATGCCCAACTCAGGACACCAGACTTATGCCTGCTGAAACCTAATGTAAATCCTGGTGTCCGACTTGGACACAGAGACCCATTATACTATAACACTGAGCACAACGTTTTGGATGCCCCTGACTTGTCCATGCCCCTTGTATGGCCATGCCCCCTTTTGGGTTTCATGCTATGGGATTTAAGCACCCAATATTATAGATTAGTGTGTAGCCAGATGCATGACAAATCCTAATTGCTACCAATTAACATCAATAATTGGTTGTTAGCATTCAATTATTGTGGTTAACAGCTCGCCAACCAATTAAGTTGTGCACACATCTTGGAAGCGTGCCCAAATCTGGGTGCCATATATAGAATCTGGAGAATAGTGCATAGCTGGATTACTGTTATCTACACACATAATACCGGCATATATGTGTGTACTTGCCACCTAATTTTAGCATACAGATTTACCTCCAACGCTCTGGCTGCCTGAAACTAGGATCAGCAAAAAATGGAGAAGAGGATACAGCATGACATGCTATGGGAATCTGGAAATATTTTTTGATTTCTGGCTGCATCAAAACATCCATTAAGCCCAGTTTGGTGGATAGCTAACTCCCAGAGTGGGTATTCAGCTTTCTAGGAAACATATTGTACAGTACAACTGAAAACATTTTCTAGTATGTTTATTCTGCTGGACACAAATATAGTACTGGCTCTACTCCACCTCTACAACAAATATAACTTCAATGTGACTATTAATGTCACTATTCAGAGGATATCATAAAGAAGGTATTTGAAGATTAATTAAATTAACACCAATGCATTTCAACAAGACTCCATAAACAGCCAAGTTCCACTGGAATACATTTGAAGAAAAACAACCTGCTATCAGTTTTGCTCTACTACAATCTGTTCTGTAAACTAATTAAGCACAGAACTCGGTTCTCAACTACTGTTGACACTTCAGAAAGGATTAGTCAGTTGGTGAAAAAAATGATGATTAAGCACATGAAAATCTATGGTAAATTTGTAATCAAAAAATACATATTTCATATCAGCAGCTTTCTATCCTGTCCAAAAATGTGCATTTGTCTATGCCTTGTGTGCATGTATCATGTCACACTATGAAGGTGAAAAGCCATGTTACCCCACAGCTACATTTCAAAACTGTTTTCAGTTTCCAAACTAGAACATTATCATATTTTTCTTCACTAAAAAGGAAAGAACAACTCTGGCCCTTAAGATCTGCTAACGAGTTCATAATTCAGAGCATACAAATTAACCTACCTCCTAGATAAATATATGCAGATCTGTCTCACAAGGTAAGGTCACACCATAGAGCGATACAGAGGCACTATAATATTTTGGGTCTTATTTTGCATCCCTCTCCTAATAATTCCTAGCATCCTGTTTGACTTTTTGGCCGCCGCACACTGGGTAGAAGATTTCAGCATATTGTCTACAATGACACGTAGGTCTTTTTCTTGAGTGCTGACACCTAAATAAAGTGGACCCTAGCATCAGATAACTATGAATTGGATTATTCTTCCCAATGCGCTTTACTTTCCATTTGTTCACATTAAATTTCATCTGCCATCTTGATGCCTAGTCTTCCAGTTTCCTATGAACTTCCTGCAATTTTTCACAATCCGCATGCGTTTTGACAACAGGAAAGTCCAAGCACACAAGACCACATACCCAAAAAAACAAAATAAAACAAAAAAATAAATGTTTAAAAATTAACTACAAACACACCTAAAAATAATAAAAAAGCAGGTAATCTCCCTAGAACCATCTCACTAACCTTCAGGGAGAATAGCACCAAAAGTAGTCAAGTAGTAGCTTTCCAAATACTTATTGTATTTATTGACTTTCAAACATGGGGGGAGGGGGTTCCAAATGTTTTTTCTTTCATATTTGCTACAGGTCACACTATATCCTTCTGTACTAAAAGCTTTTTTTTTTCCATTTTGTGTCTGTGGGACAAATGTTTAGTAGACACTTCTTTGCAGGGGCGGACTGACCATTCAGGCAACCAGGCAGTGTCTGAGGGCCCAGAGCAACAGGGTGCTCAGTTCCTCCCCCTCCCTCTCCCCCCAAAGTCATAGCCAGACACCCAATTTTGGGCTGGTCTGAGTCCAAAGTAGATGGGTACGACAACCCCACCACCCCTCTCTACCCGGCATTTCTCCCTCCCCCCCCGGCAATCGGGGAGTCACTTAACTCCACTCCCCCGATCCACCCCCCCCCCCCCCAGCAGCTTTAAATCCTTTCTGTCTTTGCCGGCAGCGAGCACCAACACATTCCCCTTGCTCACGCCGGCCCAAGCCTTCCCTCTGATGCAACTTCCTGTTTGTGGGACCAGGAAGTTGTATTAGAGGGAAGACTCGGGCCAGCGCAAGCAGGGGGAAAATATTGCTGCTCACTGTTGGCGAAGAACTTAAAGGATCTAAAGATACCGGGGAAGGGGTCAGGGGAGTGAAGCTAAGTGACCCCCCCAATCTCTACTACCACTACTACTACTACTTATCATTTCTATAGCGCTACTAAACGTATGCAACGCTGTACACTTGAATATTTAGGGAGAGATGCTGGGAGTCTTCAGCTGGCATCCCCACCAGTCACATTGTTACTGTGATGCTTCTGGGTGGGCCTGAGTCCACACTGGGTAGGCTTGTACCCACCCATAGCCACCACTCACCCCCCTCCAAGATTCAGTATCTCCCTTTACAGGAGGATCAAAGGGGCTGTGGAGTTTTGTGCACAGGCACTCTGCAAGGCTCTGCCAGTGCTCTTTCATACACTTCCTGCTGCTATAGGGGCAGGACCAGCAAAGCTATGCAGAGCACCTGCACACTAGGCTCCATAGCCTATTTTCTCTCTTTGCCGAGACTGATCCAGTCTGCCAAATCCCACAGAGGGCAAAAGGCAAGGTAGGCTTTTCAAATTCTGCCATATTTCACATTACATATAGTTGCCATAATTGAACCACACAAGGTTGCCTACCTTAATTCCTTGTGAAAATGTTTTATAGTTCTGCTCCCCACCCCCACACTGGCTAAACCCTCCTCTTCCCCTTACACATTAGTGATCTTAGAACTTCCCATTCTTCTGCTGGTTTAATATTACCGTGAAGAAGGGGATATGCAATGGTGAAAAGTGTATTGTGCCTGAAGGGAGAGAAGAAGCATGAGGATGCCAGCCTCAGCCAGACATGAGCAGAGGGATAGAAGCACAGGATCAGCAGCAGAAGATGCCAAAGACACAAAGCAACAATGGACACCACACCAATGTAGCTTGCAGCAGAACATTCTAAAGCAATAGCAACTGAATTATTCCAATTATTATCTTTTATTTTCCAATTTAGGCAAAATGACCTCCAGTGGTAATTTTATTAAAAATAAAAAATCACAAGAACACATCTGTGTTCACTTTCTTTTGAGGTACAATGGAAAAAAAATAAAGCTAGACCCTCCAAAGTTGTACAAAAAGCATTAGGAATGACTGCAAATTAGAAGGAAAAAGGAGAATTTTAAGAACTTTGCTTTAACTACCATCAGAATTATAGAAAAACATTTTGCTACCACTGTTGCTTTAAAGGAAAATGCCTAAGCAGGGAGATTTATTGGAGAGCTGCCAAGTCACCCAGTTCCAGGAGAGAAATTTTAAACTGCTCCTGGCTGGATTTCTGACTAACCTCTCCTGATTCATTATAAAACCCACAGCGCTGATTTCAATGGGTAAAATCAAGGATTACAAAATACTATTCTGCTTTGGGATGCAAGTTCAAAACCAGGACAGGTCAAAAAGTTTTCCACCTGGAACTGGGTAACTTGGCAGCTCTGGCATTATGTTAGATTAGAAACACATACAAATTCCCATGACAATAAAGTTTCTTGAATCTGAGGAGGATCTGGAGGGGGAGAGAGGGATCCTTACTCATTAAACTCAGGACAATGCATTTGACAAAAACAAAAATAAACCTTGGGCTCATCTAAGAAGCTGGTGCTATTAATAATGACTCTAGTGCTAAATCTAAATAATGACTCCAGGGCTAGGTTGCACTGGAATTTAAATTAATGAAGGTCAGCTTCTTCATCACCAGTGAGAGGAGATGGCGAGCTGGAAGCTGTTTTCGCACCCCTTCATATCTGTGCCACCACGCACACAGCCCTTGGTATGTCACTGTCTTTTTACTGCATGAGATAAGCACAATTGGCCTGCAGGTTTTGAAGGTACTTGCTTGGACCGGACTTCACACAAAAAAGGGACCTCATCTTAAAAATATATATTTTATTTGTTTAATATTTAACTGGACACAGAATTAATTTGGCTACTGGATTTTTCAATAACTGTAAACAAGATTTCACACTTCTAGAGTTAAAAGTCTGCTTCAACTACTTCTGTATCATTTTTTTTTTAACTATGAATTCCAGGACTCTGAGGGTCCCTACTTTGTCCTGGCCTGGGCCTCTCTGATTCTCTGAAAAGTCTTCATACTTGCAATGCTGGTGTTGGGGACTGAGAAGCATATTGTGCAGGTGAGTAGAGGCCAGATTATAACCTGCAGATTTCATCAGGTTTCCCAGAGGTGGCAGGTTTTCGGCAATTGTGTTATATTGTTTGTTTGTAAACCACATTGAAGTTGAGTCCATTTCGGGCTAATGTGAGGTATAAATGTCATGAATGGATAGATAGATAGATAGATAGATAGATAGATAGATAGATAGATAGATAGATAGATAGATAGATAGATAGATAGATAGATAGATAAAGTCAGGGGAACACACTAGCAGGTAGTTTTTTTTAACAGGAAGGGCATCCTACTTTACCATGCCAAAATCATACAAGCAAACAGTGCATCTTTTTTAGCATTTAGGAGTTGGATCCATCATGCGGGTACTGTGCCTACAGGATTTTTTCTTGGATGGTATGGGGGAGGTAAGAGGACTGCAGCCCAGGGGGCTCAGATCATTGTCACTTCACTTTGATCACTGTTAGTTCACTCCTGCCCCTTTCTATTTCTCTAGTGTACAGGCTCTTTATAGAAATATGTTGGAAGTAAATAACTTAGTTAAAAAGGATTTTCTAGAGAAGCCCCTCTATTTCTGCTGTCAACCAATCTCTCCCTGTTTACTGTGGGAGAGCTAGGGGTTAGGGAGGTCATATTAGCAGTGGGGAGAGGGGAACCAATTCAGCATCTGAGGCACTGAGACATGAAATGAGACATTTCCCTGGTGAACACTGCCTTATGTGTGGGAAATGTTCATAAAATTAGGATTTGTATTTTAGATTTATTACTTGTCTTGTCCAAACTTGAGCTCAAAGTGGGTTATCTATTCAGGTGCATGAGTTACAATGGAGGGTGAAGTATCTTGCCCAAAGTCACAAAGGTGTGGCTTTTGAACCGTGGTTTGCCATGGTATTCAGCCCACTTCTCCAACTACTATGCTATTCCTCCTCCCCTTACTGCTCATTTTGGAGCTCTTCCACTAAGTTAAAACATAGCTTACAGTATCATTAGTGCGGGGCTTTCACGTGTGCTGAGGTCACTTTTAACTCGGCTGTAAATTGCAGCATTTTTTACTTGCTTTCCGGGTTATATGATTAGGAAACGCATACATCTGTTTTCTTCTACATCATTACCAGAAAGGCCTTTTTTAAGACCCACTTTTTGAGTTACAACATTAAAAAGGTACAATATTGAACGTTTTTCATCTACTCATTATCTTAAGACTCCTGAAGCAGGTCTCAGGCCAAAACATGGCACCGTGTCAAGTCTGATGAATAAACATTTTTAAACATCCAGTTTGTTTCCCTTCTTTCTGGAGTCCGTGGTCCATTTCCCACCTCTTTTTTGCCTTTTCTATACCCCATGGGATTTCAGAGTTCTCCACCTGCGTGGATTTCTACTGGAAATGGCCACATTTCCCATTTTCTGTATTGCTATATGCTATTTTTCCAATTAGCGCCTGGCCATTAGTGCAGGAGCCCTTACTGCCATCTAATTTACTAGACAGTAAGGGCTCTAATCCAGTAACGTAGCCAGGTTGAGGGAGTGGGGGAGCGGAGAGCGGACTGCCGATGGCACCGGCATGTATTTGTGATGCAGCTGCACCAACTGATTAGCGTTAGGCACGCCTACTTTCTGCCCCCAAATATGCCCCCAGTGCTAAAAAATATTTTCTAATTTTTAGCAAGTGGGTAGCATGTGCTGAACATAAAACTGCTACGGGATGCCTGAGCGCCCCCGCGGTAATGGCTTTTAACCTGTGATAAAGCCCGCGTTAGTATTTACCACAGGTTAGTATAAGGTCCCCTTTGTCAGAACCTGACATTTACAATTCCTCAGCATTATAATTTTCCATTCCTCTCACATCAATCTACTTTACTGCTGCCTCTTATTCTTTCATTATTGACTTATTGAAAGAGCATGCTCTTCTCATTTCCCTCTTTCTCATCTCCTGTTTCTCCAGCTCATTTTAAATTCAACAGCTTCTCACTATTCATACTCTTCACATTCCATTCACTACACCTGACATATGCTTTCTACATGACATTTTATGAAGTTATGCAAAAATACAAGCTTCTCACCATTAATCTACTGTGCAGTCTATATGCCTTGCTTCACTTTCAGTCTCTAATCAACCCACAATCTCCCTCCCCAGTGTTCACTGTTCCCAACCCATTGTTCTGTTCTCTCTTCCTTCTCCTTTCTATGCCTGGTCTTATTCTTTGTATCTCCTTATTTCTTCCTTGTGGAAATCGCTATCCCTCTTCTTTCTTCACTTTCCTCTTCTTTTCTTTTCATAAAATCTTTCTTCATTCATCACCATTTTCATTTAGCTTTCCCAGTCAAGTATTATGTCACCTGTATTTCTAATGCTGACCTTTCCTTCACTACTGATCTTCAATTAGCCTTAGTTCTTATAGTTGTACTTCAGTCTAGACACTAAATAAAATGTAAAAATGGTTGGTATAACATTACATGCAACTGATAACAAGAGTGTGGATGCTTGTGTGTACTGCTTCTGGATGAGTCTTAGTTATGCATATTTAAGAGACTAATACATTGTCAGAGTTGTAAATCTTCACAAGAGACCATACCTAAACGAATATTTTAAAAATACTATATTATGAACCAAGTTGAGTATTCTGTATATAGTCAAGCCTAGGAGTATGAAAAAGACTTCATAATGTATTATGGTTGATAGTCTATTCTATCCTCATCCTCCTCAATCTATCTGCTGCTTTTGACACTGTTGATCACACCCTGTCCTCACTTGGATTTCATGGCTCTAAGAAATAAGATTGGAGAGTTAGAATATATTGCACTAAATGAAAAATTAGATATAATAGGCATCTCTGAGATCTGGTGGAAGAAGGATAACAAGTGGTACACTGTCATACCAGGGTACAAATTATATCATAGTGATAGGTTGGATTGAATTGGTGGAGGGGTAGCATTGTATGTTAAAGAGGGCCTTGAAACAAATAGATTGAAAATTCTGCAGGAAACAAAACACATCTTGGAATCCCTATGGATTGAAATTCCATGTGTAAAGGGGGAAAGGATAGTGATAGGAGTGTACTACCATCCACTTATATGTGGAGATGAACCACAGCTGAATGTAAAAACTGTGCAATTGGGCCAGATCTGAATCATCAGTGGCGACCAAACTTGTTTGCTGCATTATTTCCATAAGTAAAAAAACTAATGCAACTATCCTGAATCCGACAAGCCAGATGAGTAACTCATGTGGAAACAGAATGCACCCTCAAATTTGGTAGAACATAGCCAAGAGTTGCATTGTACAGCTTTGACTAGATAGGAATTTTATTTTTTAAAGAATAATACTGGTGATGGAGAAAAAAAGCAAGTTTGGCTATTTATGCCAAAACATAGCCAGCTGGCTGAAGAAGATAAGAACAGTTAATTCTTAGAACTCCATAGAGGAAAAACTAAATACAGGTAACAGCAATAAATGACTGACTGCTGAATATAAGAACAGACTTGGCCTAATTGATATTCAAATTAAACAGAGAGAAAAATAGTAGAATATGTATCTACTATTCTGGCAGTTACTGTAACCATTAAGGTGACTGCACCAGAAATTATAAAATTAAATCAAATTGCAGAATACAGCAATGAATCAAACAATAGGAGCACATGTCTAGTAAGGGGTAAATCTTTACAATTTTTCTTTTGTTTTTTTTACTTGGAGAACTAATAAATGTCTGGATTTGCTTACTGTGAATCAAACAGCCAGGAAAAACTTGATAAAACCAATACCAGCTGACAGAAACGGAAAAAAGAATTTTTGCAGGGAAAAACTGTAACCCTGCTTGCGCTGATACCTATATCTCTGAATAAATTAGGCCATCCCGGACGATAGTACCTGGAATCATTAAAACGAGGGCAAGATTCACCCGACCAGAAAGAAGATGTAAACTTGCCCTCATGAAGATGCTGAGTCTTTGAATCACCAAGATCTTTCACCAACTTCACTATGTTCTCACCAAACAACTGGTCCTAAAAAGGGGGCTTAACCAGCCGCTGTTTGAAGCTGCATTTGCCACCCAGTGACACAAACACAGCAAATGACAGGCCATGACCGCCAATGACATCTGATTGGCCGACACCCAAATCAAGTTAAACAAGGACTCTGCCAAATATGCCAGCCCTGTCTCCACATCCAGCAATTCAAGAGGAGACAGACCATCGGAATCCTGGAAGGAATCCAAAATCTGTTGCACCTAGCTAAGGCACGCCCTATCAGCATACGATCTGCAGAGAGAGCATTTCTGAATTGGCAGAGGAAGGCTGCACTAAAACCACCAGTTGAGGCTGAGTTTGGCTTGGAGGATCCAAGAGAGATGGAAATGAACACCTGAGAAGGGACTGCTGAAGTGGTCTGATGTGGAATGGAAATGGGACTTGATATACCGCCTTTCTGAGTTTTTTTGCAACTACATTCAAAGTGGTTTACATATATTCAGGTACTTATTTTGTACCAGGGGCAATGGAGGGTTAAGGACTTGCCCAGAGTCACAAGGAGCTTCAGTGGGAATCGAACTCAGTTCCCCAGGATCAAAGTCCACTGCACTAACCACTAGGCTACTCCTCTACTGTGGCACTGGGAAGAACATCCAAGATAGAGGTCATTGTGTCCGGAACTTGAACATATTCCCAGGCCCCAGAACATGGAAGGGAAAGTAGATCCAGACTTGGGTATGAATCCTTTGCTGATAAGCAACAGAAAGAAATGTCTGCCCTAAGCTGATGTCAAATATAGTGTAGCAGAATAGGCTGTTTGTACCATTGTGCACTATTAATGGCAAGCAGAAGTGGGACTTGAACCAGCAACCACAGGATCTCTGTGCTCACTCTCAGTTGGTTGCTTTAACCATTAAGCCATTCCTCTACATTGAAAGTAACTCTGCAATATCACCATCTGTCCAATACAATGAAGAGGTGCAAAAAAGCAATAGAAGCATTTAGTGACACTGCAACATACAGCTAGTGGTGCCGCTGATACAGTGCTGGCTGGAGCTGGTATGCAAGAGTTTTGTCCAGTGCAATGTTCAATACTAGAGAGCAGAGCTACTGTGGAATACCAACACAGCTAACCTTTAGCATTGTAGCCTAGTATTAAGTTTATTGAGAGCTTATACCCCGCCCACCAAAAAAAGTGTCTTGAGCAGCTTATAATGTAAAGGGGAGGAAAAGGCAAAGAGGTAGATAGAGACAACAACAGAGCAAGTGGATGAAGGAAGAAATACAATATGAATAGGAAAGCAGAGAGGGCAACACAGGAGGGAGGGGACAGCATATTTGAGGGGAGGGGGTATTTAAAAGCATTTACAAAGAGGAAAGTCTTCAAATCAGTCTTAAATGATTGCAGGGAAAAAGGGTTGTAAGCTGTTCGGTAGCTTATTCCAAAGATCGGGGGACTTGTACTGAGAATATGGTGTGCCATGTGGCAGCATGCCAAATTTCATGAATAGATGGAACAACAAGTTGATTCTGCTGAGAAGAACTAAGTGTACTTGAGGGGCAGTAAGGAACAAGGAGGTGAGACAGATAAACCAGTTCGCCAACCTGGCAGATCTTCTAAACAAGTAACAGTAGCTTGTAGGTTATACCAGAGGAGACTGGGAGCCAATGTGCAGCTTTACTGTGAACTGTGATTAATTTGATAGCTGTGTTTTGCACTATTTGCAGGCAATGCAGATCTTTAATACAGATGCCTTTGTACAAAGTGTTACAGTAATCAAGCTGGCTAAGCACTAGAGAATGTATGAGAATGTGACTTGCCATGCAATGAACTGCTTGTCAAGGCAAGCAATATGGAAGACTGACATAAAATATTCCCCATTTGAAATAGAGTTGAGTTCCACAGCTTCTAATGTTATGCACAAACAGCCTTGAACCTGTGACCTTCAGGTTAAAAGCCAGCCACCTTCCAGAATAAACTATCGTGCTTCTCAAAGCACTGTAAACGCTGCACCTAAAGAAAATCCGAGCATGGCAACACTGAGGTCCCATGAGTACCACGGAGACCAGGAGAGACATGGAAACAGTGTACTAACCTCAGAAAAAACTCCAGATGTAAACTTTTTCACAGAAACATGGAGCCAGTTTGACTCTATACTGAACTCTTTGTAAAGATGATGAAAAAAGGAATACCTGTACAACAATAGAAATCGAGTTCTGGTAACAAAAAGAAAGTTACACAAATGAAGTGAGGAAAACTTTCAGGGTGTTTTTTTAAAGTAATTACCCTCTGTCAAAAAACTGAGGGGACTCAAAGCTTTCTAAAGGAAATGTAGACAAGAATATGGGAACACTAAATTGGCCCTTTCAAAAAACCTAACATACTACATACTGCCCTGAAGCTGTTCACTGGCTCCCAGCCTAGGAACAGCACTTAACCAACTCTTGAACTAAAAGTAAAAACTCACCACAGGCAGCGTGGTCTTTCTGGTGACTGCTGCCACCCACAAATCCACTTCAGGCAAACGCAGGTTTTCCAGCTCTGGCATGGAAACAGGGTAAAGACGTGATATAGCCTTCGTCACCCAAAGGGTAGCGTCCAGGGTGACCCATTGAGCAGTGATGATTATTATTATATATTGCTATGAATTTGCTAATAAAGATTTTTTGTAGATTGCAATAAAAGTTATATTTTCCTGATTTGCTAATAATAGGATTCTATGGAAAACACAGATACACACATCTACACAAACAAGTATGGACACACACATAAATACACATGCAGAGTTAGACAAAATTCCATGAAGCATTCTTTGCATGCCTTTCTGAGCACACCCTTTCCCACCCACTAGTCACCCTCCACCCCTACCCTCTTTCACTGCCATTTCCCTATCCCTGCTGGGTTTGATTTTAGTGATTTAGATGTGTATTTCATTTTGTTGTAAATCATACTGTGAAACCTAGTAATTGAACCAGATAGCTTTACTAATGGTTGCTATATACAGTGACACCTAGAGGGCAATTCTATAACTATGCACCAGGTAGACGGTTATTCTATAAAGGAAAGTAGGTGCCTATTTTTCAATATAAGATACTAGCATAACAGTTAATATACGTGTGCAGTTTCTAGGTATTACCACTTATGCCAACCATAGAGTTAGATGTTCCTACAAATAACTAAATGCCAAAGATATGTTCATACTTTACAGTATTCTGTAAGGTACATGCATAAGTTTGATTCTGCTCAGGCTTCACCCATGTTGATGGTCTCCTTGTAAATACATGCTATGCAGGACACACATGTATTCACAGACTAATACTTAGGCGGGAATTTGGCATGTATATGCATATGTGTGGACACACATTTTTGGTGCGGAAGCATGGCAATATTTGTTGCTTTAGTATGGTGACATCCTGTGGTTAAACTGTAAATCCATGTTTCCAATCTATTGTCGTTAACATCTAGGGGCAATTCTGTATAGATCACCCAAAGTTAGGCATAGGGATGATCCGCTCTAAGCTAGTATTCTATAAAGGCCATACTGTACGGAATGTCCTTCATTTCATGCCTAACTTTGGGTGCAAGCATTTAATCCTGCCAAAGACTGGTGTAAATGCTCGTACCCAATTAATGGTGGCTAGTTGTGCAAATACAGGGATTCTTTTTATTTATTTATTTATTATTACATTTGTACCATGCGCTTTCCCACACAATGCAGGCTCAATGCGGCTTACATAGTAATTCGAAATACAACGTCTTATAATAGAAATCTCAAAACAGTAGTGAACACTGTGCCTACTTTCTCGGAACGTCCCTGACCCACCCATGCCTCTTACATGGTCACGTCCCCTTTGGAGTTGCATGCTATTTAAAAAAGTTGCTCATGTTGTATAAAAGGGCGTATGGCAGATCCACATGGAACTCCTAATGACTACCAATTAAGTGTTTGTTGACACCAATTATTGATTGCTATCACCAATTAAGCCAATGTGATCTGCATGCAAAATTGAGTGTCCAACTTTGGGCTATCTAGATAGTATTCCCCTGCTAATGCTTAGGTATATTATCACACTTGATTTAATTTCCTTTTTCTTTCCAAACCAATGGAATGTTTTGATACCATTCCATTCAACATACCCATCTCCTCTCTCCTCCAGGTCAGAGACACACACTGAGACAACACAGATACACAGGCAGCTCAGATACAAACATACATGTATATAAAGCCAATGCATATACAACACACCTACACACATGCATAAATACAGATGGGTTGGAAAGAATTCTGTGACTTATTCTCTGCTTGCTTTCCACACTATGTCTTGGGGCACTTTAAGGTAATTGGAATTCATTGCAGTATTCTATCATTTCAGCACTCTGAACACAAACTTCCAGTCTGATTCTGTACTGCTGATCACACTAGCATGTTCAGAGTATTCTCAGACAGCTATTAAAAATAGCTAAAATAAAATAGAAAATTAGCAGATCTGATATTCCAACCACTACCTTCAAAAAATGTAAAGGCCTATGTTACTGCCTCACATGAAGGCATATCAGGACTTTGCATTTCCAAGCATTATTGTTCTACTGCTGACCACGTGTCTGCACATTATCCAAGGCATATAATTAACACGCTTCAAAGTACAGGCTTTTGTGTCTTCCTGTTTAATTATAAATCTGGTGGAATTTTGACAGCCTGAATCTGGATTTCTGCTTGGTTCACTAGAGATCTTTGTTCTTTGGTTAGGGATCACCAATACAATAGCAGCAAAGTAAACAGACAATTAGTAGTGTTTCACACCATGGAATTAGAATGGTGAGAGAGTGTCGCTCTTCAGCTATTTTTAAATTAACGTAATGCTTTTAATGTTATGTTGATTTAATGAAAAACATCTGTAAAGTTAGAAATCAGCAGTAAGTATTATTACATAAAGATATGCATAAAATGGTTCTGACTTTATTTTGTTCAGTTAAGCATCTAATACAGGGGTATTAAACTTCAGCCATGGAAGGCCACAAACCAGTCTGGTTTTCAAGATACCCTTAATAAATATGCATGAGATATATTTGCAAACTGAATATTCACTGGGGATATCCTGAAAACCTGTCTGGTTTGCATCACTACAGCATTGCAGTTTACCATCCCCAAGCTAATATATTTAACACATATTTTAATAAACTCATGCTCGGGCAGTTCTTTTATTAGTATATCTATCTTTGCTATTTATCCATATCTTTACTATTCTATTTATGTCTCTATCATTCAGAAGCATGCTCTGAACTAGTGCCAACAACCCAAAGATTGTGCTTTCTGCACTGCAGAGTTTTCTTCATGTACCAGATAGAGACCTTATAATTTAGCAAAGCATATATTGTCACAATAGCATTGTCCCAGTCTGAAAAAAAAAAGGAAAGAGAATATTGATCTGCTTCTTGTCTTTACCTCAATTTGTCTTTAACATTATCTCCCCTTAATAAGGGTAACATAGAAGATGATAATAGATTTAAAAAAACAAAACAAAACACTTGATCAATCTAGTGTACTCAGTTTCTCTGATCTACTTACACTGCTAAGGACACACTCAAGCTATCAGCGCTAGAAAAGTTGCCCCTTGTAGGATGTTGCTTCTCATGTAATTGATTTTTGTTGTATTCCTCTTTGGTTCTCCACCATGCTCAGTAGATGTATATACAAGTTTCTGTATTCCAACACCAGGTCTTCCCCTCCACCCCCATGTCTTTTAGCTTTAAGAGGGAAATTCTATAACTGGACACCCAGTAAGAGTCTAGTCTATAAAGGAACACAGGCGCCTAGGTTCCACTACAGACTATTAGTATAACTAGCTATCAATATGCCTAAAATTTAGAAACTCACACTTACACCAGCCATAGTAACATGTATATAAATGTGAGTGCCTAGGTTATAGAATTGCCCTTCCCTACATATGTACATTTAAATAAAGACTACATCTGAAGAATTCATTCCATGATTTTATGGCTTGCCAGTGTTTCTACATATTGCAGTCTTAAATTATTCACTACTCTGTTTGTTCCCCAGTTTTAAATATTGTAATACTTTACCAACACTGAAGATTTCTTTAGGCTACTCATCAACTACTGAAGACAAACATTATTCAATTTGAACTCATTTGTCAGGGACCTAATGCACCAAAATCAAGTTGTACCCTATGCACAATGCAGGTCTTATTTTAATGACACGTATGCACTTTGTACATGAGCAAATCCATCTTGCAAAACAATCAAATGCAGAAGATGCAATAAAAGCAGACAGTACTCATGTCTTCACAAGGCAACTAATGTAATTTGTGAGCATTTTATTGTTAAAATGACGCAATACATCTTTAAATGGATGACCGAAGCTGATTGATGTTCGTGATTTGGCATTCTCTATAAGTTCCATCGCCATCTTGAACATGTAGAGTTGCCAACAAGTTGTTACCCCTCCTGAAGCAGTTTTTGCGAAACAAGGGGGCCCTTTGTTGAAGTTTCTGGATTAGAGCTGTGAAGCAAGTGGACACTGGGAAGCAAGTTGGATTTATCAGGATCCGTCTATTGCAAGTTAAGTAATGCTGGCAGTGCACTGTTTTTGCTTCCACTCTATTATAAAAAAAAACTGGGGGGGGGAACATTGTATTAGGCACTTTATAAAGTATTGTTTTCAGAGCTCTCTCTCTCCCATTTTGTATTATTAGGCGCTGCCTGTTTTTTTTTTCAGCAGTGGCTATTTTCTCCCAATTTTTTTGGGGGGGGAACTTGTTTTTCACTGCTGTTTTTGCAGTTGTGCTGAAGCCTGTGATAGTAATCCCATTGAGGTTTCTGTAATTAGCCATTTCAGGGCTTTCCTTGGGGTAGTTGAGGCTTTTGTTATATAGGGGGTCTTTTACTTAGGCACGCTGGCGTAGGAATACATTGGCATCTTTAGCGTTTAATGTGCGCCTATTTTTAGTGCGCGCTAATAATGCCAGCATGCCTAAGTGTAAGACCCCTTAATGCTTTAATGTCTTTTTGGCATAGCGGTTAGTGAGCGCTCTGTAGCAGACTTGTCAGCAAACCTTTTATGTTTTGAATGGTGATTTGTGATTATAACCATCTATATAAGACATTCAATAAAAATTTCATCCACAGGCACAGAATAAAGAACTGTCATTTTGAGCAAGGTCCAATGCTTACAGAAAACACAATCCATTCCCAATGGGACATAAATGGAAAGAGATTTGGGCAGGGAAATAACTGTTAAGGAATGGTCAATGACTTTTATTTGTATTTATTTATTTAGATTTTGTTTACACCTTTTTCAGTAGCAACTCAAGGTGAGTTACATTCAGGTACACGAGGTATTTCTCAGTCCCTGGAGGGCTCACAATCTAATTTTGTACCTAAGGCAATGGAGGGTTAAGCAACTTGCCCAAGAACACAAGGAGCAGCAGTGGGATTTGAACCGGTTTAGCTCAGCTTAGTGTCCCCAAACATCTGTGAGCAACAAATGTAAATACTTTATACGTCTCATTTAATGCCAGATCATCTGAAAAGTATATTTTCAAGTAATAGCAAGAGTTGTGGCAGAGGAGACAGAGAAATGCTGGCTTATATTCTTTACTTTTGGTAAACTGGTGAACAGTTTTTTAACGAGATTAAGTACATCAAAAGGAAGACAGTAGGCAATGTATTACTTAAGGACCCAATTGTTTAGCTCCTGGGATTATTCCCAAACTCCAAGTACATGCGATGGTTTGTCAACTGATTCAGACATTACTATGGGTAGGCAGAAGCACAACAGTTTCAACATGGAGGGTGTTTTCCCCTCCATCATCTGAAGAGTGATTGACATGAATCAAGGCAGCAGATTACCTTTTTGGTTGGAGGGGTCACACAAACAAACCATGCCACACTTCAGCGCCACCCTTTGCTCTCACAGTCCATATCAATTTCACATGTTACATTTACACTTAACTTCATTCTTACATACATTTTGTTTAAATCACATAGATCCTTGGACTTCACTCCCAGTTCTCGAGGTGTGCCAACAGGCCAGATTTTCAGGATATCTCCAATGTACATGCATAAGAAAGTTCTGCATGCCTATTAGCTTCTATGTATGCAAATCTCTATCAATTATATTCATTACGGATATCCTGAAACCCTGACCATTTGGCAGTTCTCAAGGACTGGGAGAGAAGACCAAGGATATAGGGCACGGTATTCAGCCCGTGGTGGTATACAGCTTATAAGCCGCTCAAAACAATGGCCTGAATTAACCCCAAATATTCAATGCTGGGGCATGTCCATCCTCCGGCATTGAATATCCAGGTTACTGTGGCACCCCGGAACTTAACAGGGCACCAGACAATATTCAGACTGGTGCCTGGTTAACTCAGTGGATACAGTTAGGACAGTCTTTTTGCAGCCCCTAGCTGTCTAGCAGACTGAATATTGCCACTAAACAGCTAAGTAATGGCTCTGCCCAAACTCTGCCCCTAGACTGCCTCTAACCTAACTAGTGAGCGAATCGCTGGTTAGAATCGATATTCAATGGCAGTACCTGGTTAAAAGCTGCTGAAAAACAGTGGCTAGCCAGCTCATCAGGTTTTAACTGGCCCATAGAGTATAATCATTCATTCAGATGGAACATTCCCTGATCAAGCAATAGAACTCTCCAGACAACAGATGCAAAGCCGTAGGATGTTTCACTTTACAACTCAATACACAAAAATTCTATTCAAGTTCTATGTTGCGACATCAGTAACAGCAACATAAACCCCCTCTGTTGCCAGATACTGTTAGAAGTAACACAAAACCCTGTAAATGGAGACTGAGACGGTTACCAAAAACTCCAATTGTATCAACCCTAACTGTGAAAAGTCAGCACCACAAATATTCTAGAATAGCAGTATACTTACAATTGAGAAAAAGCTAGACTGCAACAAATTTCTACATAGAATCTACATGTTAACAGAATCCCTCACCTTGGTTACCGAGCCAAAACACAGGCAAATCATCCTATATAATAATTCTCACCTCCAATGTTCTGAGGCTGCCTGGAACCGTGGTTTCCAGCCAGAGCTGCTCAGGAAAGTGGCATAGATAAAAGTGATGTCATTCCTGAAGTGCCACTGATTGGCTGCTATGACATGCTGCAGGACGTTCAATAGACAGGAGTGGAAGTGAACAAAGCAAGTCTATGGTATGCAAGGAAGCCCGTTGGTTAATCTCTGATTCCACTCCCCAAAGCAGCCGTCATTCCTATACACTCAAAAAAAAGGAAACCTAGGAGCTGCTTCTCATTGCCGTTTTTACAGCTGTTTCCACTGGACAAAAGGAGGGGGAGACACACAGACCTTGCAACTGGGAGGGGGGACCCTGCAACTGGGAAAAAGGGAGGGGGGGGGGGGGACCCTGCAACTGGGAAAAAGGGAGGATGGGGGACACTGCAACTGGGAGGAAGGAAGGAAGGAAGGGAGGGAGGGAGGGGGGACACCCCTGCAAATGGGAGACATACTAGGGGGGGGGACAACCCTGGAACTGGGAGAGAGGGGGGACCCTGGCACATATTTTCATTCTCACACACACACTCGCACCCAGTCTCACTCTCTCTCTGTCACACACACATACAAACACACTCGCACATTCACACTCCCTCAAACATATACACTCCGAGGAAAACCTTGCTAGCGCCCGTTTCCTTTAAAACAGAAACGGGCCTTTTTTTACTAGTCATCTAATAAACAATTAGAAGCAAATGTACAGACAAAAAATGAAATGGAAAACTGAAGAAACCAGATGCCTTGAGCACTAGAACCATCTCCATCTTTCTGTACTTAACATCAGAGTTCTATCTTACCCCTCACCCAATCATCTAGTACCTTTTGTCCTAATCCCCAAGCCCCCACTCTCCCATACTATCCAATCCCTGAGTTCTCGTTAAAAATGTAAAATCTGTATAGCCTCTCAATCCCCAGCAGTGTCCCCAGCAGTCAACATTCCTCACCCAATCTCTATTAATCTCTATTGTCTTTTTCATTCCTCCCAGCTTGTCGTTACCCAGTCTCTCCCACCCCATTCATCTCCAACTCTATATCTAGCAGTCTCTCTTTCATCTTCTTCTCAGTGGTCTCCCTCTCTCAACCCCCATATACTCAATGGTCTTCTCCCAACCCCTTTTGGTCTCCATCAATTGTGTACGCGCTCTCAGTGGATGAACTTGAAGTCATGTAGGTGAAGGTGCATCGAATTCTGGTGACTCAGAGCAGCTGCTTTAAATTACTTGGTGGCAGCAACAGATGCAGCTTAAACATAATTCAGCAATGGCAGCAGCTTTAAAAGACACTGTAGCAAGCCACTTGTAGTGAACTTTAAGTTTTATAACTCCTTGCTGCCTACTGATTGCTCTGAAGAGGGGTTGGGAGGACTGTGCTGACTGCTGAGGCAGCACTGCAGAGCAGCTACAGTCAGAATTTTGGTTACGCCACCACTCTTGTGGCCTACCCTATTCTGATACCTATGCAGTCACATGAGTATGGAATAACCTGGAGATGGATTCCCTAACCAGGCCCAGATTTTGGCATAGGCAATATTGACAACTGCCTCCTGTACCAAATTTTAATAGGTGCCAGAGCACTGTTGCTGTTGCCATTCCACTATCCGGGCCTGCAGCCAGTGACATCTCTAACCAATGAATAATAATGAGCACAAAGTCCAGTGCAGGGGTTTGGATTCATGAAACCCAACTGTGTTTCACAGAGATCCTGTCCTCTTCTCAGCATGGTTTTCCTATTACTATAAAGAAGGACTTCATGCACCAGCTCCACGGCTTCATGCTTCACTTTCTGAATGTTCCTATTCCTATGGGTGTCTCTAGCATTATAACGCGCTAAAAAGCTAGCGCGCCTATAGCACAGCTTAGTAAACAGGGCCCTTGATATTTACATATGTACAGCTTCTCCTGTCCATTTAATTTTCCCATCCCTTTGAGCCATTAATAATCCAAGGCTGCCACTACTTTGATTGCAATCCACTTCCCTCAGGCACAGGCCCTTGTGGCAGTCCTTCCTGTGATGCACTTCTCAGAGCTGCACCGTGGCCTTGAACTGGCTTCCCCTGTCCTGGCTCCAGCTCCAGGGCTGGGTTCCCCTTACCCACCCAAAGTTCCTTACACCTTCTCAGTTGCTACTGTTTGGGCAACAACTACTTCTTAATTCTGCCTTGGTTTACTCTGCCTTTCCTGGACCCCCCTCTCCTCCAAGGGTCCCAGCGGGGGTACAAGCAACCAAACACCCTGTGCATAGCACATCACTTACATTTATTACCTCCCTAGTACCTCCCCCCATGTCATTCACAAACTCAGAACTTTTTTTTCTGCAACTTATTCCTTAAACAACCCCCCCCCCTACACACACACACACACTGAGCTGGAATTCTGTCCACCCTCCATATCATTCCCTCCCCCCCCCCCCCCCCCCCCACCAAAAAAAAAAAAACCTCTGGAGAGTTCCACACACAAAACTTTAAGTAATCCCCATTTTAATGGGGGATTACACAGACACAGATATAACATTGCTCTGGAGTTTCTCTGTTGGTTAAAACACACTCTTCACGCCTCCAGCAACATGTTGGACTCTGACTCTCAGTCATTTTCAGCCCTGCATTTGTCTGAAAACATCACCATTATAGGAGCTGAGTTCATGTAATATATTCATGTTTCCAGCAAAATCAGAAAATTACAATACACTACATCAGTCTTGCATTCCGCAACATCCTCTACAGTTCAATACGGATCACAAAGCAACAAAAACCCAGTACATTTAGCTGCGAATATATATCAGTTTACATAACACATTACACTGCAAGTTAACCCCCCATTTTCTTAAATAACACCGCTTTAAGTTGTTTTTGAAACAACAACAAATGGAGTGGAGGATTGGCCTAGTGGTTAGAGCACCAAGATCAAATCCACTGCTGCTCCTTGTGATCTTGGGCAAGTCACTTAACCCTCCATTGCCTTAGAGTGTGAGGCCTCCATGGACAGGAGAATACCCTGTATACCTGAACATTACTCACCTTGAACTTCTACTGAAAAAAGTGTGAGCAAAAATCCAAATTAATAATAAATAGATATCTGGGACAGAATTCCATAATGAAGCATACTGGTAAGGAATTGAGGCAGAAAGCTGTCTAAAATACTTGACCAGCTTAATTGATAGACGCTGTAAAGAAATTTGCCCTCTCAACAACTATCTACATAATAAAGAGAAAAATCCTACCAAATAAGAAGGTACATTCCCCTGCAAAGATCAAAAGACTAATATACATAATTTAAAATATGATCGTGCAATAACTGGTAGCCAATGCAACTTATGAAAATAAGGCATAACAGGTTCATCCCTTCTCAAGAAAAAGATAACCCTAATTGCCAAATTTTATACTGTTTGTAACCTTTTCAATATTGATCTTGTACAGCCTACATATACAATGTTACAATAATCCATCTTTGAAAGCAACAATGACTGCACTATTAATCAAAAAAACAGGCAGTTCAAAAAACATTTGCACCTTAACTTTTTCCAGTGTGTTTTTTCTAGCAAAAAAGGTGCCGGTACTCAAATGCTAGGCCACCCTTCAGGAGTGGGGTGATCACTGAAGGACCCACCCCAAAATAGCCAGGCCCCCTGCAACCAGTCACAGAATCTATGACAAGACAGAATTGGTGTGTAGAGCCTGAGCTCTATCATTAAAACTTGGGGCCCATGGGTCAATTTTAGCAGACAATGGAAAAGGTGCCGGTACTCAGTACCCCCTCAAAAAAAAAGACCTGACTTTTTCAATAACAGAAATGCATTTTTCAACACCTTATTCACCTCATTAATCAGTCAATTAACTATCCAGCTTTGCTCTAAAAACTCAAGTTGTGAAGTCAAATTTAAACAGCACATTTCCAATAGTAAAATTTTACTTTCCATGAATATCTGTAGGAGAACCCAGCCATAAAAATTTAGTTTTTTCTGATTGTTTTAATCAAAAAGCTGTTGCCCAGCGTTCAATGGCACCAAAACATTCCTGAATTCTATTTTAAATATCCTTGTATTCTATGGGCGCTGGCAACTAAAATAGTAATAGAAAACATTGCAGTTTACAATAACTCTTACAACCCTTTAGAATATGTTTGCAATAGTTACCATCTTATACGTAGCTGCCAACTTAGAACCATACAGTTGCAATATATATGAAATTTTCAAAATACTGGAACAAGATAAAGTACATGTCAGTAGAAATGTTGACACTGGAATGTCTAGTGATATTTACTGCTTGATTTATGTCAGTTTTCATTTCCTATATCGTAAAAGCATTGCTCTGACATTATCACCAAAACTAAATTTTGAAGATAGGACATTTTTGACATTTTCAGTGCTGTCAGCCAGTGAACATTTGTTGCCATCTAAAAGGTGTTTATATTGCAACATTTGGGAGAAAGGAGGAAGGGGAAGAGGGAGAATAAATCTGATTCATCATTGAATCTTATAAGGCAGCCATTTACTGCTGATAAGGAGACATGCTGCTTCCCTGTCTGGATAGTGCTGAGCTTATTGAGATTGATATTGGCTTTTGTGTAAAGTTGTGCAAAAGTCCCCTTTAGCCCTATACCTAACGTAGCTTGTCATGGCGAAATGTGGCCATGTCGGGTGCTCTGTTTGAACAAAACTGCACTTTTTCTACATCCACTGGTCTGCTCTGTGCTGTTTTCTATTGACTGTTTGCAGATCATCGCCTCTCTGTTTCTTCGGCTCACCTGCTTACACCTGGCCTGATCTATGGTAGGCACATGTAAACGTGCCAGTCAACACATGCATCTTATAGTAGTCTATAAGCTGCATGTATTAATGGTTGATATGCACATAAGTGTTGCCATACTGGGAAAGACCATCAAGCCCATTATCCTGTTTCCAACAGAGGACAATCCAGGTCACAAGTACCTGGGAAAGATCCCAAAATAGTACAATACATTTTATGCTGCTTATTCTAGAAATAAGCAGTGGATTATTCCAAGTCCATTTTAATAATGGCTTATGGACTTTTCTTTTAGGAAGCTTTCCAAAACTTTTTTAAACCCCACTAAGCTAATTGCTTTTACCACATTCTCTGGCAACGAATTCCAGAGTTTAATTGCATGTTGAGTGAAGAAAGATTTTCTCCGATTCATTTTAAATGTACTACGTTGTAGCTTAATTAAATGCCCCCTAGTCCTAGTATTTTTGGAAAGAGTAAACAAGCGATTTACATCTACCCGCTCTACTCCACTCATTATTTTATAGACCTCTATCATATCTCCCTTCAGCCATCTTTTCTCCAAGCTGAAGAGCACTAGCCATTTCAGCCTTTCCTCATAGGGAAGTCGTCCCTTCCCCTTTATCATTTTCGTCGCCTTTCTCTGTACCTTTTCTAATTCCACTATATCTTTTTGGAGATGCGGTGACCAGAATAGCACACAGAATTGCACCATGGAGCGATACAAAGGCACTATGACATCCTCGTTTTTATTTTCCATTCCTTTCCTAATAATACCTAACATTCTATTTGCTTTCTTTGCCGCAGCAGCACACTGAGCAGAGGGTTTCAATGTATCATCAACGATGACTCGTATATCCTTTTCCTAACCAGTGACTCCCAACACAGAACCTTGCATTATATAGCAATAGTTCGGGTTCCTCTTTCCCACATGCATCACTTTGCACTTGCTCACATTAAACATAATCTGCCATTTGGATACCCAGCCTCCCAGTCTCGTAAGGTCCTCTTGTAATTTTTCACAATCCTCTTGTGAATTAACAACTTTGAATAACTTTGTGTTGTCGGCAAACTTAATTACCTCACTAGTTATACCCATATCTAGATCGTTTATAAATATGTTAAAAAGCAGTGATCCCAACACAGACCCCTGAGGAATCCCACTATCTACCCAACTCCATTGAGAATACTGACCATTTAACCCTACTCTCTGTTTTCTATCCTTTAACCAGTGTTTAATCCACAATAGAACACTACCTCCTATCCCATGACTTTCCAATTTTCTCTGGAGTCTTTTATGAGGTACTTTGTCAAATGCCTTTTGAAAATCCAGATACACAATATCGACCAGCTCACCTTCAGCCACATGTTTGTTCACCCCTTCAAAGAACTGTAGTAGATTGGTGGGGCAAGATTTCCCTTCACTAAATTTATTTTGGCTTTGTCTCATTAATCCATGCTTTTATATATGCTCTGTAATTCTATCAATACTCTGGGATGTATACTATCCAGTCCTGGTGATTTGCTACTCTTCAATTTGTCGAATTGCCCCATTACATCTTCCAGATTTACAGAGATTTGATTCAGTTTCTGTGACTCATCAATATTGAATACCATTTCTAGAACTGGTATCTCTCCCACGTCTTCCTCGGTGAAGTCTGAAGCAAAGAATTCATTTAATCTCTCCGCTATGTCCTTGTCTTCCCTGAGTACCCCTTGGTCATCTAGTGGTCCAACTTATTCTTTTGTTGGCTTCTTGCTTTTAATATACCTAAAAAAGGTTTTACTGTGCGTTTTTGCCTCCAACGCATAGTAAACTTCTTTTCAAAGTTTCTCTTTGCCTTCCTTATCAGTGTTTTGCATTTAACTTATATATTTATTTATTTATTACACTTGTACCCCACATTTTCCCACCTATTTGCAGGTTCAATGTGACTTACATGGTACTGTAATGGTGTTCGCCAAGTCGATTGATAACAAATACAAGATTATATTGTGGTCTAATGAGGTAGGTGTGTATCAGACACCTTGAAGGTCGAAAGGAATGAGGATTGTGTATTGTCCAGTACGTTCATAGGTTATGCTGTGTTGCTGGGTGTGGGGATTTACAGTGCCATTCTTTATGCAGTTTCCTATTATTTTCAGTCAGATCCTTCTTCCATGTTCTGAAGAATTTTCTTTTAGCTCTCATAGCTTCCTTCACCTCAAATTTTAACCATGCCGGCAGTCGTTTGGTCTTTCTTCCTCCTTTTTTAATAGATGAAATATATTTGGCTTGGGCTTCCAGGATGGTATTTTTTAACAGCATCCACACCTGATGTAAATTTTTGACCTTCGAAGCTGCTCCTCTATATTTTTTTCAACATTCTTCTCATTTTATCAGACTCCTTTTTGAAAGTTAAATTCTAACGTATTGGATTTCCTGTGTGTACTTACTCCAGAGCTTATATCAGATCTGATCATATTATGATCACTGTTATCAAGAGGCCCCAGCACCATTGCCTCCTGCACCAGATCGTTCACTCCACTAAGGAAGGACTAGGTCTAGAATTGTTCCTCCTCTTGTTGGCTCCTGAACCAGCTGCTCCATAAAGCAGTCCTTGATTCCATCAAGGAATTTCACCTCTCTAGCATGCACTGATATTACATTTATCCAGTCAATATCAAGGTAATTGAAATCACCCATTATTATCATGTTCCTCACTTTGTTAGCCCCCTAATTTCTGATAACATTTCTACATCTGTCTCTTCATCCTGGCTAGATGGACGGTAGTACTCTCCTATCACTATTATTTTCTCCTTTACACATGGAATGTCAATTGATAGGGATTCCAAGATGTGTTTTGTGTACTGTAGAATTTTTAGTCTATTTGATTCAAGGCCCTCTTTAACATACAATGCTACCCCTCCACCAATTCGATCAACCCTATCACTTTGATATAATTTGTATCCTGATATGACAGTGTCCCACTGGTTATCCTCCTTCCACCAGGTCTCAGAAATGCCTATAATATCTATTTTTTCATTTAGTACAATATATTCTAACTTTCCCATTTTATTTGTTAGGTTCTGGCATTCACATATAGACGTTTCAAACTATGTTTGCTGTTCCTATTTACATCTTGCTCAGCAGTTTACACTGATAATGTGCAATCTTGAAAATCCGTCCACTTTTTATTTATAGACACCTAGAGGGGCATAATCGAAATGGGTGCCCAAATTTTCCTGAGGACGTCCTCGCAGGATGTCCCGGCGAAGGGGCGTGGAAACCCGTATTATCGAAACAAGATGGGCATCCATCTTTCGCCTCGATAATACAGTCGGGGACGCCCAAATCGCGAAATTTAGGTCAACCTTAGAGATGGTCGTCCTTAGAGATGGTCGTCCCCAATTTTCGCCGATAATGGAAACCGAGAACGCCCATCTCAGAAACGACCAAATCCAAGCCATTTGGTCGTGGGAGGAGCCAGCATTCGTAGTGCACTGGCCCCCACATGCCAGGACACCAACTGGGCACCCTAGGGGGCACTGTAGTAGACTTCAGAAATTGCTCCCAGTGCATAGCTCTCTTACTTTGTGTGCTGAGCCCCCCCAAAACCCACTCCCCCTATCTGTACACCACTACCATAGCCCTTATGGGTGAAGAGGGGCACCTACATGTAGGTACAGTGAGTTTCTGGTGGGTTTTGGAGGGCTCACATTTACCACCACAAGTGTAACAGGTAGGGGGGGCCTGGGTCCACCTGCCTGAAGTGCACTGCACCCACTAAAACTGCTCCAGAGACCTGCATACTGCTGTCATGGAGCTGGGTATGACATTTGAGGATGACATAGAGGTTGGAAAAAATACTTAAAAAAAAAAAAATTTTTAGGGTGAGAGGGGGTTAGTGACCACTGGGGGAGTAAGGGGAGGTCATCAACGATTCCCACCGGTGGTCATCTGGTCATTTAGGGCACATTTCTGTGGCTTGGTCATAAGAAAAAAAAGGACCAGATAAAGTCGTCCAAGTGTTCGTCAGGGACGCCCTTCTTTCTTCCATTATCAGTCGAGGACACCAATGTGTTAGGCATGCCCCAGTCCCGCCTTCACTATGCCTCCGATATGCCCCCGTGAACTTTGGTCGTCCCCGCAATGGAAAGCAGTTGAGGACGCCCAATATCGGCTTTCGATTATGCCGATTTGGGCAACCCTGTGAGAAGGACGCCCATCTTGCAATTTGTGTCGAAAGATGGGCGTCCTCTTTCGAAAATAAGCCTGCTGGTCTACTATGGTCTCTTTTCCAAGCTCGCTATCGTGATGCCCTATTCTCCCTGTTTTGATGATATCTTTGAAAGATACCTTATTCCGAACCAAGCACTTTTGAGCAACTGTCGGCCTTCCCCCAGTTTCTAGTTTAAAAGCTGTTCTATCTCCTTTTTAAAATGCCAATGGCAGCAGCTTGGTCCCACCCTAATTAAGGTGAAGCCCATCCTTTCAGAATAGGCTCCCCCTTCCCCAGAATGTTGCGTAGTCCCTAACAAAGCTAAAACCCTCCTCCCTACACCATCGTCTCATCCATGTATTGAGACTCTGGCGATCTGCCTGTCTCTTGGGCCCTGCGCATGGAACAGGAAGCATTTCTGAAAATGCTACCCTGGAGGATCTGGATTTCAGCTTTCTACCTAGGAAAGCCTAAATTTGGCTTCCAGAACCTCCTTCCAACATTTTCCTATGTCACTGGTACCTACATGTACCAAGACAGCTGGCTCCTCCAATCTAGGTGACACGTGAGGTCTGCCACCTTTGCACCAGACAGGCAAGTCACCAGATGATCCTCACATCCACCAGCCACCCAGCTATCTACATGCCTCATGACCGAATCACCAACTGCAACAGCTGTCCTAACCCTTCCCTCCTAGGCAGAAGCTCCTGGAGACTCATCCTTGGTATGAGAAGATCTTGCATCCCCTGGTGGGCTGGTCCTGGCTACAGTATTATTTCCAACTTCGCCAGGGTGATGCTCTCCATTTAGAAGAAATGTCCTCTTTTCTCAGAACTTCTCGGAAAGAAAGTTAAGTAGGACCTTTCCTCTCTATTAGTTTTGATTCTAAGAGGACTGCTTCAAACAAACCCTTTGAAGCTAACTCTGTAATCAGAGTTAACCCAGTAACCTTTGCAAATATTTTACTTCCTCACACCTTAATTAACACTTAGGGGGTATTTTACTAAAGTTTAGCTCAAGCTATCTGCAGCAGGGCCCATAGGAATAAAATGGGCCCTGCTGCAGAAAACTTCAGTTAAGCTTTAGTAAAAGACCTCTTTAAAAGGGGCCCCATAGGAAAGGACTGGGTTGAGAAGCTTAAAACGGTAGTTGCCATGGAAAAGATGACAGATAAGTGTAAAGGGCGATTTAATTCCTCTGCTGAAGAATGGAAGCATATAGAGGTTATCATGGCTGAAATCCAAGGGAAATAGGCGGGTTAAATCAAACCATAACGGAGGAAGGAGAGGGGGGTAAGGGGGGAGGGAGGATGGCGGGATAAGTGGAAGGGAGGGGATATGAGGGGGGGGGGAATGATTTATGAAACTTGTCTACTTAAATGTACTTTTGAATGTTGTGGGAGCTTATTACTCCAGAATGCTGTTAACATGGTTGTTAAAATTTATAAACTGAAAAAAAAAAAAAGCTCTTTAATTCAGGTCAGTAGTAGTGCTACCTATCCAGCAGCCATGAACAGAAAATAACTGTCCTTTAGGACAGAATCTGAGCCTTGCAACTATCCTTTTTAAAGTTTTTTGGCTGTTAAGTTTCTACCTCTAAAAAAGTTTCAGTTTAAAACTATGGGAAAAGTTCCTACCTCTAGAACAAGTTTCAGTTTAAAACTATGGGGAAAGGGTTGTACACTATGGAAACTAGTTAATAATGCCTGCTTCTCTCTTTTTTTTTTTATTAATTTTCCCTAAGACTGAACTAGGTCCTGCTGTGCCTGTTAGAGGCTATCTGTTAATGCTGTAGTACAAAGTTCAAGTTTTAAAAATAGGAGGAAAAGGGTACAGAGACCAGTGGCGTAGCTACGTGGGGCCATGTGCAGGACGTCAGACTCAGAAACAGAACGAAGGAAGGACCTCGGCTGGCGGGGGTTGGGGTCCCCCGCCAGCAAAGGTAGGCAACGGCGGCAGCATGGAAGGGTTGGCGGCGGGAGGGGGGGGTCGAGAGGGTCATTGACAGGGGGGTTCAAAGTTGGTGGTGGTGGTGGCAGCAGCAGCGGGGGGGTCGGCAATGGCAGGGGGGGGGCTAAAATGTACCCCCTCACCTCGGGCTCTGGACCCCCTCCCGCTGAAGTCTGGCTACGCCCCTGATAGAGACTAGCTGATAAAGTTTGCTTTTTCTTTTTTTTTTTTATTCTGCCTATCAATAACCTACAATTCCTCCTTTAAAACCCACTCTTTAAGTTCCCAAAGCACAAGCAAAATAATGTTCTCTTACCAGAGAAATGTCCTCTTCTCTCAGAACTTCTCATGCTTTTCCCAAGTGTATACCTCTTTCTAATTGCACACTAAGGGATGAATTCTATATATGACACCAAAAATATCTGCGCCATTTAAAGTTAAGCATGGTTCATAGAATAGCGCTTATAACAGGGACTTGCGCCTAACTTTAGGCATGGCCATTTGTACCATCTGATATGTGGTGCAAATATATGTGCCTAAATTGGGCATGTATTCTACAATAACATGCGTAAATGCTAATAACACCTCCCTTTTCCGTGCCCCTTTTATTTTTACTTATGCGTAACATTTAGGTGCGAATCCCACACCTAAATTTATGTATGTAAATTCCAATTAAATCTAATTAGTGCCACTAATTGCTTGTTAAAAAGCAAATTATTGGTACTAATTACCTTGTTATTCAATTAAATTGTGCATGCAAATTGGGTGCACATCCACATTTGCATTGGCAACTTTTATAGAATTGGGGGATAAGCCACTTGTGCCCTTATGGAATAGGACTTAGGGCAGAAGTGCATGTAAGTGGCATCTATTTTGCAGTTAACTGCAGTCCCTAGATAGAACTGTTGTTCACGTTTGTACCTGAGGCAATGGAGGCTTAAGCAACGTGCCCAAAATCACAAGCAGTGAAATCTGAACCAGGCTTCTCTTATTCACAGGCCAGGGCTGTAACCACTAGGCTACCTTCTCCACTTACAATAATTAATAGAATAAAACCAAATCTTCCTATTTAAACTGGATATGTTGAAAAAAGAAACACTAGATCATTCCAGAGTATGCAGATTTTGTTACAAGCATTCACATATGGTAAAGGATATTTTTATGTCTAAATGTGCAACACACTGCAACTTTTTAAAAGTCAAAAATATCTGCCAACAGGCTTTCTTTATTCTTCTTCATTGCCCCAACGACATCCTAATGTGTCATACAGTGATGTGGAGAGCGCATTCTATTCACCTGTAGGGAACAAATTTCCACTAGTTACAGATGGTGTGCAGTTCTGGCTGTGGCACTGGACCAAGATCCATGTGTCATACACTAATTTATATTCAAGTTCTTTTGAGAATGCTTGTGCCAACAAAGCAAATAGGATTTGTCTCTTACTGTGAGGCAAAAATACTCCAGTACAACTCTTTAATCATTCTAAATTCTTCCATTGTCACTTTGGACCATAAACATAATCTGTTCTATAACAAGAAGAATTTGGATGTATTTAAATGTGCAAGTTAACAAGATTATCTTGTATATTTACTCAAAGTTCACAGCAAAGTATTTAAAGCAACATTTCCACCTGATGGGTACTTTGAGGGTTATTCCATAAAATAAGTGTTGACATTTATACGCTAGTTATGTATACACATGTATGTGCCAATGTTCCGTATAAATGCCAATCTCAGGTCACTGTACTAACCATTAGGCTCCTCCTCCACTCCACTGCAAGGCAACACATGCTGTGTTAGAGCCCTTTAAATTGTATTAAGGGGCAAATAACATGACTTAAAGCCCTAGTGTAGCTTGAAGATAACTTCCCTCTAATTGCTTTGGTATAGGACACGTAAAAGATTTACAAAAACAAAATGGATAAATAAACCACAAATTACAGTGCCTCCTACTTATAATAAAACTTACCAATATTTTTGTGGAGCAAGAGGAGAAAATCATCATAAACAATGATACTTTTGCTAAATCCCTTGTGACTGCCCCTTCCCCCCCCCCCCACCCACCCACCACACACACACACACATACACCCCCACACATTTTCTGCAGCCCATGGTTACTTAACAGGAAACCAGGAAAATGGCCAGTGGGCCCTGGACATTTCTCCTCCTCCCCCCAGTTGGGTGATACTAAAGCATGAGTGAAAGATTGAGGAAGAGGAAGACCCTGGCTCCTAATTAACTAAAAGTGAACTTTTGCTTAATGAAAACACAAGGTATCAGTGAAGGAAGCTCCTTAGGTCAGTTAATGTCATCTCATTAAAAGACAGCACTGTTCCAGATGCTGGCTACCATCCTCTGCAGTATAGAATGTACCTGCATATCTAATATAATAAAACGCACCCTCAACGTTCTGAGGACAACGTTCTGTGAAGCCTTGAAGCCTGAAGCCTTGAAGCCTTGAAGCCTGAAGCCTGAAGCCTTGAAGCCATCTGACGTCACTCCCAGGCTGAGGCTGAAGGGTTCGTGGATTCGTGGTGTGAAGCCTTCAAGCCAGCCAGCCGTCTCTGCCCCGCCCTCGTGACAAAACAAACAAATCCGGAAGCGAAACGTCAGGGAAGGAGGCGGCGCTCCGGACGTCTAGCCTTCCCTTCGCTGTGTTCCGCCTTCAAAACAAGGCGGAACACAGCGAAGGGAAAGCTAGACGTCGGGAGCGCCGCCTCCTTCCCTGACGCTTCGCTGCACGAACCGCCACGGAGGTAAAGTTAAAAAGAATTAAAAAAAAAAAAAAAGGGATGCATGGATGCGAAGGGGGGGGGCATGGATGCGAGGGGGGGGCATGGATGCGAGGCATGGATGCGAAGGGGGGGGCATGGATGCGAAGGGGGGGGAGAAGAGGGCGGGCCAGGCTGGGACATGGAAGAGAGCGTAGCATGGATGCGAGGGGGGGGGTCATGGAAGGGCGAGAGGGGACTTGCTGGAAAAGGATGAATGGAGGCGTCAGGGGACAGAGGAGCATGGATGGGTATGGATTAGGAGGGCAGGGCACAGGGAGAGAGGGGAATTACTGGAAATGGATGAATGGAGGGGGCAGGGGACAGAGGAGCATGGATGGGCATGGATTGGGAGGGCAGGACTCAGGGAGAGAGAGAAATTGCTGGATAGGGAAAAATGGAGGGGCCAGGTGACAGATGAGCATGGATGGGCATGGATTGGAAGGGCAGGACTCAGGGAGAGGGGAATTGCTGGATAGGGATGAATGGAGGGGACAGATGGGCATGGATGGATATGGATTGCAGAGCAGGCCTCAGGCAGAGAGGGGAAATGCTGGATAGGGAAAAATGGAGGGGCCAGGTGACAGAGAAGCATGGATGGGCATGGATTGGAAGGGCAGGACTCAGGGAGAGGGGAATTGCTGGATAGGGATGAGTGGAGGGGACAGATGGGCATGGATGGATATGGATTGCAGAGCAGGCCTCAGGCAGAGAGGGGAAATGCTGGATAGGGAAAAATGGAGGGGCCAGGTGACAGAGGAGCATGGATGGGCATGGATTGGAAGGGCAGGACAGGACTCAGGGAGAGGGAAATTGCTGGATAGGGATGAATGGAGGGGACAGATGGGCATGGATGGATATGGATTGCAGAGCAGGCCTCAGGCAGAGAGGGGAAATGCTGGATAGGGAAAAATGGAGGGGCCAGGTGACAGATGAGCATGGATGGGCATGGATTGGAAGGGCAGGACTCAGGGAGAGGGGAATTGCTGCATAGGGATGAATGGAGGGGACAGATGGGCATGGATGGATATGGATTGCAGAGCAGGCCTCAGGCAGAGAGGGGAAATGCTGGATAGGGAAAAATGGAGGGGCCAGGTGACAGATGAGCATGGATGGGCATGGATTGGAAGGGCAGGACTCAGGGAGAGGGGAATTGCTGGATAGGGATGAATGGAGGGGACAGATGGGCATGGATGGATATGGATTGCAGAGCAGGCCTCAGGCAGAGAGGGGAAATGCTGGATAGGGAAAAATGGAGGGGCCAGGTGACAGAGGAGCATGGATGGGCATGGATTGGAAGGGCAGGACTCAGGGAGAGGGGAATTGCTGCATAGGGATGAATGGAGGGAACAGATGGGCATGGATGGATATGGATTGCAGGGCAGGCCTCAGGCAGAGAGGGGAAATGCTGGATAGGGATGAATGGAGGGGGCAGGTGACAGACAAACATGGATGGCCATGGATTGGGAGGGCAGGGCTCAGGGACAGAGGGGAATTGCTGGAAAAGGATGAAAGGAGGAGGCAGGGGACAGATGGCCATGGATTGGGAGGGCACGGCTCACACTCTCTCTCTCATATACAATGTCTTTCTGACTCTCACTCTCACACACTCTGTCTCACACTGTATCACATTCACTCTCTATGTGCCACACAGTCACTCACACACTCGCTTGGTCTCATACACTCACTCAAACAGAGAATCTGTGTCTCACACACACTCTCTCTCTCGCCCACACACACACACTCTCACTCACACTGTGTCTCACATACACACTTGCACACACTCTCATTCTCACACACACACTCTCTCACAAACACACTCACACCCAGACTCACGCTCTCTCTCACACAATCACACTTTCACTCTGACTCTCAAACAGTCGCTCTCACATACACTCTCCCAAACATACACACTCCGAGGAAAACCTTGCTAGCGCCCGTTTCATTTGTGTCAGAAACGGGCCTTTTTTACTAGTAAAGAACTAAAACCATAAGTCAGCAGTCTTCACTCTCAGTCCTCAAAGGCCACCAATGGGTCAGGATTTCAGAATATCCCCAATGAATATAGAATGAGAGAGATTTGCATTCCCATAATTTCCAGTGTATTCAAATATCTCATGCATATAAGAAAATAGTAGGTAGGTAGCACTATTTGTATATATGTTCACAACATTGTTAAGAGCATAGTAAAATAAAGATGAAATAATATCTTTAAAACTGAAAGCGTACTGTTACTGGAGGTAATGAAGCATATTCAGTAGAGGTATCTTGCAAACCTGACCTGTCATCAGCCATTGAGGTCTGGGAGTGAAGAGCAAGGCTGTAAGTGATATTTTAAAATGCCAGTGCATTTCACAGATGGGTTTACTGATTAGCTTTTCTGGAACATTGTCAATACCTGGAAGGATGACTAGATTGTAAGCCTCAAAGAGCATGGACTAATTATTATATATGACTGTAAAGTTTGTATACTCTTGCTAGCACTATACAATAACAGCCATACTCATTGCCAAATGAAGTAATGCAAAAGACAGAAACTGGTAAACTATCAAGAATTGTGCTAATGATAACTTGTTTTATCGCTAAACATAAAATAAAATGTTGTAGTAAATTAAACTCTATTTCTCATAGATGTCAGCTTTACTACTACTACTTATCACTTCTATAGTGCTACAAGGCATACGCAGCGCTGTACACCATACATGAAAATACAGTCCCTGCTCAAAGAGCTTACAATCTAAATAGGACAAGCAGACAGACAGAACAACTAAGAGGTAAGGGAATTAAAGAGGAGGGAATAAAAGGGTACAGGGCAAGTAGTGGTTAGGAGTCAAAAGCAGCGGTAAAGAGGTGGGCTTTCAGCCTGGATTGACCGTAGCTTTAACTACCATTTACCCATATTTCATCCCAAGACTTTCTAGATTCAAACCATAATAAATAGAAATAAAACAAAATATAGAAAAGAAAATAGTGAAGATACTTACCTGTAGAAGGTATTGTCCGAGGACAGCAGGCTTCATATTCTCAC
Organism: Microcaecilia unicolor; assembly: GCF_901765095.1. Classification (NCBI taxonomy): domain Eukaryota; kingdom Metazoa; phylum Chordata; class Amphibia; order Gymnophiona; family Siphonopidae; genus Microcaecilia; species Microcaecilia unicolor. Next base: position 197,432,507 of record NC_044037.1, read on the forward strand.
AAGTGGGTAGACACCGATCCGCATCACCCGGTCCGGCATTTATGCCAAAGTAAAAAAGTATAACTTTGTGAAGCGTGAGCCACACTCCACCACGCATGCATGAGTGCCTTCCTGCCCATTGTGTCAACACAGTCTCCTCAATTCAATATTAAAGCAAAAAAAACAAACTAAAAATAACCAAGGAGACAACTCCAAGGGGAGGTGGGCAGAACTGTGAGAATAAGAAGCCTGCTGATCTCGGAGAATACCTGCTATAGGTAAGTATCTTCGCTTTCTCCGAGGACAAACAAGCTTGCATATTCTCACAAGCATAGGAGCCGACTCTGTGGGTGCTGTGGGTGCTTGTGCACCCCCAATATTGAGAAAATTCCTTGTATGTATCCAGGGAGGGGTTATTTCCACTGGGCTTAGCACCCCCAATAATTTTGAAAAGTTGGCTCCTATGCTCACAAGTGGTGAATCCCTGGCATCCAGGCTCACTGAAAACAACAAATTGCGAGGACATAACACTGATTAACCTGAAACTATATACAACTGAGTGAGACTGCAGCCTATAACAGAATAAAACTGGCTAGGAGGGTGGAGTTGGATTTGAAACCCCAAACAGATTCTGCAACACTGACTGCCCAAACCGACTGTCGCATCAGGTATCCTGCTCAAGGCAGTGATGAGATGTGAATGTGTGGGTTGAAGACCACGTTGCAGCCTTGCAAATAGAGGCTGACCTCAAATGGGCTACTGACACAGCCAAGGCTCTGATATTATGAGCCATGACATGACCCTCTAAGGCCAGCCCAGCCTGGGCATAAGTGAAATGCAATCTACCAGCCAATTAGAAATAGTGTGTTTCCCAATGGCGACCCCCATCTTGTTGGGATCAAAAGAAATAAAAAGCTGGACGGACTGTCTGTGGGGCCTTGTCCACTACATGTAGTAGGCCAATGCTCTCTTGCAAGCCAAGGTGTGCAAGCTGCTTTTACCAGGATGGGCATGGAGGTCAGGGAAAGAAAGTTGGCAAGACAATCAACTGGTTCAGATGGAACTCCGACACCACCTTTGGCAGGAACTTGGGTGCGTGCAGAGGACTGCTCTGTTGTACTGAAACTTAGTATAAGGTGCATCCACTACTAAGGCCTGAAGCTCACTGATTCTACGAGCTAAAGTAACAGCCACCAAGAAAACAACCTTCCAAGACAAGTACTTCAGATGGCAGGAATTCAGTGGCTCAAAAGGACCTTTCATCAGTTGGGTGAGAACGACGTTGAGATCTCATGACACTGGTGGAGGTTTGACAGGGGGCTTTGACAAAAGCAAACTTCTCATGAAGCGAACAACTAGAGGTTGTCCAGAGATCACCTTACCCTCTACACGTTGATGATAAGCACTAATAGAACTAAGGTGAACCCTTACGGAGTTGGTCTTGAGACCAGACTCTGATAAGTATAAAAAGGTATTCAAGCAGGGTCTGTGTAGGGCAAGTAAGGGGATCTAGGGCCTTGCTCTCACACCAGATGCCAAACTTCCTCCATTTAAAACAGTAGCACCTCTTAGTGGAATCTTTCCTGGAAGCCAGCAAGACCCGGGAGACACCCTCCGAAAGAACCAAGGAGGAAGCGAATTCTAGGCTCTCAACATCCAAGCTGTGAGAACCAGAGACTGGAGGTTGGGATGTAGAAGTGACCCCTTATTCTGCGGGATGAGGGTCAGAAAACACTCCAATCTCCATGGTCCTTCGGAGGATAATTCCAGAAGAAGAGGGAACCATATCTGCTGCAGCCAATATGGTGCAATCAGAATCAGGGTTTCGCGGTCTTGCTTCAGTTTCAACAAAGTCTTTCCAACTAGAGGTATCAGAGGATACGCATTCAGAAGGCCTGTCCATCAATTGAGGAGGAAGGCATCTGATGCTAGCCTGCCATGGGCCTGAAGCCTGGAACAGAACTGAGGGACCTTGTGATTCAGTTGAGTGACAAAAAGATCCACCGAAGGAGTGCCCCATGCTTGGAAGATCTTGCTGGCTACACCTATTATGGAGAGACCACTCATGCGGTTGCATTATCTTGCTCAGCCTGTCAGCCAGGATGTTGTTTGCAGCCGCCAGATAAGTGGCTTGAAGAAACATGCAGGGTTGACGAGCCCAATGCCACATCCAGACGGCCTCCTGCCACAGAGGGCGAGATCCAGTGCCCCCCTGCTTGTTGGTGTAATACATTGCAATCTGATTGTCTGTTTGAATTAGAATAATTTGATAAGACAGCCTTTAGAGCGTTCCACATCACTCGAAGCTCCAGGAGGTTGATCTGAAGATTCATTTTCTGGGCGGACCAAGCACCTTGATTGTGAAGCCCATCTACATGAGCTCCCCAACCCAGGAGAGATGCATCCATTATCAGCACTTTCTGTGGTTGAGGAATTTGGAATGGCAGTCCAAAAGTCAAATTGGATCGAATGGTCTACCACTGTAGAGAGCATAAAAGCTCTGGGGACACCTGAATGATATCTTCTAGACTCCCCGTGACCTATTATCACTGAGAAGCCAGGGTCCATTGAGCTGATCTCATGTGAAGACATGCCATGGGTGTAACATACACTGTGGAAGCCATGTGGCTCAACAATCTCAACATCAACTGAGCTGTCATCTGCTGAGAGGCATGAACCCTGGATGCTAGTGAGATATGATTGTCCGCTTGCGCCTCCGGAAGGTAGGCTCAAACTGTCTGCGTGTCGAGCAGGGCTCCCATGAACTCCAATCGCTGAACAAGGTGGAGATGGGACTTGGGGTAGTTTAAAATGAACCCTAGTAGCTCTAGCACCCGAATAGTCATCCGTAAAGACTCCTGAGCACTGTCCTCTGAGGTGCTCTTCACCAGCCAATTGTCGAGATATGAACATAAGAGCATAAAACATAAGAGTAGCCATACTGGGTCAGACCAATGGTCCATCTAGCCCAGTATCCTGTTTTCCAAACAGTGGCCAAGCCAGGTCACAGTTACCTGGCAGAAACCCAAATTGTAGCAACACTCCATACTACAAATCCCACGGCAAGCAATTGCTTCCCATGTGTGTCTCAACAGCAGACTATGGACTTTTCCTCCAAGAATTTGTACAAACCTTTTTTCAACCCAGATACACTAACCGCTGTTATCACCTCCTCCAGCAAAAAAGAGTTCCAGAGCTTAACTATTTGTTCAGTGAAAACATATTTCTTCCTATTTGTTTTAAAAGTATTTCCATGTAACTTCCTTGAGTGTCCCCTAGTCTTCGTACTTTTGGAACGAGTAAAAAATCAATTTACTTCTACTTGTTCTACACCACTCTGGATTTTGTAGACCTCAATCATATCTCCCCTCAGCCATCTCTTCTCCAATTTGAGTGCCCTAACCTCTTTAGCCTTTCCTCATACGAGAGGAGTTCCACCCCCTTTATCATTTTAGTCGCTCTTCTTTGAACCTTTTCTAATTCTGCTATATCTGTTTTGAGATACGGTGATCAGAACTGAACGCAATATTCAAGGTGCAGGCACACCATGGAGCGATACAAAGGCATTACAGTATTTTCAGTCTTATTCACCATCCCTTTCCTAATAATTCCTAGCATCCTGTTTGCTTTTTTGGCCGCCGCCACACACTAAGCAGAAGATTTCAGCGTATTATCTACAATGACACCCAGATCTTTCTCTTGAGTGCTGACCCCCAAGGTGGCCCTAGCATCAGGTAGCTGTGATTTGGATTATTCTTTCCAATGTGCATCACCTTGCATTTGTCCACATTAAATTTCATCTACCATTTGGACGCCTAGTCTTCCAATTTCCTAAGGTCTTCCTGCAATATTTCACAGTCCGCACTTGTTTTAACAACCTTAAATAGTTTTGTATCATCTGCAAATCTGATCACCTCACTCATCATTCCAATTTCCATATCATTTATAAATATGTTAAATAGTACTGGTCCCTGCTGCACTAAATTGTTCACTCTCCTCTATTGAGAGAAATTACCATTTAACCCTATCCTCTGTTTTCTGTCCAATAACCAATTCCTAATTCACAACAGAACCTTGCCTCCTGTCCCATGACTCTTTAATATTCTCAGGAGTCTCTCATGAGGAACTTTATAAAAAGGTTTCTGAAAATCTAGATACACATCAACCGGCTCACCTTTATCCACATGTTTATTCACGCCTTCAAAGAAATGAAGGAAATTGGTGAGGAAAGACTTCCCTTAGCTGAACTCTTGCTGACTCTGTGCCATTAAACCATGTTTGTCTACGTGTTCTATAATTTTATTCTTTATAATAGTTTCAACTATTTTGCTCGGCACTGACGTCAAGCTTACCGGTCTATAATTTCCTGGATCATCCCAAGAATCCTTTTTAAAAATCAGCTTCACATTGGCCACCCTCCAATCTTCAGGTACTATGGACAATTTTAATGACAGGTTACACATTACTAACAGCAGATCAGTGTTTTTAGTATCCTTGGATGTATGCCATCCGGTCCAGGTGATTTACTACTCTTTAATCCACACAAACAGAAAACACAATAACTGGAAACATTCAAAAAGAGATGCTGTTATTTCTAAATCCTAATAACACATTCTATATAGTATTAGGACTAAGCTCATGCCTTTTTAGTGATAGTTGAAGGATGATTGTATTTAGTGTTTTATATGGAATGATTTTTCCCTATTTTTTTATTGATTGGTGTTCCTTTCTTATCTCTGTTTTAGCCTGTAAACTATTTTGACCTACATGACTAGTAAAGGCAGTATAGTATGTTCTTAATAAACATAAACATTACATTCGGGCACAATTGGTATTTTCCTCTCCCAAGAAGACTTGCAATCTAAGCCCCCCTGTTTACTAAGCCACGCTAGTGGCTGCTGTGCACTAATGCCGACACAGCCCATTTGCTTTGAAAGGACTGTGTCAGCCTTACAGCGTGGGCTTAGTAAACAGAGGGATAAGTCTGTACCTGAAGCAATGAAGGATGAAGTAACTTGTCCATGGCCATATGGAGTGTCCATGGGCTTTGAACCCTGGCTTCCAAGCCAACTGCTCTGACCACTAGGCTACAAGAAGACTAGTGAGCCTGCACTGTTTGAATGAAGTTGAGCTGTAAGTTTGACTGGACTCAGAGTTACAAATTCAACTCAATCCACATGCTCAAAAACAAACAGTAATACAGTAACAAAAATAGGTAATGTCAGAAAAAGACCCACAAACCCACCCGAGTCTACCCAGTTATTATATATCCCAAGTAGAAGCTTAATCACTTGTGTAATTCATTCCTTATCCAGTCTTTTTTCTTCCTCCTTGTTTCTCTACCCTTCTGGTTAGGTGAACATACAGGATCCCGTGCTTAGTATAACAGTGCCCCAGTGTCCATCCTCATATCTTACATCCAGCACCATAATAATCTAAAAGTAACAAAAACCAGAAGGATCAGTAAAACGCCTAAATGTTTTCGATAGACAAGTGCCTTTGTTTTCCCATACGTATAATTATATTGTATGCTATTACACATAAGATAACAGGCTTTGTAAAGTCAGGCATAGAAGTCAGGTTTTTTTATACTCAAGCACTGCCATCAACCTGCTCACATCACATTCCAGGACAAACTGTAGTTTGCAGTGTTAATTCTGTGTGTATTAATCTTGTCACTATTAATATTCATATTTAGATACACCAAAAACACTTTATTAGCTTTAAAATAATATTGCAATGGCCCTGCATGGAAAGTGTTATGAATGGAGTATAAAAAGAATGTGTTGTTAACACACTACTTCACTGATTCAATTTATTTTTTCATCTAGAAACACAGAACTTCATTTTGTATGTAGATGCTCACAAGTTCTAGAACCCTTTCTTGCAGTGTAATATTTCCAAACTGAAAATCACAGTGTGTCCCGATGCAGACATTCAAGAACAGCACACCCAACGTTAGCACGCAAGGAGGAACTGACTGCAATTCAGCAAATACCAGATCCTATCTTCTCTTTATCATCCTGTCTGTATTAACCCTGCATGCAAAATCCACATACAAAGTTCTCATAAGTGAACAGGGGTGGGAAGACAGAAATGGGGAGGGGAAGGGCAAGGCACCCTCCTGTAATATATAAGAAACTGCAACTTAGACATTAGTTCTTCAGAAGAGTCTGCAGTTTCTAGAGTATGTACTTCAATGATCTGTCCCTTAGCACTTACCCCACATATTATGTTATATTGTGAGCCTTAATGATAAGTTAGGTGCCACTGCCCATGTGAAAAATGTGTGTGTCTCATGGATGAAGGCCAGCTTCGAGTGAGAGACACAAAGAAAGGTGTACATCTGTATCAACACACACTAGCAAACCCCTATAGAAGTTCAGACAACCCAAAAATCTTAAGTCTGTATGAAATGTCTTGGTTTAAAAGAAACACTGAATTCAATGAAGGAAAAAAATATTTTGAGTTCTAAGATAAAATATTTAAGAATCCATCCATCCACAATTTTTCCATACATCCCTTATGTCCGAGTCATGTCGCATTGGCAAAACCCACTGTAAACTCCCTTAATGATCCAGAACACAGGTTCCCAAACCTTTCCTGGGCTTTAAGGACATCCACAATGATTATTCATGAGAAAAATCTGCATGCAATGGAGGCACGCAGCTCTATCTCATTCAGATTTATTGCAAACATCCTGAAAAATGTCTGACTGGGGGTACCCCAAGAAAGGTTTGGAAACCACTGAACTAGAGACAATAATAAAATCTCACTGGGGTCTATATTTATTTCTATATGTTTACATATATCTTCAGTTCTTCACCACACCATCTACACAGTTCTGGACAGTGTACAGCCTAATAAAATACTTCAGGAATTACCCAGGCTGGTTACATTTTTATCAGACAAAATTTATTGGTTTAGGTCTGGACAGTATTGGAAGTGTGCCAGGGGCACTGTTAGACTAATGCTATCCTATTAAAATTTTTTGATTAAGTATGATTAGAAAACAAATTCAAGTCCTAAATTTAACCAAACAACTTTATCTGGATAACTTTTGGCTAGTATATTCAGTAGCCCAATTTAACTAGATAATCCAGTTGAATAAGCTAACCAGGTAAGTTGTCCAGTCAGCTTCTTCCCACTGCATAGTAGTAGTCTCAGTGCATTTAGCCACAAATAACACATTTTTCCCCTGAGTAAAGCAGCACAAACTAAATATTAAGCTCTCGTGTAATGGATAAATGCAACAGTGAAATTGTGTTCTCTCCATCACCTAGTATCACAGTGCATAACACTGAAGAAGAACAATACTTAACAAGCTAGTGCCGTATTCATTTCAAATAAAAAGTCAAGGATAGGTAGAACTTAATATTAGTAGCATGAAGAAACACTGCTATTAGTTTTAAAAGATGTGTTTACAATCTTCCCCCAGTACATTCAAAATAAAAAGCTAATTAACATTTATGAGTAAGATGCCATAACAGTTTTGTTAAATTTTATTTTCAGAGAGGAAACTGCCATTTTAGAGCAAGTAGGTCAGATGTTCTCCTTTATTAACTGCCCTTATCTTTACGTTACTGAGAAAAGAACTACCAACACTAATGTAAATAAAAATGTCATCAGAAACCCACCCAATGACTCAGGATAGCCCGGCTTCACTTCCTGAATCTGGTTTCTGCTGGGAATAATATTCTACTAGTGGCCAGGGTGACCTGGGCCAGCCATCATGCAACAGCGACACCCACTAGCTGGATCAAGAACATATTGGTGGGTTCCTGAGAGAATCATGGGTTAAATAACTTAAAAACAGGGGAAAAGGCAAATGGCTCAAGGCATCAAACCCTCAGTATGGAGCCAGATCCTATTAAGGTGGAACCCAGAAGGAAACCAGATTTCTGACTCCCGAGAAAGCAAGGAATATAAAGGAAACATTCTCACAGAGGGCAAGAAGGGAGGCATTACACTGAAGCCTATTTAATGAAGTACATTTTTTTAATGCACACTATTTGATGTAGAATTCAATGAGCACCATGTTAAAGTGGCAATCAGTAGTGCACAGAACATGTCTGTATTCCAGTCACTAGTAAAGTACTGGAACTATCAACCATAGTAACACGAGCTACCCCCTCTGCCTTTACTCTCCAGAACCACTGTCATAGTAACATAGTAAATAACGGCAGCTAAAGACCTGTACGGTCCATCCAGTCTGCCCAACAAGATAAACTCATTATACATGGTATACAATACTTTATATGTATACCCGAGTTTGATTTGTCCTTGCCATTCTCAGGGCACAGACCGTAGAAGTCTACCCAGCACTCTTCTTGTACTAAGTTCTGAAGCTAACGTTGAAGCCCCTTAAAATTTACACTCCAGCCCATCCCTATCTATTCAATCATGATCAGGGCCTAGACCGTAGAAGTCTGTCCAGCACCGGTTTTGTTTCCCAGTTACCGGCGTTGCCACCTAATCTCCGCTAAGATTCTGAGGATCCATTCCTTCAAAACAGGATTCCTTTGTGTTTATCCCATGCATGTTTGAATTCCATTACCATTTTCATCTCCACCACCTCCCACAGGAGGGCATTCCACATATCTACCACCCTTTCCACGAAAAAATACTTCCTGACATGACACAACATAATCAACTGGGAGAAGAACAAATATCTTTTCTCAAGGCATCTATACCCCTCCGTCTTCTCCAAAAGATTCAGAGGGGGGGGCTCCAACAACATATGGGATAAAGAGGAATAGCAGGTCAGTCAGGGTCATTTGACGCCTTGCAGTGAATGGGCAGGAGCAAGTGGGGATTGCTACTGGTCCCACCTGTCCCCTTTACCTCTTTGGGTGGAGTACTCATTAATTGAAGCTTGGAACTCCCTCATTTGGGTGGGGGCACTGGGCTTGCATAAGAGGGTTCTGAAGACATGGAACCCCTTCAGCGCTTTCAGGAGGAGCACTGATGCTCATGCCAGAGTGCCAGGTAGGATTAATTCAGGCCATAGATGGTACTTTGTGGAAAGCTGAGGGCAAACGTTGGGAGATAATATGCTAGCAAACACAATTAGCCTGCTAATGCTCTAAAAAAAATATTAGCTGCAACTTTTGAAGAGTTGTTGACTTTTTTTTTAATTACTGTACATTGTGCTGTGTTATGTGATTTGCAGTAAAACGTTTTGCTATTAATGGACTGCTCTCCATGCACTTGCCATGGACAGTTTATTAATACTTTCATGCATTAATAGAAGATATTTTGGGTACCAATACTTGCATTACTGTTGATGTGTATTAACACAGTTTAGTGGTCAAGACCCCATTGTCAAGAAATTCCCCATGAAACGTTGACTCTACTTTCCAGAATGCTCAACAGCAAAAAATAAAACAAAAGTGACGGTCCATGTGTGCTGGTAGAGCTTTAAGGCAATCCCACTGCATTTCTGCCTATGCTGTAAACTGTAATTTTTTAAAGCTCAATATTAAGAATTATTTTACAGACACAATAACATCTGCTTATCAATATTCTGTAACTCCACAGCTTTTCACAACCATCCAACTAGTTTGCAATACTGTCACCTACTGTTGAAACATAAACAGATCATTTATTTCACAGTTTTCATTTCTGTACTAATTAGTACGAACATCCTAGAATCAATTTTGATAAATAATGCTGACAATTATTTGTGTACATTATTTTTCACAAAGTATCATTAGGGCTCCACCTGATTTGCCATTATGAGATTCCTGCTCCAGTGTACCTACATTCATTTCATCCACTCTAAAATCTATCACAACTTTTTTTCCCCTTTCTCCTGCTTAGTGATAACACTGCTTTCACTTTTGTAGTTGTGTTTAAACAGCATATCAACACCAAAATGCTGCACTTTGAAGAATGGTCCATAGCAACCCATAGTATGATATCAGACAAAGCGGCTGCTTAACTTTCCTCTTTCCCAGATCACCCACTGGACTGCATAATTGCAATTTACAGCAAAATAAAAAATAATACATACATACATAAAACTAAACTGTAGAAGTTTAAACGACGTTCATGACCATCTGCTAGCGCAACATAAAATATTAACAGAACTTTGAGAAAAACAGACTGAAACTGTATTGTGTGCCAGAACAACATGCTGGACAGTAGCATGAGACGTTTGTGGAGCGCTGGGAGTATGTGCTGTGCTATTGCAAATCTTACCTTGATGATGCTGCTTCTCCGGGCTGTAATCCTGGCAGCGTCCAGGAGACTGGCCTCACTCTCGGCCACTGTCGTCGCGGTCCCCGAGCCACAACGATCCGTTCCCACCAGCAGGGAGACCCCGCTCCTGCGCTCCCTGCGCCTGCCACAGCCCAGCGAGAATTCCGATGCCGACTCCGGGCACTGCTCGCAGCCGTCCTCTTTGCCCGCGTCGACAGGGGCTCGGGCAGGCTCCCGGGCTGCGCTTTCTGCCATATCTCCTCCAAAACCGGAGCCAACCCCACCCCTGAAAAGGTGTTAAAGTAGCCCGATTCCACGGGCAGGATGAAGCAAACCCTGAGGCGCTGGTCGTGTGAGGACTTAATCGAGTGGAACTTTCTTACTCATGCTGTAAAGATGTCATGCAACTCCTGGAAACCGGAGCGAAGGGGGCGTGGGAGACTTGCAAACGGAGCTTCCAGGCTGCAGAGAAAGGAGCAGCAAACCCTTGATGCAAAAAAAATAAAAGAGAGAGAGAGAGAGAGAGAGCAATAAAATCTTGTCTGTTTTTGCTGACAGATGAACACGCAAGTTAAAAGGAAAGCAGAGCAAACAGTTCTCCCTCTCCTCGCGATCGGGCAGCGAGGGGTAGTAGCCCTATGAACTGTCGAGGGAAGATGTGGCTAGCAAAAGAGGGCACCGGCAGCTTTCAAAGCAGGGCAGCTCCGGCTGCAAACCCAAGATACAAGTCAGTGCCTGATAGGTTTCCCAGTTTCTCCTTTCTGATTGGTTCCTAGTATTTCCAACCCAGATTATCTTTTCTTTCTGAGACGTGCTCAAATGAAAACAGATTGTGCCTGAATTAAACCATAGCATCACACTAGTGCACATTTCTTTTTGAACTGGGTCCACAGAAAGAATTTCTGCTTTTAATGCAAAACTGCACTTGGAAATACTTCCTAAATATGTCTTGTTTATATAGTTTAGGTTTGTATTGATAATTATAGAAGCAACTGAACACTGTTTGGGTTGGAGGAGCTAAACAAACCAATCTCCAACCCTACCCCAAGCTGTCTAAATCCTGATGCCCTGTTGGGCAAATTATTTGCCAGGCCATTTCCCTGCCTCTGAATAATTACAGTAATTTCTGGATTATAAGTCGCTCCTTTATATAGGTTGCAGAGACTAAAAACAGTAAAAAAAAAAAAAAAAAAAACAACAACCCAAAACCAAAACTGTAGAGTTGACATATAAGACTCTCCTTTGTATAAGATGCAGGAAAACATTCAGTGCCAGCAGTTCATATCCAACTGCATAAAGTCTGAATAGCAATTGCTACTTGAGATATACCATAAATACCAGTAGTACTAAAAGCATTGTAAAGTACTGTTAGAACAGTATAAATTAATATTTAAGCAATAATTGTATTACCAGTATCCTATTCAATTTATCCTATAAATGCAATAGTCGACAAGGAACAGCTGTGAAACAAAGACTATACCGGTACTATAGGTATATTTACCTAAGGTCTAAGAGGAAGCTTACTAGTAAATGAAGTCAGTAAGTACCAGTAAAAGAAAACTCAAATAGGTACAGGTAAAACAATTCTGTCACAGAAATTAATTTTATTTTCAAGGAAGCTAACTGGTAAAAGAAAACTTGAACATGTACTACTACTACTACTACATGTAGAATCTCCAATAGTAGCAACATTCCATGTAGAATCTCCAATAGTATCTATTTTATTTTTGTTACATTTGTACCCTGCGCTTTCCCACTCATGGCAGGCTCAATGCAGCTTACATGAGGCAATGGAGGGTAAAGTGACTTGCACAGAGTCATCTTTTAACCAGTTTTTAATCCACAAACCTTCCTGAGCCCTTACGCCAAGCCCCCTCCCTGCCCATCTTCAAGTCTCTGCTTAAAGCCCACCTCTTCAATGCTGCATTCGGCACCTAACTCTTACCGTCCAGTAATCCAGACTGCCCAATTCGGATTGACTGTTCACTTGTCTTTTAGATTGTGGGCTCCTTGAGCGGGGACTGTCCCTCTATGTTAAATTGTACAGCGCTGCGTAACCCTGGTGGCGCTTTGGAAATGTTAAGTAGTAGTAGTAGTAGTAATAGGACACTACCTCCTATCCCATGACTCTCCAATTTCCTCTGTAGTCTTTCATGAGGTATTTTGTCAAACGCCTTCTGAAAATCCAGATACACAATATCAACTGGCTCACCTTTATCCACATGTTTGTTCACCCCTTGAAAGAAATGTAGTAGATTGGTGAGGCAAGATTTCCCTTTACTAAATCCATGTTGATTTTGTCTCATTAATCCATGCTTTTGAATATGCTCTATAATTTTGTTCTTAATAATAGTGTCTACCATTTTGCCTGGCGCCGACGTCAGACTTATCAGTCTATAATTTCCCGGATCTCCTCTGGAACCTTTTTTAAAAATCGGTATTACATTGGCCACCCTCCAACTGCCCCATTACATCCTCCAGGTTTAAAGAGAATTCATTAAGTTTCTCCAACTTGTCAGCTTCCGGCACCGGTATCCCACCCAAATCTACCTCGGTGAAGACCGAAGCAAAGAATTCATTTAATCTCTCCGCTACAGCTTTGTCTTCCCTGATCGCTACTACTACTGCTTATCATTTCTATAGCACTACTGGACATGCGCAGCGCTGTACACTTGAACATGAAGGGACAGTCCCTGCTCGACAGAGCTTACAATGTAATTAGGACAGACAAACAGGACAAACAAGAGATAAGGGAATATTAAAGTGAGGATGATAAAATAAGGTTCGGAACAAGTGAACAAGAGTTAGGAGTTAAAAGCAGCATCAAAAAGGTGGGCTTTTATTTGTTTTTATTTTATTGAATTTGTATCCCACATTTTCCCACCTATTTGCAGGCTCAATGTGGCTTACATAGTTTTGTAACACAGTTAATCTTGGATGTCAGGTACAATTATTATTGTGCAGAGATTAATTAGGGAAGAGAGTAGAGGGAAGGAATTTATTAGGTATAGTAGAGGAAGGACTTTCAGAAGTGGATTAGTGAGGTTCTGGGTTTTCATTGTAGGCTTTGTTGAAGAAATATGTCTTGAGGGATTATGTTGAGGAAATATGTCTTGAGCTTAGATTTGAAGACGGCCAGAGTAGTAGTAGTAGATGGAGCTTGACGTACCGGCTCAGGAAGTCTATTCCAGGCATAAGGTGCAGCAAGATAAAAGGAATGGAGTCTGGAGTTAGCAGTGGAGGAGAAGGGTGCAGATAAGGAGGAACAGGGGTGATATGATACAGACTTTCAAATATTTGAAAGGTATTAATCCGCAAACCAACCTTTTCCGGAGATGGGAAGGCGGTAGAACGAGAGGGCATGAAATGAGATTGAAAGGGGGCAGACTCAAGAAGAATGTCAGGAAGTATTTTTTCACGGAGAGGGTGGTGGATGCTTGGAATGCCCTCCCGCGGGAGGTGGTGGAGATGAAAACGGTAACGGAATTCAAACATGCGTGGGATAAACATAAAGGAATCCTGTGCAGAAGGAAGGGATCTTCAGGAGCTTAGCCTAGAATGGGTAGCAGAGCTGATGGTTGGGAGGCGGGGCTAGTGCTGGGCAGACTTATACGGTCTGTGCCGAGGCTGGTGGTTGGGAGGCGGGACTAGTGCTGGGCAGAATTATACGGTCTGTGCCGGGGCTGGTGGTTGGGCGGCGGGGATAGTGCTAGGCAGACTTATACGGTCTGTGCCAGAGCCGGTGGTGGGAGGCAGGGATAGTGCTGGGCAGACTTATACGGTCTGTGCCAGAGCTGGTGGTGGGAGGCAGGACTGGTAGTTGGGAGGCGAGGATAGTGCTGGGCAGACTTATACAGTCTGTGCCGGGGTTGGTGGTTGGGAGGCAGGGCTAGGGCTGGCCACACTTATACGGTCTGTGCCCTGAAGAGGACAGTACAAATAAAAAAGTAGCACATATGAATTTATCTTCTTGGGCAGACTGGATGGACCGTGCAGGTCTTTTTCTGCCGTCATCTACTATATGTTACTTATGTAAAACAATTCTGTCATACAAATTTACCATACTGGTGTTTATTTTATTTTATTCAACATCATCAACAATTCCGTCATAGAACTAGTAAATGACATCAGTAAGTAAGGAAAACTCAAATCTGTAACTAGTTCTGTCATAGCAATTTAGTGTACAAGTATTTATTTTATTCATCAACATCATTTTCTAAAAATCCTTCTTCAAAGTTCTCATGCTCAGTATCACTGTGAAAGAGGTCAGCAATTTCTGGGAGGTACTGATACCGGCAGTTCATTTCCATTCGAATCTTCATCATCATTGTCCTCATCATCATTTTCATTGTTATCCTCAATTAATTTTGCCTTTTTAAAGCTGGATTTTGAAAGGCTTCCAGTGACGTCATCCAAAGAAGGATACTTCAGCCTGAGGCTCCCTACAAGCTCTTCGATAATTCAGTGAAATTTTAGCATTTCTCTTGCCTATTTTGGCGCTCTCCTTAGCTTAGTTTTGCTGCAGGACATCTGGAGCCATAGCCTGATATCACACAAGTGAAGCAGTGAGATCAAACACTATTTCTCTACAACAGGGAAAGAGTAGCTCAAGAACTAATGGGCCGATGATCAGAAGCAAACGCAGGTGCTAGAGGCTGTTAGCACCATACTAGCACCTGTGTTTGCTACCACCCCATGATCAGAGCCTCTGAGTGTGTGAAAAAACACGCTCGTGGGCGCTGAATGCAACTAGCATACAAATGCATGCAAAACAGGGCTCAGCGCAAGTAGAATGCAAATGCATGCTAAACCTATTCATCCCCAATGACAAGTGACCAGCACACCAAAGACTGGCTCGCTGGTTGCGGCAAACCCTATGCCAGCTCGGAGCTGGCGTTAGGATTTGCAGACCATTGGGGAGGAATGTTGAGCCCTATGCAGCGTGCATGCTAACATGCCTCCCCTTTCCCCCCCCCCCCCAATGCAGCAGCCCCCCGCAGGAACCCCAACCCGATCCCCCCAAGCGACAGGGGGCTGGACCTCCAGTCCTCCCCAACCCCCTCAACATAGGTTCAGGGGGCACTGCAGATCCAGTGGGTCTCCAGCCCCCCTAACACCCCCAGCATCTCTCAGTTGTCCCTGGGGTCAATCCCCCCCCCCCACCTGGTGGTCTATCAGCCCTTCCTCACCCCCCTTCCTCTTCCATCGGCACCACCTCAACAATGGCAGTGCCCAGCCCTGCCCAGTGCATCCTGGGATGCACTGGGCAGGGCTTCACACCATATGGAAAAATTATGTTCTTACCTGATAATTTTCTTTCCTTTAATCATACCAGACCAGTCCAGATTAATGGGTTATGTACATCTACCAGCGGAAGGAGACAGAGAAAATAGTTCTAAGTAAACCGCCCCTTAAGGGTACCATGCAACCTGGAATGTTCAGTATTTCGAACAGCCAAAACTCTTGAAGCCAACATACAGAACCTCACTGTTCCTGCTTGGCTAAAGGCAACTGCAACCTCCCCTCACAGTAAAGTAAGCTGGAGGGAATGGTCCATACTGAGCTTGCTCAAGCACATAGAGATCTACCCCTGAATCCGGGGAAAGAACTCCGTGATTCCAATTAACAGGAGTCATACAGAGCTGGCACAACAACAAGTGGCAGGAGATTGAATAGAGAAGATGAAGTAGGTAGTGCTGTAGGACATCCCAGCATATTGAAGCATTGTGGACCAGCCAGGGATACCTAAAGGAAACAACACTCTGACAGACTTTAGCCAGGGAGGGCATCTGGACTGGTCTGGTATGATTAAAGGAAAGAAAATTATCAGGTAAGAACATAATTTTTCCTTCCTTTTCATCTATACCAGACCAGTCCAGCCTAATGGAATGTAACAAAGCAGTTTCCCAAAGAGGGGGGAGAAAAGAAGAATGCAGAAGGTTGAAAAATCAACAAAGCTATACACACAGCAAAAAACTGATCAGCAGAAAAGGATTCAAATATCCGAACCACCAGGCTACCAAAATGGAACAGAGTTAGACACTAGAAAAGGAACTGAAGCCGTGGATATAAAACAAACATCCCGAGTAAAAGAAAAATTACGTACCCCTGTCTTGAGTCCAGTATGGTCGGATGAAGCAACCCTAACAAATACTAGGGGTACGCAACCCCAAATAATGCGCCACACTTCATAGAAGAAAGGAAGCAAGGCCCAGGAACCACCCAGACCCACACCTAGTGAGAGAATCAAACTCCACAGAACAAGAAGAGACTCCAGAGTCGAGAGAACCAACTAACTGGAGCACTAATCTCTCCAGGAGAACCATGAAGAAAAGGGCAGCCACATACCAGGGTACAACCGTAGAAAGAGTACTCCTCAACCAGCTCGCTCTGAATTTAGGGATGAAAGAACAGAGCCAAGAGAACAAAAGGAGACAAAAAGAAAGAGAGTCAAGAGCCACACTTTGGAGAAAAGACCCCCAAGGTGCCAAGTAGCCACAAAAGGAGCAGAGACTAATTCAAGCTCCAGCAATGGAGAAGCTTCTCGCCAGCCACCAAGAGGCTATGGCAAGAAAAGGTGCCACAGGAATGGTGGCTAACAGGAGAAAAGACAGCCTTGTCTAGCAGTCTAAACTGCGATATGCCACAACTGCTGAAAAGTTACTGTATCCAACCCGCAGAAAAAAGCTGTGGTTGAGCAACAAGGTGAAACAGTGCCCAACAGGCAAAGGTGAAAATATGCTCCACAGTCAGAGACTGAACTATGCTCAAGGGACAGAAAAGAAGCTGCGCTCATCAGGCAGGCAGAGAAGGATCCTTGCTCAACGAGAACAAACGGAGTTGCACTCAAAGCACATAAACTGAGCCACGCACCACGGGCAGAAAAAGACTTGCACGCCTCTGGCAAAGATAGAAATGTGTTTCAAAAAAGCTCCAGTTTTAATTCAAAAAAACTTTTAATTATTTAAAAAATACCACTCCAATCATTTCCTCAAACTTCTTACCCTATGCTGCACTAAACAATATTTACAATAATAAACAGCATTCACATGAAATTACGTGCACATTATATTCACACAACAATCTTGATTAATAGCGTAATGCTCAATCTTTGTAGAACAGTGATTAACGCCACGCTTTCTGCGTGACCACTGTATTGTAATCAGTTGTGTTTGTCCCAAATGTGCCACTTTCAGTTCAAATAGGGATCCTCCATTAGCCATTCATAGATCACAAATCCCACCTGTGCAGCATATTACAGGTATTGAGAAGCAAATAAACAACTCCTTATTCAACTTTTGAAGTTTTCAGTATATACCGGTTCCCCAATGCTGATCCGCATTTCACTAGATCTTCCTCAGGAGGAACCACCGTTGTATATTCATCTACTCGGCTGCATGCCGGCTAAAGGCTCCCTCAGGCATAGACCACATGACGCCGCATCAGGAGTTATGATAGAAATGCCCTGAACAAGCAGAGACGAAGCTGAAAGTAACAGACAGAGGATGAGCAGTGACCCACTGAAAGAGCTGGATGTTAGAGGTACCTACAGAACTGAATTTGCGGTAGCAATGGAACTATGTATAAAACGCAGACAAGGAGCTGCTTTCCACACGCAAACAAGGAGCTGCGCTCCTGACACCGGCAAGGAACTGCGCTCCTGACACCGGCAAGGAACTGCGCTCCAGACGCCAGCAAGAAGCAGCCTCCACACGCCGACAAGGAGCTAAGCTTCCTATGCAGACATGAAGCTGTAAAGCACCTGCAGTCACAGAGCTGTGCTCCACTTCACCCAATTATTTATTTATTTATTTATTGCACTTGTATCCCACATTTTCCCACCTATTTGCAGGCTCAATGTGGCTTACAAAGACCTGTTATGGCATCGCCATTCCAGGTTCAATAATACAATTGGTGTTACAAAGAAGTCAGTGAAGGCAGAGGGGTTGGTCAAGTAATTGTAGGAAGATACATTCTGAGTAAGTTGGGTAGGTATTGTGTTTTAGTTAGTTAAGGGTTCTCGTGGTAAGCTTTGTTAAAGAGGTAAGTCTTCAGGGATTTGCAGAAGTTAGTTAATTCGTTGATCGATCTCAGGTGAGTTGGAAGTGAATTCCATATCTGCGTACTCATATAAGAGAAGCTGGTCGCATGCGATACTTTGTATTTTAGCCCTTTACAGCTGGGGAAGTGTAGGTTTAGAAAGGTGCAGGAAGATTTCTTAGCATTTCTGGGTGGTAGATCTACGAGGTCCATCATGTATGTCGGGGCTTCTCCGTAAATGATTTTATGAACAGTCGTGCAGATCTTGAATACGATGCATTCTTTAAGTGGGAGCCAGTGTAATTTCTTTCTTAGGGGTTTTGCACTTTCATATTTTGGTTTCCCAAATATGAGTCTAGCTGCGGTATTTTGAGCTGTTTGAAGTTTTTTGATGGTCTGTTCTTTACAGCCAGCAAAAAGTGCATTGCAATAATCCAGGTGACTTAGTACCATTGACTGTACCAGGTTCCAGAAAATGGCCCTTGGGAAGAAAGGTTTTACTCTTTTGAGTTTCCACATAGAATGGAACATTTTCTTAGTTGTGTTCTTCACGTGATTTTCAAGTGTGAGATTTCGGTCAATGGTGCTAAACATACAGAGATGGAGCTACACTCAACAGGCGGTGAAGCTGCGCCCTGCACGCAGACAGGAAGCTGCATTCCATACGCAAAGAGAGAGAGTTGCATGCCACACACAGACAAGGAGCTGCGTTCCACAGGCAGACACAGGACTGTGCCCCACGCTGAGACCTGCAGAGAAAGAACTACGCTCAACATGTGACAATGGAGCTGCGTTCAACATGCAGAGAAGAAAGGTTGCAGAATAAGCAGCGAAGGAACTTCACTCAACATGCCATGATAGAGCTGTCCTCAACATTAAGCAATGGAACTAAAGCCAACCTGGAACTGTGCCCAGCATGCAGTGATGGAGCCGTGCCCAACATATAATGGTGGAACTGGCATGGAATAATGAAGCTGTGCTCAATATGCAGCGATGGAGCAGCGCTCAACATGCAACAATGGAGCCACGCTCAACATACAGTGATGGAGCCGTGCTCAACATGCAGCGATGGAGCTGTGCTCAACAAGCAAAATGCATAGATGGAGTCCTGGGGAACAACCAGAGAAGAAGGTGCTGCCAGGAGGTCAACAGGAAAGGAGCACAACTTGTGGAAATGCAGACCAGGCGCTGCACTCCCCTAGCCCAGAGGGACTAATACTACAAGAAGAGAAAGCCCCGTGCCCCAAGAGACACTCTTGGCCCTCAAGTGGTCTCTGAGCCACAATGACCGCCCTCCTAGGCAATCAATATGGAACAGCAGTGAACGTAGAGAAAGAACTCCCGCCAAGAGGGAAGTAAGCATCACGGAGCTGGAATCCTCAGACCATAGAGAGCAAAATGCAGCCCCAAGGAAGTGAGGAAGAAACAACTCTCGCCAGGCCAGGAACAAAGAGGAAGCTGGCCACTAACAAATTGAGGAAAAACCAGCGAAGGGAGAGTCAAACTCCAGACCTAGAACAGAGCCACTTCCCTGCAGAAAAGTAGAGAAAAGCGCAAAACTAAGAGGCGATAAACCAGATGCACAGCAATAGATCTGCTTAGTAGGAAAGAACTGCATCCCTTACAGAAAAAGGAAGGAGTGCCAAATGTGCCAGGAGAGAGGCGCCTGAAACTAGAAAAGACAAAATCCGCCTGTGCCAGGCTAAAACTCCCACCCAAAAGCAAGGGAAGCAAGGAAGAACTATAGCAAACTAGTCCTAAAAAGGCACATTCCCGTAAAGAGACAATGAACTGAGTCCAAGCAAAAGACTGGCCAGAATGGTGCTCCCAAGGGTACTCAGAAGAAGGATTTGAGCTAGTAGTTACACACCAAGGGCAACTCGGACCCCCACCAGAAGGAAAGTACCCTGCAGACAAACCAGAGCAGACAGGAGGGATCCACGGGGACGAGAGAACCAGAACCTCCCTAAGGAAGGAAGGAAAAGCTGCTGCCAAAAGAAGAATCAAATAGCAGGGGCGTCTCAAGCAAGATGCCAGAAGCAGCAGAGACCGGACGGTCTGAAAAAGAACTGACCAACAGCCGTGTAAGGCTGACAGGAATGAAAAAATAGCCCTGGACTAAAAAGACCGAGCCTGCAGCCAAACAGAGCCAGCGAGAGACTTCCCCCACTTTGGAAATGGCAGACTAAGACCTCTGAACCGCAAAGGTACAAGTTCTAGCAACGGGGCCGCCCTCTGAACCAGCCGCCGTCTAGGACCATGAAGAGGAGAAAAACAACTCGTGATCTAGGCAAGAGCCATGCCCCACAAAAAAAAATCAAAGCAACTGGTACCAGCTCAGAAAGGTCCAAGATCAGAATCAGACGCCGGCCAGCGAAATTCAAAGAAACTTCGCAAGCGGCCCCCTAGAATACATTGCCAAAGGTGGGAAAATAAATCAGGTAACAGGCAAGAGAAAGGAAAAACAAAGTTTCTTCTTTTTTTTTTTTTTAAACAACCTTCTTGACTAGAGACAGGAATTAAAAAAGGTTTAACTCAGAGGCAGAAAAGGAGGGGAAACAGTTTCCTTTTTCATAAACAACCTTCTTAACTAGTGACAGAAATTAATAAAGGTTTACCTCAGAGGCTGAAAAGGAGGGGAAAAAAACCAAAGTTTCCTTCTTTTCTTTTATAAACAACCTTCTTCACTAGTGACAGGAATAAATAAAGGCTTACCTCAGAGGCAGAAATTCAGATATACCTACCACCACAGAAGAGAAGAACTCAAGAGGGGAGACAAGTTACTCCATGCCACAATCAACCATCACCCTGCTATAAAGACAACCAGGGGAGGTAGGGGAGGAGAGGGAACCAGGGTCACTGGATATCACCCTAGCTGGCAGATGAGGAACTCAGGACCACTGAGTATCATCTAAAACTAGCCCCAACACAGCTACCAGCACACCCCTGGCTCCACTGTCACCAGAAGAATCTGGGACAGGAGCTACCAGCCAGCAATCCAGAGCAGGTGCACGATCCGTCCACCATCCGCTAGGAGACAGAGAAAATACTGAACATTCCAGGCTGCACGATACCCTTAAGGGGTGGTTTACTTGGAACTATTTTCTCTGTCTCCTTCCGCTGGTAGATGGACATAACCCATTAATCTGGACTGGTCTGGTATAGATGACAAGGAAAAGGGCGTTTCTCCTGAGCTACCGCAGGGCCCTTTTCCCCAGCTACCTTGCTTTGCAGCCAAGATTTGCCTTTTTGTTGAGTTTCTGAGAGTTGTGGAGGGGCATTTTCGATATGACGTATAAGTCCGACTTTGGACGTTTTGCAAAAAACTTCCAAAATCTGAATAGGAGAAAAGGCCATTTTGAAAAAAGAAAAACATCTATCTTTTTTTTTTTTTTTAATACTGTTTTGAACAAGGTTTTGTGATTTGGACATTTTGTTTTTTGGTCCATTTTTGAAAAAAAAAAACATTCATGTGCAAAACGCACAAAATCAAACCTTTGGGATGTAGGAGGAGCCAGCATTTTTAGTAGACTGGTCCTCCTGACATTCCAGGAAAGCAATAGGGCACCCTAGGGGGCACTGCAGTGGACTTCATAAAATGCTCCCAGGTACACATCTCACCATTGCTCCCTTATCCTGTCTGCTGAGCAGTGGCGTAGGAAGGGGGGCGGTGGGGCGGTCCGCCTCAGGTGCACGCGCTGGGGGGGGGGGGGGGGTGTCGGCTCGCTTGTTCTCTGCTCTTTTCTGCCCCGGAACAGGTTACTTCCTGTTCCGGGGCAGAGAAAGCAGGGAAGCAGTAGAGCCGACGCAGCTCCCAGTGACGTGCACTGGGGGCGGATCGGCCCTCCCGCCTGCCCCCCCCCCCCCCACTGCAAGGTAGGGTGCGTTTCGGGGGGGTGCGCTCCAGAGGGGGGGCACCGTGCCCTGCACCCAGGGGGGTGCGCAGCGACGACCCGCCCCGGGTGTCAGGCACCCTCGCTATGGCACTGCTGCTGAGCCCCACAAAACCCACTACCCCCAACTGTACCCCACTACCATAGCCCTTTCGGGTGAAGGGGGCACCAATATTTATTTATTTTGGTGCATTTGTACCCCACATTTTACCACAGGAGCAGGCACAATGTGGCTTACAATAAATCAAGAGGAAAAAATACAATGTAAAGATGACTCAGTTACAGAACAAGACAGGCAGGGAATGGAACAGAGGAAAACACGGGGTGAAAGATAGGGGCAAAGCAACCGGCAGATAACCATGTACAGTCAGGAAGGGAGAGAGGTTAAACATAGGAGTTGCCATTGGAATAAGCTTTGGCGAATAAGAATGTTTTTAAAGACTTTTTGAACAGGTGGTGGTCGACTAGTTCTTTTAGTTGTCTCGGCAGAACATTCCAGAATTTTGGACTGATGTAGGGGAAGGACAAAGCAAAAAGGGTCTTGTATGTAACATTCCCAATATGTGGGTACAGTGGGTTTCTGGTGAGTTTTGGAGGGCTTACAGTTTCATCCACAAGTGTAACAGGTAGGGGGAGGTAGGAGCCTGGGTTCACCTGTCTGCAGTGCTCTACACCCAACACTAGACTACTCCAGGGACCTGCATGCTGTTCTAATGGACCTGAGTATAACATCTGAGGTTGGCAAGTAATGTTTTTCATCACATTTTTGGGGGTTGGGAGGGGGGTCACCCCTGATTCCCTCCAGTGGTCATCTGGGTAATTAGGGCAAACGTTTGTGCCTTATTCGTTATAATAACAGGTCTAGCTCAAAACGTCTAAAGTTTTATTCCTGGACTATTTAGTTTTGTTCCATTATGGCTGAAAAACATCAAAGTCTTAGGAATGCATAAGTGCCGGTCTGAACACGCCCCTGACATGCCCCCTTGAGATTTGGACGTTTTCATGAGAAAAACGTCCAAATGCTGCTTTATGCCACTTTTTAGACGTTTTTGTTTTGAAAATGAGCACAATAGTGTTCTGCGACTTTCTCCAGTCTTAGAAACCCCTTTAGACAGTTTCAGCCATCCAGTTAAACAAGTATTCTTCCATATAGGAGTGAAGACTGAAGACTATAGTGGATGGGATGAAATCTCAATATAAACCTGTCACTCCCAGTTCTGTAACACACTCCACATTCCCCAACAATGAAGTTAGGATATTTATCTTTCTAATTCAGCATACAAAAATATATAAATAAACATTAAAGCTGTAGCATCATTTTGGGTACATATTCAACTTCCACTTGAAATATTTTGTAAAGTAACTCAAAACTCTGCAAAAGACACTTGAAATCTATATAACACTGTACCGATATATTACCATACTTTTACATCACATCGGTATTTGAACAACCCATTAAAAATTTAATTATGATACCAGTAGCATCGATATGCAGACTACGGTACCTACTGGTAATTTAGCCAAAATCTGGCGTACAGTACACGTGCAAAACTACAGAAGGTCTGCTTTCTATGAAAATAATTACGGTACCGGTAATCCAACTTTAAAAACCAGTATACTGTACTGCATATGATGGGTAATTCTTACCGATATGTTGTTCAAGGTTTGTACGCCTGTATCGCAAGATGCTAGTAAATCACCAACAAAACCGATGGAAGTGCTGTATCATATGTGATGATGATCCTTCTGTTTAACGATGCCCTGATGATGGAAGTGTGATACCAGTAGCAGTAGGGTATGTTTCAAGCTTTTATGTGCAAGACAGTCTTTTGAAATACTGTATTGAGTAGCTCATGCATTGGCATGGCTATTATTAAACTTCAAAATGCTGGTACACTCAGTAACAAAATATGAAAAGCAGGTTAAATATGTAATTGTATAGGTCTTTGGATATTATTAATCTCATTTGTGGAAGCCTTGGTAGCAGTGATGGTATATGGTAGATCAAAGTGGTGGTGAAAGACCTCAAACAGGTGAAGCAAGCAGCCATTAACTGATGCAATGTCACCCAATAAGATGGGGAACTGCTGTTCCACTGCCAGGCAGCTCATATACAGGCCACATTGGAATGATATAAGTGAGAAGATAATAAAATCTGGCTTAAAAAAAAAGCAAAAATAATCGAGGATAGCAACAAAGACAATGAAGATGCTAATAGAAATAAACTACCAATACCTCCACAAATTTCTGACCTCTTTCACAGCAACACTGAGGATAAGAACTTTGAAAGATTTTTAGAAAATGATGTCATAGACTGATAATATGCTTTTTAAATTTTTCTTGGATCAGTTTTCTGCATGCAACAGAACAAGTCAAAGCATCAGAACTGGCTACAAATTACCAGTATGTAAAGTTTGTGCATCAGTCGCTCATTTGCATAAAAGTCACACCCACAAGCTCTTATGTAAAAAAACATGACTTCTAACCCAGAAATTAGTTTGTTTTAAGGCTGGTACTAAAGTATTAGGTACACAAGGCAGTTCTCAGCCTTGCATGCCATTCCTGCTCCCCATTAAGGTTTAGGCCTATAGGACTTCCCCCCAAAATGTTGATAAACAATACAATCTGACCCTCAACCCTATAAAAATATGCTGTAGATATTCAGAAGATTTGTTTGGGTACATAAGTACATAAGTACATAAGTAGTGCCATACTGGGAAAGACCAAAGGTCCATCTAGCCCAGCATCCTGTCACCGACAGTGGCCAATCCAGGTCAAGGGCACCTGGCACGCTCCCCAAACGTAAAAACATTCCAGACAAGTTATACCTAAAAATGCGGAATTTTTCCAAGTCCATTTAATAGCGGTCTATGGACTTGTCCTTTAGGAATCTATCTAACCCCTTTTTAAACTCCGTCAAGCTAACCGCCCGTACCACGTTCTCCGGCAATGAATTCCAGAGTCTAATTACACGTTGGGTGAAGAAAAATTTTCTCCGATTCGTTTTAAATTTACCACACTGTAGCTTCAACTCATGCCCTCTAGTCCTAGTATTTTTGGATAGCGTGAACAGTCGCTTCACATCCACCCGATCCATTCCACTCATTATTTTATACACTTCTATCATATCTCCCCTCAGCCGTCTCTTCTCCAAGCTGAAAAGCCCTAGCCTTCTCAGCCTCTCTTCATAGGAAAGTCGTCCCATCCCCACTATCATTTTCGTCGCCCTTCGCTGTACCTTTTCCAATTCTACTATATCTTTTTTGAGATACGGAGACCAGTACTGAACACAATACTCCAGGTGCGGTCGCACCATGGAGCGATACAACGGCATTATAACATCCGCACACCTGGACTCCATACCCTTCCTAATAACACCCAACATTCTATTCGCTTTCCTAGCCGCAGCAGCACACTGAGCAGAAGGTTTCAGCGTATCATCGACGACGACACCCAGATCCCTTTCTTGATCCGTAACTCCTAACGCGGAACCTTGCAAGACGTAGCTATAATTCGGGTTCCTCTTACCCACATGCATCACTTTGCACTTGTCAACATTGAACTTCATCTGCCACTTGCACGCCCATTCTCCCAGTCTCGCAAGGTCCTCCTGTAATCGTTCACATTCCTCCTGCGACTTGACGACCCTGAATAATTTTGTGTCATCGGCGAATTTAATTACCTCACTAGTTATTCCCATCTCTAGGTCATTTATAAATACATTAAAAAGCAACGGACCCAACACAGACCCCTGCGGGACCCCACTAACTACCCTCCTCCACTGAGAATACTGGCCACGCAATCCTACTCTCTGCTTCCTATCTTTCAACCAGTTCTTAATCCATAATAATACCCTACCTCCGATTCCATGACTCTGCAATTTCTTCAGGAGTCTTTCGTGCGGCACTTTGTCAAACGCCTTCTGAAAATCCAGATATACAATATCAACCGGCTCCCCATTGTCCACATGTTTGCTTACCCCCTCAAAAAAATGCATTAGATTGGTGAGGCAAGACTTCCCTTCACTAAATCCGTGCTGACTTTGTCTCATCAGTCCATGTTTTTGTATATGCTCTGCAATTTTATTCTAATAATAGCCTCCACCATCTTGCCCGGCACCGACGTCAGACTCACCGGTCTATAATTTCCCGGATCTCCTCTGGAACCTTTCTTAAAAATCGGAGTAACATTGGCTACCCTCCAGTCTTCCGGTATTACACTCGATTTTAGGGACAGATTGCATATTTCTAACAGTAGCTCCGCAAGTTCATTTTTTAGTTCTATTAATACTCTGGGATGAATACCATCAGGTCCCGGTGATTTACTACTCTTCAGCTTGCTGAACTGACCCATTACATCCTCCAAGGTTACAGAGAATTTGTTTAGTTTCTCCGACTCCCCCGCTTCAAATATTCTTTCCGGCACCGGTGTCCCCCCCAAATCCTCCTCGGTGAAGACCGAAGCAAAGAATTCATTTAATTTCTCCGCTACGGCTTTGTCCTCCTTGATCGCCCCTTTAACACCATTTTCGTCCAGCGGCCCAACCGACTCTTTGGCCGGTTTCCTGCTTTTAATGTATCTAAAAAAGTTTTTACTATGTATTTTTGCTTCCAACGCTAATTTCTTCTCAAAGTCCTTTTTTGCCCTCCTTATCTCCGCTTTGCATTTGGCTTGGCATTCCTTATGATCTATCCTGTTACTTTCAGTTGGTTCTCTTCTCCACTTTCTGAAGGATTGTTTTTTGGCTCTAATGATTTCCTTTATCTTACTGTTTAGCCACGCCGGCTGACGTTTAGTCTTTTTTCCCTTTTTTCTAATACGTGGAATATATTTGTCCTGAACCTCCAGGATGGTGTTTTAAACAGCATCCACGCCTGATGCAAGTTTTTTACTCTGCGAGCTGCTCCTTTCAGTCTTTTTTTCACCATTTTTCTCATTTTGTCGTAATCACCTTTTCTATAGTTAAACGCTAGCGTACTTGATTTCCTAGTTTCACTTCCTTCAATGCCAATATCAAAACCGATCATATTATGATCACTGTTATCAAGCGGCCCTCGTATCGTTACCCCCTGCACTAGATCATGAGCACCACTAAGGACTAAGTCTAGTATTTTTCCTTCTCTTGTCGGCTCCTGAACTAGCTGTTCCATGAAGCTGTCCTTGATTTCATCAAGAAATCTTATGTCCCTTGCGTGTACAGATGTTACATTAACCCAGTCTATATGCGGGTAATTGAAATCCCCCATTATTATTGTGTTGCCCAGTTTGTTTGCGTCTCTGATTTCCTTTAACATTTCCGCATCCGTCTGTTCGTCCTGGCCAGGCGGACGGTAGTACACTCCTATCACTATCCTTTTCCCCTTTGCACATGGAATTTCAATCCACAGTGATTCCAAGGAGTGTTTTGCTTCCTGCAGAATTTTCAATCTATTTGATTCAAGGCTCTCGTTAATATACAATGCTACCCCTCCACCAATCCGATTCACCCTATCACTACGATATAATTTGTACCCCGGTATGACAGTGTCCCACTGGTTATCCTCCTTCCACCAGGTCTCAGAGATGCCTATTATATCTAATTTTTCATTTAGTGCAATATATTCTAACTCCCCCATCTTATTTCTTAGGCTCCTGGCATTCGCATATAGACATTTCAAACTATGTTTGTTGTTCCTAAGTACATCATGCTTAGTACTTGACAGTATTAACTGGCAATCTTTTGTCTGATTTTTATTGTTATTTAAAGGGTAACTTCTGGAGTTACTGGAAAATCTTTCTGGTCAATATTCAGCCCATGGTGGCCAGCATTTTTTAAATAATGGCCACCAAGGGACAATTTATACCTGGCTATCCAGTGCTGGGTCATATCTGGCAACCAGAATTGAATATCCAAATCATTAACTGCTCCCAGAAGATATCTGGGTATCATCAATATTCAGTGCCAGTACCCAGATAGCTATTTAAGCAGTCCAATTTGCCCAGATAGGTATCCGGGCAATGATAACTCCCAGCTCCAGATAGTGTCATGAAGATCATTACAGATATTCAGCAGCACATTCCAGTTAAGTGCTGCTGAACATCTACAGTAGACCAGGTCAATGGGAGTTGACTGGGTTGGAGTTACCCTCTTCATAAAGGCAGTTAATAAATCCCAATAAATAAATAAATAAAATAATACTCCACTGTGTATTGATCAATTTTTTTTTGTTAAATTGCTTTTCCTTCACTTTCTTCCCCCCACCCCAACACACATTTTTATCCAGTCAATACAGTTCATCCAGTTATCTCAGGGCAAGGTTAGAGAAGGGGGGAGGAAGATGCAGGTTGAATTTAGCCAGACAGTGCTAAATGTCAGTGCTGGCCTATTATACAGTGCATTCTCACTATCCATGCATTCAATATTCACTGTTTTGCATATCTGTGAAGGTGCAAATAGATGACTCAATTCACCATTCACGTTGCATTGTTCGGGTATTGGTGGACATGCATATTTCAAAACAGCCTTATTTCCTTTCACTTTCGCTTTGCGTTTTTGGTGTTATTGACAAGATAATTATGCCTGTGCTATCCCATTCAGGAACCTAACCCTGCATTTCCCATGGAACTAATTGTTCACATTCTGCAGTTTCATGGAAATATAAGTACAGCTGAAATCTAACACCTATTTTCCCATATGTTCAGTATTTCAGTATTAATGAATTCATGGCTCACAAACTTTTCTAAGAACCATACCACTGTGAATAGTGAGAACGGACTGTACTTAACAGAGAAATCTATAACATGATGGCAGAAAAAGCCTATCCAGTCAGCCCATCTACACCAACTGCTCATTTCTACAATCCCTTCCTCTCCCTCAGACAGCCTCTCTGCTTACCCCATGCTGTATTGAACTCAGATATTGTCCTGTCCTCGTCTCCAGCACCTCCACTGTTAAATGCATCCACTACCCTTCCTGTAAAGAAATATTTCCTTAGATTAGTATTGAGTCTGCTCCCTTTTCATTCCTTACAGGTTAATTCAGGATGCACAAATAAGTGGCTTAAAAGTTATCCTTAAAATACATTTATTCACAGGGCCGACATTACAGGCGGGGGGGGGGGGGGGCATATAGGGGGCCCCCATGGGCTGGCATGTGTTTCCCTTCTCTCCACCCCGTTCAGCATCTTCCTCACCTTTTTGGTAAATGCATTTTTCTTTGCAGAGAGTTGCCAGCGCAGCAGTGATTCGGTCTTGCTGCTTTTGGCCTCCTCAGTGTTCTCTCTCTGCAGTGGTCTGCACAAGCAGAAACAGGAAGTTGCATCAGAAGTGGGGCAGAAGACGGCAGAGGGAGAGCACCACGGAGGCCAAAAGCAGCATGTCTGAATCGCTGCCATGTCGGCAACCCTCTGTAATGAAAAATGCATTTACCGGGGAGATGAGGAAGACGCCAGACAGTGGGGGGGGGGGGGGGGGGGGGGGGGAATGCTGGACCGAGGAGGGAGAAATGCCTGACTGAGGGTGGGGGAATAAATAATGGGCCCAGAAACAGAGGAGATGGAAAGAGATGGTGGACATAGGATTTAGGATGGAGGGAGGGAAGTGAAAGGGACATAAGTTGGATGGGGGTAGGTCGGTGCAGAGGCAGAGAGAGAGAGAAGAGATTTATTTTAAAATTATATACCATCTTAAAACCTAGGTGGTTTCCAAAATTACGTACATAACAAGAACAAGACACAAAAAAATAAAACAATCCAATTATTACCCATTAGATTAAATCAGATAAACAGTATAGTAATCACTACTCAATAGAATACTGACAGAAAAAAGCTGTTTTAAGCTACTTCTTAAATTGAAACACATCTAATACAATAATTTGTACCGGCAACATTCTATGGCTGGCTGGCTGGCTGGGTTCGTAACATCCTGACGTCAGCAAGCCTCCAGCGTTCCCTTCCCTCTCACTGTCCCGCCCTTGCGTAAAGACGAAATGACGTCAGAGGAGGGCAGAACAATGAGAGGGAAGGGAACGCTGGAGGCGAGCTGACGTCAGGATGTTACGAACGCAAGCGAAGGCAACGGAACACTGGAGGGGACGTGAGCCCAACGGAGGGGAGGCCAGGGCAGAGGACAATGGCTGTACATGGAGGGGAGGCCAGAGGAGAATTGCTGGACATGGAGGGGATGGGAGGCGAGGGGAGAATCATGGCACATGGAGGGGACGGCAGGGTAAAGGAGAATCGCTGCACACGGAGGGGAGGTCAGAATCATGGGACACCGAGGGGAGAGCAGGGGAGAGAGGAGAAATCGCTTAGACGAGAGCCTTCCTAGGTCCCATTTCATTTTTTTACGAAACGGGCTTGGTTGTACAAGTCATTACATAAATGTAATGTGTGCATTCCATAGCTGGATGGATGGGAGGGCAGTTGCGAAAAGAAAGGGAGAGGTGGTGTTCTCAGGGGTGGTGGGGAGGGAAGGAGAGGGGTGGTGGGGAGGGAGAGAGAGAATTTGGGACGAGACAGGGAGAGATGGTGGACCTGGGGGTGGCGGAGAGGGAGGCAGAGATGCTGGATGGGAGGGCAGTCTGGAAGAAAGAGAAAGAAGTTGGACCTTGGGGTGGGAGAGAGGGAAGGATGGGAGAGGGAGAAATGTTGGGTCTGGGGGTAGAAGTGAAGGAGAGATGCTGAAAAATGGGATGCAGAGAGGAAAGAGAAGCTGCATCGGGGGAAGGAAGAAGAACAGAAATGAGAAGGAGTAATGTTGGACCATGGGGGTAGGAAGAGAGGAGGAGAGGTGACCCATGGAGGAGGGCAGGAGGGAAGAGAGGTGGAACAGGAAGATGCTAAGGGGTGGAGGGAAGGGTAATGGAGATATAAGCCAGTAAGACTGGGGTGGGCTACAAGAGTGGAAAGAGGGAGAGGAGATTCTGGAAATGGAACCATGTGGGAAGGTCAAAAGGGGTGTATATGGAAAGAAGATGAGAGCGAGGAGAATAGTGAGTACAGAGGTAGAAGTATGGTAATGAGGAGTAGATGGAAGGAGATAGGAGGCTGGGAAAGGAGTGAGATGGGAAATGGGAGAGCTAGAGACTGAGAAGAGATGGAAAATTGATAGGTCGCTGAGAATTAAAAAGGAGAAGGGTGTGTGAGAGAGTGAATTTGAGTGGACAGAGGCAGAAAAGGAAAAAAAAGGGAGGGACTAGGTGAACCATAAAAATCAATATGTTTAAGAAGGTGTAGTGAGGGAATGGAGAAAAGAGAGGACAAAAGAAAAATGGACAGCAGACACTGGAAAGAGAATTAGCAAAAGACAGACAAGAAAGCAGAAAGAGAAAAAACTGGGCCCAAGATGATGGAAAAAAAACAAAATGCCCAGACAACAAAGATAGAAAAAAGTGCTTTATTTTGAATTTATTAACTGGAATATGTTAGCTTTTGGATATGTGATGGATTTTTTATTGTATTCAGTGGCGCAGCCAAATGGCTGATTTGGGAGGGGATAAGAGCTTGAGCTCAAAATGGGTGGACACCATATTTTCTCCCCACCTGAATACAAAATATAAATACTTGAGCTAGCGGGGATCCCCAAGTCCTGCCAACTGAAGACCTCCTCCTCCAGTCCAGCAGGCAGAAATCTCTAAGCTCTACAGATAGTAGTATCCCCGAGTTGCCACTGCCCCCCCCCCCCACCACCACCACGCATGTTCGGTTTTCATGCATGTGTGGGTGGGGGGGATAGCAGCAGCTTTGAAATACTGCTGCTGGCTGCAAAACTTAGAGGGGAAGGAGATGGTCATCTGCTGGTGAGGCTTGGGGAACCCCACCAGCCACAGCAAGGGAGACGTTAATTTTGATTATGCCGCTGATTGTATTTAGTACAAAATGAAGTGCATTTCTATTGTTATTTCTCCAAGTTTAGCATCTTCGAATTCCCAGTTCTGTTTTGTTGAAATTTGTGATCCCTTGTTCTGTATTTAGTGAAGGTTTGTCTGTGTTTTGTGTGTGAAGCCATTTAAAGTTGTTTTACGTATGGTAGTAATGGTGGGTAGGGAAATCGGGGGAGGGACAGGGGGAGAGGGGATTGGGTGCCTCCTCAATTTCTGCCCTGGGTCTCAGCATGTCTAAAACCAGCCCTGTTTATCCAGATAATGTTAGCTAGTTAAATTCAATAGTGGAGCTTGCATGCTTAAGTCTGCTGAATATTCAGTTATACAGATAACTGATCCAGACATCTGTACCCAAATAGAGTTCAGCTGAATATCAGCAACCTCCCCCCCCCCCCCTCCAATTGCTTTTAAATGCTAGCCTGCCAATGCTCTAAAAAAATGGTTTAATTATATTTCAGTTGCACTTTGAATTTTTTCAGAGTCTCTTTGCACTTATTTATTGCATTTGATTCCTCGCCTTTTCAACAATTTTTGAAATGGGATACAGTCAATAAATAGCAAACACAGATTCACAGGGGATAAATCAAAAGATACTCCCAGTGCATCTTGATGAAATCTAAACATGAATCCTCACTAAGGAAGTGCATCTGTTAGCATGCATTTGATACATTTAGGATGCTTTTAAAACATTTACAGCCAAAAGAACTAGACAGAGAAGACATTCAAAATATAGCTTTGAAAGGGGAAGTACTACTAATAGATGATTTTAATATGCCAGATGATTGGGGTATACCTATTACTGGGTCTTTTAGAAGTAGGGGGATTGTAGATTCTCTACAGAGGGAACTATTCCAGCAGTTGGTAATGGAACCCATGCCAGGATGGGGCCAAACTGGACTTAGTGCTTACTAATGGGAAGAGTGTTTCTGATGTTTAGTTTAATTTAGTTTATTAAATTATATTCTGCATAAAACTATGTGGATCACACAAATACATACATAGTCAAAATCCCCAAAACCACAATAAACAAAACAAAATACAACATATTCTCTTGTCTCTATTGTATAATGATTACTTTCTTTCAACCAGCTAAAAGTAAATTCGCTGCTTAAAATCATAAATGTTATAGTAGGTGATCATCTAGCATTCAATGATCACCAGGTGCTGAGGTTTAATATTAAGATAAGTGTGGAGAAGGTTCATTCAAAAATGAAGGCTCTAGACTTCACAAAACTTAAACTTTATTCAGATGGGGGATTACCTCAAGGAATTGTCTGGACAGGAGCATCTGGAAGAAGCTGGAAAGCAGTGGGCAAAACTGAAAGGAGCTATTGTAAGAGCAACAAACCTTTTTGTAAGGAAAGTAAATAAAAGTAAGAGGAAAAGGAGGCCACTTTGGTTCTCAAAAGTAGTAGCTGAAAAGGTAAGGAAAAAGAGGTTAGCCTTTATAAACTACAAGAAATCACAGAACGAGGAAGACAGGCAACAATATCTGGAAAAGCTAAGAGAAGCTGGTAGAGTAGTCAGAAAAGCAAAGATGCAAATGGAAGAAAAGATAGTCAATAAGATAAAATGGAGGGACCAGATATTTTTTAGATATGTTAGTGATAGGAAGAAGTGCAAAAGCAGCATTGCGAGTCTCAAAGGTGAAGGAGAAGAATATGTAGAAGCTGATAAAGACAAGACAGAATTGCTTTTTAAAAATAATTATTTGTAATTTTCAATACAAAATTTCAAGATAAACTTGAATCTGAAAATAATATTGCAAAACACAATCAAATCTAAAAAAAAAAAGAAGGTAAATATACAGGAAAACTGTTAGAACATTTCATTATAAAGGTAATAAGAGGGGGAAGAGAAGAAAAAGAGCTCTTTGTCAGAGATAACAAAAGAGCCCTAGAAAAAAAAGGAGACAAAAATTAGATAGGAAAGCTTATTAATCAGGGGTATCATATAATACAGGAAGTGGCGCATCCATTAGCATTACTTATGAAAGAGTAATAGCAACCACCAAATTAGATGGAGACTTCTTGCCATCAATAAAACTTTTCAATTGTTTAGGGTCAAAGAAGACAATTATTACTCTCTATTACTACCTGCTACGTTAAGGCCAACAAGGCCTTACATATCACCTGTGTGGCAGGGGAGAAATCAGGAAGTATAAAAATTCTACAACCCAAAAACAAATCATCCTTGTGACGGAAATAAAGTCTCAAAACCCAGCTACAGTCAGACTGAAGGGCAAATGTTAATATTAAAGTTGCACAGGAGATCACCTCCTGTTGGGAACTTTCAAGAAAGTTAGTCAATTCCTCAGAAACATCTGCTGCGGGTTCCCAGATGACACATAAGCCCTTGAGATAGGAGGCATAGCATCTGCTGTAAATTGTAACACTTCTCTCTAATATTTGTTAACCATCTCTAATGATGGCAATAGAGGAGATTTGGGAAAATCCACAAACCTTAAAATTTAAACGCCTCAACTGATTCTCAATGGACTCTAGTTTACCATGAATCAGGACACCTCCCTTCTAAAGGTAGCTACTTAAGGGCTACCAGGGGAGCTACCCAGCTCCCTACATGGTCCATTTGACATTTCTTCTCTCTCTCTCTCCATGTCCACCATCATTCCCTCTGCTTTCTGTCCTGTCTAGCACCTGCCCACTGTGTCCCCACCCCTCCCCGTGTCCCTGCCCTTTCTAGTGTCCAGCTTTCCCCCCTCATCCAAGGGCAGTCATCTCTCTCTATTTTTCTCTTTCCATCTTTGAGTCCAGTGTATTTCCCATTCTTCCATCTGCACACCTGCCTCCTCCCTCAGCATCTCTGTCTCTCTTCCCTTCCCTACATGATACCACCCTCTCCCACTCTTTTTCTCACTACCTTATCCAATCTCTCTCTTCTTTCCAGTTCACCTCCCTCTCCCACTCCCCAGCATCTCTCTCCCTCCCTGCCTGCATCCTGGTCGGGTATATTTGCATTCCTGCACCCCCTGCTCTCTCCCCCCCCCCCCCCCCCACAATGTCGGGCATCTTCCACCCTGCTCAGTCTGCTAGGTATGTGGCTCAAAGTACCATTCATTGAAAGAGGGCCCACTGCTTCTTGACACAAGGGGTAGGAACCTGTATCCCCTGCTTGTTTACATAGAACATTGCAACCTGATTGTCCATTTGGATGAAAATAATTTGATTTTGCAGCCAAATTTCTGAAAGCCTTTAGAGTATTCTAAATGGCCCTCAGTTAAGGTTGATATGGAGATCTGTTTCCTGAATAGACCCAGTCCCCATCTATATCAGCTCCCCATCCCGGTTTGGATGCATCCATTGTTAGCACCTTATGAGGAGACAGAATTTGGAATGCTAGTCCCACAGTCAAATTCATCCAAATTGTCCACCAAGAAAGGGCATGAGTAAATTCTGGAGGAATCCGGATGATATCTGCTAGGTTCCCGGTCACCAGAGACCACTGGGAAGCTAGGGTCCATTGGGCCACTCTTAAATGGAGCTGTGCCTTTAGAGTGACCTGCACTGTTGAGGTCATGTGGCTTATCAATCTCAACATTTGCCGAGCTGTGACCTGCTTGGCTAGTGCTATCAAGATGTCTACTCTCACTTGTGGGAGAAAAGCCCAAGCCTGCAACGTATCGAACAGGGCTACTATGTACTCCAATTGCTGGACTGGAAGAAGGTGGCAGTTGAAACCCAAGCCAAAAAACCCCAAGGAAGAAAAGGACAGATCAGGGCCTGCAGAGGTTAAGTACCTGTCTCATTCGCAGCCCAAGAGGTGGAAGGCAGTCGACTGCTGTAGTCTAGAGATGAAGGGGGACCAGGAGTGTAAGCTCCTTGGAGCAGGGACTGTCCTTTATGTCAATTTATGTTAATCTGTACAGCGCTGCGTAACCCTAGTAGCGCTCTAGAAATGTTAAGTAGTAGTAGTAGTAGAGTGTTTGTCTGCCATGGTGTCTCAACCAGGGGAAGATCACCTGGTAAAGGTACAGGACCCACCTGAAAATCTAGGTAGCAAATTGAAGGCAGCTGACAGCTGGATTAATGCTTGAAGAAGAACTGCAAGTCACTGTGTGTGCAGATCAATCATGGGAGGAAAAGACCCTCCAACAACTGGTAGAGATTAAGGACCAATTGCAAAGTCAAGGTGAAGGAAGCAGAGAGTATGAGGTCATGTTGCAGCACGTGAAAGTGAAGAAAGCAGAGCTCAGGACAGCCCTTGAACAGCAGGCAGAGGAGATAAGGTGACTGAGTGCCAATAACCTAAGAAGGGACCGTGCTGAGACAGATATACAAGCATGGCTGGAGGAGCTCTGGGCCTTGGAGATCTCCTTAAGCTACAAAGAGGAGCAGCTGGAGATGGAGAGAGAGTGGTCACAGAGCCACAATGCATGGCTGAAGGCCCAGTTAAAAGCCGAAACTCAGAAAGTCTTATCTCAAGCCAATGACCGAGAACAGGAAGTAATAGAGTTGAGAACCTGTCTGAAGCATAAGACAGAGGAAGTTACTCAGCTTTAGGAGCAGGTAACCCTTGTGAAGTCCTCCATTGAGACACTGCAGAAGAGGGCAGAAGGGCTGCTTGCTGAATTGGAGAAGGCAAAGGATCTCTCCTGGGTTGAGAGGAGCAACGGGAGAATGCCTTGATTGAAGTCAACCAGTCATGTGAGCATTGCAGGTAGATGGAACATCAGGCGGGAAAGCTGTGCTGCAAGAAAGCCCAGTTTAAAAAGAGAGTACTATATGCAGGTGGAGGAGAAAGCCAGTTGTGCAAGGGTAAACAAAGAAGTAACCTATAGGTTGCAGGAGCTGCAAAGGCAGTTGGAGAGGAGTATTCCAGCTGACCAATTAAAAGAACTGCAGAAAGAGATGACTGAAAATGTAGCCAAAAAAGTTAAGCTACTGGAAGTCAGGGATGAAGAGCTGGCACTGCCGCAACAAGCATGCAGGAATTGAAGGACCAAGTTAGTCCTCAGTTTGGCTATCAGGCCAATACAGAGGCTGCAGAACCTGAAGTGAAGCAGCTGCAGCGAGAATTGGCAGCAGCAGTGTCACTGGTGGCAGCATACTGAACTACAGAGAAAGGGCATGGGAGTTGTTTTACTAAGAGGAGGGGTTTGCTCTGCCTTGTGGCATTTTGGCTTTGGTGGATGGGTGGGGGACATAGGAGCCAACTTTTCAAAATGATTGAGGGTGCTGAATTTTTTTTTTTTTAACAGGTGGTGCGTTCCCCCGCCCCCTCCCTCCCCCCTCCCTCCCCTCCAAGTTCCAGGCCCCCCTCTCCTCCGAGTGCCAGTCCCAACCCCAGCCTGACCTCTTCTCCCACAACAGTCCTCGGTCGGTCCGTCCTCGCCTTCCTGCATGCCGCCCAGAATTTTAAAACTCATCTTACCTTGGGGTCCCGGCGGCAGCAGTGAAAGGCGAGCAGGCTCGATGCTTCAGCCTTCCCTTCTCTCTCAGCTCTGGTCACACCCTTGTGGAAACAGAAAATGAGAGCAGGACCAGAGCTGAGAGAGAAGGGAAGGCTGAAGAGCCGAGCCTGCTCGCCTTTCAATGCTGCCGCCGGGACCCGAGGTAAGATGAGTTTTAAAATTCTGGGCGGCACACAGGAAGGTGAGGACGGACCGGCGGAGAACTGAGGGAGAATAGGGCGGGCACTAGGCAGGTAGGCTGGCTGCGAAGGAAACTTCCGACTTCCGGTGGGTGCAGAGCCGGTCCTAGGGTTTCTGGCGTCCTCCTGCAGCCTATTAGTCAGCGCCCCTACACATCCAGGGGTGGGATCACTATGGCTCCGCCCCTACAGTAGTCACACTCCTTTTACCAGCCATGGCATCATTGAAAATATTACACCAGTATAGAAGAAAAATAACTTTTTTTTGTTTTCATTATAAATAATTTCTGTAAGCTGTTACAGCTCCATTATACTCTAAATGACACAAACCATGAATTATGAGAACAGACAGTCTTGCCAACTCTGAAAAACAATGTGTTAGCAAAATCTCAGAATCTAACAAACAGATCCCTAATCAGACACTTAGCCTTGCAGTCACACATGCAGAACAGAGATAGCCCCTCTTCAAATTCTTCAAAAATTAACCTGAAATCCTAAGACGTTAGACCCTGCATGCAGCACAATACCAGACAAACAGAAAGAAACACATTGCTATACATTGCAAAATAAGACAACAGATGTAGCAAATGTAAATTCTCAAAGTGGACATATTCCAAACACTAAAATGAAAATAAAATGACTTTTTTCTACCTTTGTTGTCTAGTGACTTTGTTTTTCTGATCATGCTGGGCCAGTATCTGATTCTGCTGCTATCTGTCCTCTTAACTCCGTTTCCTGGGCTTCCTTTCCATTTATTTCTTTACTTTCCTCCTTTCTTCTTCATTTCTTGCTCTATATCCATAAGTAAAAGCTGGGTCCTCCGCAGACTTGACTGCCCAGTGGATCCAGCTTCTGCCTATTTTCTCCATCCATGTGCAGTTTTTCTCCTCTCTTCCTTTTCCCTCATCTCATCTCCTTCCTCTCTCTTCCCTCCCCTCCATCCATGTCCAGCATTTCTTCTCTCTCCCCTCTATCCATGTGCATCTCGTTCCTGTCTTCCCTTCCCTCCCCTCCATCCATGTCCAACAATTCTCTCCCTGCCCTCCCTTCCACCCGCCCATGTCCAGCAACCCTCCTCTCTCCACTGCCCTCCCCTCCATCCATGTCCAGCAACTCTCTGCTCCTTTCCATCCACCTATGTTCAGCAACTCTCCTCTCCCATGCCCTCCATCCACCCATGTCCAGCAACTCCGCTGCCCTCCATCCAGTAATTCTCCTCTCTTTCCTGCTGCTCCCCCTCCATCCATCCATACCAAGCAATTCTTCTTCCTCCCCTGACCTCCCATCCATGTCCATCAATGCTCCTCTCTCCCCTGCCCCCTCCATCAATCCATATCCAGCAATTCTCCTCTCTCCCCTGCCCTCCTCTCCATGTCCAGCAATTTCTCCACTCTCCCTGGGCCCTGCCCTCCCATGATCCATGTCCATGCTCCTCTCTCCTCACCTCCATCCATCCATATCAAGCAATTCTCCTTCCTCCCTGCCCCTCCATGTCCAGCAATTTCTCCTCTCTCCCTGGGCCCTGCCCTCCCATGATCCATGTCCATCGATGCTCCTCTCTCCCCACCTCCATCCATCCATATCAAGCCATTTCCCTCCTCTCTCCCCGGGCCCTGCCCTCCCATGATCCATCGATGCTCCTCTCTCCCCACCTCCATGCTCCATCCATCCATATCAAGCCATTTCCCTCCTCTCTCCCTGGGCCCTGCCCTCCCATGATCCATTGATGCTCCTCTCTCCCCACCTCCATGCTCCATCCATCCATATCAAGCCATTTCCCTCCTCTCTCCCTGGGCCCTGCCCTCCCATGATCCATCGATGCTCCTCTCTCCCACCTCCATGCTCCATCCATCCATATCAAGCCATTTCCCTCCTCTCTCCAGGGCCCTGCCCTCCCATGATCCATCGATGCTCCTCTCTCCCCACCTCCATGCTCCATCCATCCATATCAAGCCATTTCCCTTCTCTCTCCCTGGGCCCTGCCTTCCCCTCCATCGATCAATGCTAGTTTTCTCTCACCTACCCTACCCTCCTGCTCCCATGTTCACCTGCCCGCCCTCTTCTATTTAAATTTACCTCCGTGAAAGCACTGGCCGCTCGCTAGCAGCCTTCCCTTCACTTTGCTCAACAGTGTCCCGCCTTCTTCAGCGTCAGTGAAAGCGCTGGCCGCTAGCAGCCTTCCCTTCGCTTCGCAGTGTCCCGCCTTCTTCTGACATCATTTCCGCGAGGGCGGGACATTGTCGAGTGAAGGGAAGGCTGCTAGCGGCCAGCACTTTCACTGACGCTGAAGAAGGCGGGACACTGATGCTGAGACGGAGGTAAATTTAAATAGACGCTCAGCTGCAGTCTGCAACGTCGGAGGGGTAAGCGGCGGCGGTGCCCTTCAGAAGTCGGCGCCCCCCGCCCCTGCCAGTGCCTGAGTGGCTGAAAATATTGGGGGTGCTTGAGCACCCACGGAGTCGGCGCCTATGCTGGGGGAGGAGAGATTCTTATCTTCCAGGTGGGGTATATTCTGCTAGGATGCCAGAGGGATGGATTTGGGATGCCTCTCAGTGATCAACATTTGGTGGCCTGAACTTGTAGGGCCACAGCCTGACCAAAAATGTGTGCCTGTGGTGCCAGAATGTTAAGCACTCTGGACTCATGACAATGCAGCTTTGTCCAGTTCCTAGTGTGAAGAAATTGTGTTCTCCTATATATGTGCTGTGAGGCCTAGCCTGTGAGCCTTCTCAGCCATAAGACCAGCAATGAAGACCTTAAAGGATGCAAGTGTTGCCCTCAATTTCAGCTTGCCTTAGTAACCTTGAATTTCTCAGCTGAAATCCCGCCTCTTATCGCTGAGGATACTGTGCCTGAGACTTTGATATCAATTGTTTAATTTACTATGCTTTCATAGGTAAGTTCTGCTCCAACTAATCAAAGAAACTCCTTGCAGTGTTCAGCCATGTGTGCATGGTACTGATAACAGAGAAAGATCATTGTTGCTAATTGCTTCTCTGCCATGGACTGCTTTACAGCTCTTTTCTTACCAGAGGCTTCTACCTAACAGTGCAAGATAGACTGTCTCCAGGCAGAACACTATAATACTCGGAAAATTTCCAGGACACTGAGTTTCTTCTGCCTACTCCTCTGTGTGCCATCACAAACTTCTGAAGGTTCACAGATACAGCTCTCCACCCTGAGCACCAAGATTAGCTGGAGCCAACACAGGAAATACACCGCCTCTCCATAGGTCAGCTTCCTTCCTGAGACCATACTAGGAGTTGGCATCATGCCTACCACAAAGGATGTAAAGCTGTTTTAGTCCTTTTTCTAGTTTGGGGCTAAAGAGAGGAATCTCCTTTATTCTTTGAAGTGTAGATTAGGTTTTGTCACACTTTGCTATTAGGGGAAGTTTGTTAGTTGTGATATCATAGAATTTTGAAGGGAGACTGCCTTTAGGAAATATTTATATTTTTGCTTCTGTTGTTTTACCTTGCCATGCAACAATAAATGATTATTTTTGCAGAACTTAATTATGTACTTATGTGCAGTTCTTATTACCAGCAGATACAGTGAATCTGAGACAGGGACAAGCATGGACATTACCCAGGGCACAGACACCTGCCTACAAAATCAGAGAGGCCACTTACAGCTAGCCAGTTAACTACATCACTCTGCAGCTCCTCAGTACCTCTCCACTCTCATCTCTCTCTACATTCCTCCCAGAGAACTCCGTTCACTGGGTAAATTTCTCTTATCTGCACCCTTCTCCTCCATTGCTAACTCCAGACTCCGTTCCGTTTATCTTGCTGCACCATATGCCTGGAATACACTTCCTGAGCCAGTACGTCAAACTCCGTCTCTGACCGTCTTCAAATCTAAGCTAAAAGCCCACCTTTTTGATGCTGCTTTTAACTCCTAACCCTTGTTCACTTGTTCAGAACCCTTATTTTATCATCCTCACTTTAATATTCCTTTATCTCTTGTTTGTCCTGTTTGTCTGTCCTAATTAGATTGTAAGCTCTGTCGAGCAGGGACTGTCTCTTCATGTTCAAGTGTACAGCGCTGCGTACGTCTAGTAGCACTATAGAAATGATAAGTAGTAATAGTAGTAGTAGTACATCTCCCTGCATTTAGTTAACTTTTTAGCTTTGCATGGACTGCGCTAGAGTATTAGGTATTAATACCGGATAGTAAATTCAGCATTAGCACCGAATAATCCTATTAGAATAGGTCAATCCTCTTTTAATTTGGATTTATTTGTATACATCTCCACATTGCCTTGTTGTAATGCTGATACACATATAAGTTTGAATGTTAACGCATGGTCATTAGTACATAGAGCCATAAGTTTCTGCATAGTCATCTTCTAAATAAAGAGTAAAGTGTAGTTTCTTCTGTTATATACTTTTCATTTGTTATCCATCACGTATCCATTATCACATTTTATCATCAGTTATGCAGAAAATATGATGTGCTCTATAGGGAAGGGGATGGGAACATAGGCACCAAACCATAGCAGAGAATAAAATGGCTCCTTTAAATCACCAAATACCTGTGGCAATATATATTATTGATTTGAATTCGCTCAATGCAGTGTACAGTAAGAATAAATCAAACATGAGCAATAGACAATTACAGCAGTAAAAATATTCAAATAACAATACAGAGTATATACTAATTCTAACCTTCTCAGAGTTCCATCAAAATGCAATTATACCCAGTATAAATAGAAATCAGAACTACAATTAGTGTGTCAATATACCCCAAAATTCAGATCAATGTGTCCTAGTACCAAATTAATCCCTTCATATAGTTAATCTTCTGTTTAGCCAGTTTAAAAGTTAAAGGCTTGATATCCTTTAATTAGGAAGAGTTCAGGCGCCATCTAGTGAAATAACTGCATATTACCCAGTCTTTTCAAAGGTAATAAATGTTTGGGTCAATATTGGTCTCCTGGCAGATTAAAATTGCTTGTCTGAGGCTAACTAGGAATATTCAGCGGCACTTAACCAGTTAGCACCTAATCCAAAGCTGGCTATTTTGTGGGCAGTCTGGGGTGGAGTTGGCACTTATCCAGTTAAGTGCTGATATTCAGAACTTATCCAGATAAATAGGACTGCATAAAATACAGTCCTATCTTTACCCAGTTCAGCTTATCCGGTCAAGTTCTGAATATCGCACTTAACTGGATAAGTGTTATCCGGATATGTATAACCAGATATTCAATGCCAGTGCCCAGACATGGCCTGGCATTGAATAGCAGGGGATATTGCCAGTGGTGGACTAAAAAAAAAAAAAAAACAGTAACTGCTGCCAGCTGAATATTAACCCCATTGTTTCCAAGCATAACACAGGTCCCTATGTACTAAGTATATTTTTCCATAGGTATCAGGCCTAAAGTAAATTGTTTTATTGTTTATGAAAGCATCTAAAGATAGTTTTGACCACAAAACCAGCAAAGTGATGCTAAGAGACCTATGGTGAGAACCCAAATTTCAGTATGCATGGAGAGGCTGGATATTTTAGAAAAGCCTTGCTAATCTTGGTAGCTATGGAGAATAACTTGGTAATATAATATATATATATAAAAAAGAGAAACCTGTATGTTGATTTTAAGTATTGGGCTTATAAAAAGTAAAGCTGAAGACACCAACGTCTAAAATTGCCTACTGGCAGAGGTTGCTGGAAATCATCACTGTAGCAGATTTTGGGCATTCTTGTGACAGATATGGGAAAAGGGTTAAGAGGTGGGGGGGGGGGTAAGTTTATAAATGCCATCTATGATATATCAAATAATTATGTCTTACCTGATAATTTTCTTCCCTTTAGTTGCAGCAGATAAATCCAGAGACTTGTGGGTTGTGACCATCTACCAGCAGGTGGAGATAGAGAGCGCTGAACTGCACTGAACTACACTGCAGGGCCGGAGGGAGGCGGGAGGGGGGAAAATTCCCCAGGCCCGGGCCTCCCAGCACCGGGCTCTCTCTCCCTCTTCTGCTTGGAGCAACGGCGGGGGCGATCCAACCCTGTATTTTAAAAAAAACTAAATCGGTAGCACCAGCATGCAGCACCTCACGTCTGCGTGAAAAAAGCAGAATGCCTCGGGCCCTGGCCTTCCCTCATTGTGTCCCGCCTTCCTCTGATGTAAGTTCCTATTTCCACAAGGGCGGGACACAGTGAGGGAAGGCTGGGCCCAAGGCAATCTGCTTCTTTCACGCAGACACAAGGCGCTGCATGCTGGCGATGTGCTGCCGATTGAGAGATTTTTTTTTAATGCAGGGGGCCGGGTGGCAGACAGAAGGGGGCTGTCGAGGGACCTGAGGGTAGGCAGGTGGAGACGGGGGGGGGGGGGTGGCTCAGATGGGAGAAGGGGGCTGAAGCTGGAACTGGTGTCTGAGAAGGGGCAGGTGGGAGAATGGGTCTGTGCCAAACAGGGGGGCCAAATGAGTTAATGGGGCTGGAGCTGAAAAGAGGGGTCATAATGCAAGACAGGTGGAAGAAGGGGACTGGAACTGGGGGCTGAAAAGAAGGGTAGGTGGGAAAAGGGGGCTAGTACTGGAACTGGGGGCTGAAAAGGGGACAGAGAGAAAGTGGCTGGGGCTGAATCTCAGGACTGGTGGTGGGAGAAAAGGGCTGGGGCT
Source organism: Microcaecilia unicolor (assembly GCF_901765095.1). Taxonomy (NCBI): domain Eukaryota; kingdom Metazoa; phylum Chordata; class Amphibia; order Gymnophiona; family Siphonopidae; genus Microcaecilia; species Microcaecilia unicolor. The sequence continues at coordinate 197,476,720 of NC_044037.1, forward strand.
GAAACCGGGGACTGGTGGGATAATGGAGCTGGAACTGGGGGCTGAAAAGAGGGGACAGAGAGAGAGAGAGAGGGAGGGCAGACCCTGGATGGATGGGAGAGGGCGGGAAATGGTGGATGGAAGGAGCAGAGAGAGAGGGTAAACTCTGGATGGAAGAGAGAGAGAGAGAGCAGACAGTGGTTGGAAAGGGGAGAAAGAGAGGGCAGACAGGGGCAGATGATGGATGGAAGGGGCAGAGACAGCAGATGCTAGATGGAAGGCAGAGAGAGGGCAGACAGCCTGAGGGGAAAAACAGCCGCAGGGGAAGGCCACGCGGCACAACGAAGATCAGCGCTGGAGGATGATCTCTTCTGCTAGCGGGGCCTTGGGATCCCTGCCAATCAAGGTACTTAACAGTTGTGGCAGGCGGGCAGCAGCAGCGATCGGGGAGGGTGGGGTGGAGGCAGCAGCGATCAGGGGGAGGTGGTGGTGACAGCAGTAGCGATGGGGGGCAGCGGCGGCAGCAGCAATCCTGGGGGGGGGGAGGTGGTAGCGACGATCCTGGGAGGGGCCAGTGGCGGCCTTGGCCCAGGCCCAGCTCAGTCTCTCGGCGGCCCTGCTGCACTGTCATATAGGATGGAATGCTCCTTGGTCAGTCAGTATTTCTCATAACAAAGGAGAAGGAAACAGAATCATAATATTTCTCCTTCCCTACAGGGAGAAGTGATAAAACCAAGAGCTGCAAACATGTAAACCGATTACAATAGTAAAACTAAAATGTAAAAATGCAGCAACACAGTCTATCAGAGTGTCATGATTGTGACTATATTCCTTGTCGGACTTGCTTTGGGGTCCCTCCAGCCAAGCCAAGCCTGTTTGTAAATCCTGAAGCCTGTGGAAAAATCCTGAAATCCGTTCCAGTCCAGGCTAGTCCATTCCTGGATCCTGTTCCAGCCAAGCCAGGCTCTGCTGTTGTTGCTGCCAAGCCCCATCCTTACTGGTGACCTCATCTGTAGTACCTTTGTTAAGTACCTGAGACCTTTCAGGCTTTGTCTTTGCAACAGAAGTCGTCTGATGAGTTGCTCGTCGGTGAGTGTTTGTTGCAGTGCTACCCTGCTTACTTCTTATTCTGGCTTGACCCTGCTTGTTTCTGGAGTATTTTACTGTTGCTGCCTGCCTTTGACCCTGCTTGTTTTCTGGAGTATTCTACTGTTGCTGCCTGCCTTTGACCCTGCTTGTTTTCTGGAGTATTCTACTGTTGCTGTCTGCCTTTGTTCCTGCTTGTTTCCTGGGCTACTTGACTGTTTGCTGGCCGCCTGCTGGACCTTGCAGTTCTGGTTTTCCCTTCTGTTCCATAGTCCTGCCGGCTGCCCGCACCCAGGGGCTCAACCCCTGGGGAACAGCGGGTCAAGCGCAGGTGAAGTCTAGCTGTTCCTGCCCTGCCTGTTCCAGCTTGCTCTGCCTCAGCTGCAGCTTCAGTCCGGTGGTTCCAGTCCTGTTTTTACCAGTCCATCTGTTCTGCCTTGTCTCGTGTTTGGGTGGTTCTCCTGCTGCTGCTGCTGCTGCTGCTGCTGCCGCTCCTCGTCAGTGGTCCAAGGGCTCATGAGTCCAAATTATCCTTAAGAGTCTGACACAGAGACAACTAACCAATAGGAACCACCAGAAAAAAATAGGGTGGGTCTCTGGATTCATCTGCTGTGACTAAAGGAAAGAAAATGATGAGGTAAAACATCATTTTTCATTCCTTAGCATCAGCAGCAGATGAATCCAGAGACTTGTGAGATGTAGAAAAACATACTCAGGTCCATCACAGCAGTTTGCAGGTCCCTGGAGCAGTTGTAGTGGGTGCAGTGCACTTCAGGCAGGCGGACCCAGGCCCATCCCCCCACCTATTATACTTGTGGTGGTAAATGTGAGCCCTACAAAACCAAAACCCACCACAAACCCACTGTACCCACATCTAGGTGCCCCCCTTCACCCGTAAGGGCTATGGTAGTGGTGTACAGTTGTGGCTAGTGGGGTTTGGAGGGGTTTGGGGGGGCACATTAATTGTGGATATCCTGAAGATCTGACTGGCAAGGGGGTACTCCAGGACCGACTTGAGAAACACTGTTCTAACCTGCCATGAAAAGACTCTGTGCTGTGCTCTCATTAGGTGAAATAGGTGGTTGCCTAGAGCACTGAGATTCCTTCCTCTCCTGTTGCCTTTATCTCAGTACACTGCTCTTCAGCTCAACCTCTGTGACCAGGGCCGTGCCAAGGGCTCTGGTGCCCCCCTGCAGACTATCCATTGGTGCCCCCCCCCCCACGCCCTCCCCCCCCCCCGTCTCACTTCTTCATTAGATGTTTCTCCATTGCTACCTGTCTTTCCTTTAGACTGAAAACTACAGGCCCAGCCAGACCTGACAAAAGGGTCTACCACACCCCTTCAAATGTCAAGCTATACTAGAAACTGTAATTAGCTTACACAGGAAAGCAGTTTAAAAAAAATAAACACAATTCCTGCTGTTTCTTAACACTGCTCTCCAGAGAAAAGCACTGCCTTTATAAAGAGGCTTTTCAGTGGACTTAGCTTATTAAAAACTATTCGCATAATTAGGAATGGCTACACCCTTGTAACTGCAGAGACCTAAGCTTGATTATGCATGTTCCTGTCTTTGTTACAGTGGTTGGTGGGGGGGGGGGTCTCTTCATCTCATTTACACAGTCTGACCTCCCCTGGCTCACTGGGAGCCCAGTCTCTTGGAGACTGCTATACATTGCAAATAAGATAGCAGATGTAAATTCTCAAAGTGGACATATTCCAAACACGAAAATGAAATAAAACTATTTTTTTCTACCTTTGTTGGCTGGTGACTTTCTTTTTCTGATCATGCTGGCCCAGTATCTGATTCTGTTGCTGGTATCTGTCCTCTTAACTCTGTTTCCAGGGCTTCCTTTCCACTGTATGTATCCCTCATTGATAAGTCTCTGACTCTAAAGTTTAGCAATTTCATTAAAGCAAAATGTATTTTCAAATATCACATCTCTCCCTATCCAAGCAGAATGTTTTATATAAAAACAAACACACAAAAAAAGCAATCAGATTTTTACTTACCAGCTATTCTACACTATACGTCAGCTAAACTTTCTCTTTGAAGCTCAGCCAATTAAATGGATTTTAGCTGTAGCTATGATAATTATGTACACATCATTGCAGTCATGCCCTCCTCTCAGTGTACATGCTCAAAAAAACAAAAACTTTGAACCACTTACAGATACAATTACACTATTATTTTGTATTTCTCTCCAGTCTCACTTGCACACCTGCCTCCAAACCTGTTCTCTTTAGTTTGAATGTTGTTCCAGCTCACCCTGAATGAAAGTTATTCACACACCAAAGCCATAAATAGCTGCTGGTTATACTCTTTGAAGCAGCTTTAGCAGAGCAGCGTGTCTGTCTCAGCACTGGTGGGCTACCTTCACTTCCTGATGCGGGAAAGCCAGGGGAGAGAGGAGAATCACAACTTCAGGTAAAAGATTTTGCAAGTGAGTGGCGCCCTCTAGAGGTCCGCGCCCCCCCTGCGTTGCTTACCTCGCTTACCGTGTCAGCACGGCCCTGTCTGTGACTATCAGAAGGAAGACTCTTTAATAGCACATCAGTCACTTTTGTCACATAGTGCCAATATTGTGAAATTATGGGATATGATAGCCCATACCACAGCAAGATTGACCCTGCGCAGAACAAGAGACTAATCCACTATTAAAGCACCCCTCATCCTGCTGGCTACTGTGGCTCAGCCACCAAGAAGTGCTTGCGTAGGGCTGCAGGGGAACTCCTATTACCACCAAAATCCCAACATTCCCTACTCTTGCCATTGACCTCACCATTATCACCAGGATAAGTCCCTATCATTAACAATAATGTGATTATAAATTATGGAGAAGATGCTTTTTCCTCAAGCTGTGATTGGAGGAGGGACTGGCAGGGATACCTTACATAGGTTGTGAGGGGGACAGTAAGAGAGTTATACCCCACATGAGGCAGGGAGGGACAGAGAGAAGACCTAGAGAGGACAGGGAGAAGACGCCCCCATGGGGTTGGATGGCTACGATAAGCATATACAGAAAGTGAGGCCTGCATGAGATGGTAGAGGTGGGCAGGAAAAGCCACTAAAATCACATAGGGTTAGGGATCTGGGAGAAATGAAAGTAAAAGGGTCATGGATTTGATTTACTGCTTTTCTGTGGGTACAAAGCAGTTTACATATACAATACGCAGGTACTTTTTCTGTCCCTAGTGGGCTCACAATCTGAGGGCTTCTTTTACAAAATTGCACTAGCGATTCCCATGCGGCAAATGAGAGGAAGCCCAATGGGCTTCTTCTCATTTGCCGCACCGAGAATTAGTAGCGCAGCTTTGTAAAAGAAGCCCTAGGTTGTTTTGTACCTGGGGCAATGGAGCAGGACGGGCTGTTATAGATTCTTACACAGACATCACATACCAGCAGAATCCTTCACCTCAGTTGCAGATGCAAACATGACTCTCACCTGATACAAAATAGGGAACCACAAAAACATGCAGACAAAACTGAAAGCAGATATGTTTTGCAACACCAGAAAAATAGAAAGACATGCATGTCCTCCTGTACCGTTCAAAATAAAGCCGACAGATGTAAATTCTCAACACCACATAATTCAATCAATAAACTGAAAATAAAATAATTACTACCTTTGTGGTATGGTGAATTTATTCCCTTCCAATTATCTTGTTCCCAATCTTTGGTTCTGCTTTCCTCTGACTATGCTCTTAACTCTGTTTCCAGGGCTTCCTTTCTCACCTAATGCCCTTTGCCTGTTTGGCACTGATCTTTTGTGTTCAGCTTTCATCAAATTCTCTGCCGCCTCCTCAAATCTATCTTGTTTTCCCTTCTTTTCCCTTCATGTGCAGATTCTCCCTTCTTCCCTTCATGTTCAGCTGGTCTCCCCTCTTCCCTTCCCTTCTGTGAAGCATGTCATCCCTCTTCCCTTCATGTGCAGCATGTCTCACTTCTTCCCTTCATGTTCAACCTGTCTCCCCTCTTCCCTTCCCTTACATACTGCATGTCTCCCCTTCCCTTATGTGCAGCATGTCTCCCCTCTTCCCTTTATGTGCAGTATGTCTCTCTTCTTCCCTTCCCTATATGTACATTTCACTCATTTTCTGCTGTGGTATTATTGTCTCTCCTACTTCTTCTTTCCTGCAGGTCCTGGAACTTCTCTCCTTCCCCCCACCCCCAAAGTCCTCCCTCTCCACGCCCCCTCTCTTCACCCAACTCATTGGATCTCTCTCTTCCCTAACTGACCCCCCTGCCTAACACCTCTCTCCCTCCTTGCCCCCTGATGCAGCACCGCCCCCACTCCTTGTCCCTCATGCAGAACCTCTCCCTTCCTTGACCCCTTGTGTCAGTCTTCAAAATTATTTCCCAGATTTGCTTCTCCATTTCTTCTCATCTTCTTCTTTTCCTTCTCTACATCTGTCTGCCACTATGTTTTTTTTCCACTCTGTCTTCTCTAGCACCTGCCCACTATGTCCCCACCCTTCCCCGTGTCCCTGCCCCTTCTACTGTCCAGCTCTTTCCCCTCATCCAAAGGCAGGCATCTCTCTCAATGTTTCTCTTTCCATATTTGGGTCCAGCGACTTTCCCACTCTTCCCTCTGCTCATCTGCCTCCCCCCCCCCCCCCAGGATCTCTCTCTCTCCTTCTCTCCATTACTCCAGCCTCTCTCCCACTCTCTTTCTCACTGATCTCTCTCTTATGTCCAGGTCACCTCCCCCTCTCCAGCATCTCTCTCCCTCCCTGTCTCATGGTCATGCACCTTTGTCAGTGTTGCCAGGTGGGCGGTTTTACCGCCCAATTGGGCGGTTTTCCGCGACCCGCCGCGGGAAATTTTTGCCCGCGGCGGGTTGCGGTTTTTTGGGCTGTTTTTTGGGCTTCAGGGCGGTTTTTTCGGCCGCGGGGGGGGGGGGGGGCGGGGTTAGTGACGTTTTTGGGTGGGGTTAGTGACGTTTTGGGCGGGGTTAGTGACGTGGGAGGCGGGGCCGATGACGTAGGAGGCGGGGCCGATGACGTGGGAGGCGGGGCCGATGACGGGGAGGCGGGGCCGATGACGGGGAGGCGGGGCCGGTGACGTGGGAGGCGGGGCCGGTGATGGCGGGGGCGGGGTGATGACGCGGGGGTGGGGGTGTCAGGGGCGGGGTTTGTGTTTGGGCGGGTTTTGGGCTGTTTTTTGGGCTGGATTGGGCTGGAAAAAAAATTTCCACCTGGCAACCCTGACCTTTGTTTCTCTGCCCATCCTGTACTGCTCTGCTCAGCTGATGGGCAACATTTTTCTCCTCTCTCCCCCCGAAGTTCAGGCATCTTCCACCCACACCTGCACCGCTACCCCCAGAACTGGCATCTTCCACCCTTGGCCCCTCCCCTCCCTGAGAAAGCATCTTCTACCCACGCCCATGCCCCTCCAGAACTGTCATCTTCCACCCACGCCTGTGCTCCCCCCCCCCAAGAACCAGCATTTCCCACCTGTGCCCCCACTCCCCGAGAACCGGCATCTTCCACCCACGCCCCCCCCCCCCCCGAGGTCCAGCAACTATTTTTATGTCTTTCCTCCTCTCCCCGACACTCTTTCAACCTTCTCATTGAATACCAGCAGCATCGGTGTTCCAGGCAGGCCGCTCCCTGAAGCTATTTTCTGCAGTTCCCACCTATGGCGGGGACAGGAAGTTGCATCAGAGGAAGTGGGAGCTGCAGAAAGAAAGCTCCCAGGTTTGGCCTGCCTTGATAGCTGACACTGCTGGTACTTAAAAGAGACGGTTGGAAGAGTGTTGAGAGAGGAGGAAAGGAATAAAAAGTTGGCAGACCTCATGGGGGGGCTGTGGGTGATAGATGTCGGTCCGGGAGGGTGGTGCAGGTAAAAGACGTCAGTTAGAATGGGGGAGGCATGTGGGCAGGTGGAAGATGCAGCATTTCTCTGGGATCCCCGTGACACACCTCAGAAGCAGCCATAGCACAGCAGTTGAAAAACACTGCTTTAAGTCCAGAGAGTATAGCCAATTGTGTTTCTGAATTATTGGACTTTTCTCGGATTAGGAATTTGTTCAGGACCCTTAGGTCTAGGATGGGATGCATACCCCCTGTTTTCTTCTGCACAATGAAGTACCTGGAATAGAATCCCTGCCCTTCTTCCCCTGGTGGAACGGGCTCGACTGCATGGACCTTCAGAAGGACAGAGTTCCTCTGCAAGTATCTGCCTGTGCTGACAGCCGAACGAATGAGCTCTCAGTGGGCAATTTGGAGGATTTTGATACCAACTGTGTGCGTATCCCAGGTGGACTATTTGAAGAACCCACCCGTTGGAGGTTATAAGGGGCTACCTTTCGTGGAAAAACTTCAGCCTTCTCCTGACCAGCAAGTCATCCAGGATGGACACTTTTACTGTGGCTATGCTCTGCTGAAGCTCATTTCCTGCTTTGCCTGGGGAGTGGTAGGGGCCTTTGGTGCATGCTATTGACATGAACGAGAGTGCTAGAACTGAGCCTGAACAGGCTGATGAGCCAAGAGGTTGTATCTACGCATTAGGGCTGAGCCTGAACAGGCTGGTGAACCAAGGGGTTGTATCTACGCCTCTTGATAGTAACAGGTACTCCTCCTTGGTTTACCAAAAGTCCTCCTAGCTGAGGATATAGATGCAGAAGGCGCCCGGCGGGAGACAGAAGAGATGGTATCGGTATGCCTTTTTTTTTATTTGGTCAGCGACCTCCTCAATCTTCTCTCCAAAGAGGTACCCCCCCCCCCCCCCCCCACTTCCCTGCATGGTGTATCTGTCAACCTCTGCTGAACAGAATGTTCCAAGTCAGAAACACACAGCCATGAGAGTCTGCGTATCACTATATTCTGAGCAGAGATCCTGGTTGCCACATCAAAAGTGTCATAAGTCCAAGTCAGAAACACACAGCCATGAGAGTCTGCGCATCACTATATTCTGAGCAGAGATCCTGGTTGCCACATCAAAAGTGTCGTAAGTGCCCCTGGCCAGGAACTCAATATGCCTTTTGCTGCTTGACCAACTGGCGAAGTGACTCAGCCTACTCCAAATGGAGCGTCTCAACTAGGTCCAACAACTTGCACACTGAGTTTCGTAAGTGGATGCTTGTGAAGAGCTGGTATGAATGTATTTGGAAGATGAGCATTGAAGCTTGGTACATCTTCCTCCCAAAAGAATACAGGGTTCTAGCTTCTCTACCTGAGGGTGCCAAGGCATATTCTCTGGAACTCCTGGCTCTTTTGAGAGTGGATTCCACCACCATAGAATTGTGAGGCAACAGAGGCTTATAAAAACCAGGTGCACTGTGAATCCGATACTGGGAGTACCTCATGGAGAGGGACAGTCACAGCCTCCCTAGGAGGAGACGTGTAGTCCAGGACCTTGAGCATCTTAGCCCTAGACTCGTCCTCCACTTCCAAAGGAAATGGAATGACATCAACTATTTCCTTAACAAAAGAAGGGAATGAAAGGCTCTCCAGAGGAGACTTTCTCCTTTCAGGTGGAGGGGAGGGTTCAAAGGGAATTCCATAGGACTCATCCGAGGAAAAGTACCTTGGATCTTCCTCTGAATCCCATGAGCGCTCATCTTTGGTGTCAGACAATACCTGCTGATGGGAGTGTCAAGACTGAACCTACCTCTATGTGAAGGAACCATGCCCTTGAGAACAGAGTCGAGAAGTCGGTTCTCGCTTCAACTCCGGCAAAGCTTCCTCCACCAACGTCAAGGGAGTGCTGTCTTGGGTGGCAGTTGACACTGGAGTCGAATGTGGCATTGGTATTGGAGGCCGCACTGCAGGCTGAGGGCCAAGCGGAGCCACAATGGTAGGCAGGGTAGGCACAAGCACCCTCGATACCGATGAACACTGTTGCATTAAGCAATCCAAGAACTCAGGGAGCAAGCAAGGTCTGGATGTGCTCATCAAGGGTCAACACTGGGAAAAGCTGGGGTGATGGTTCAGGCACAGGTTGCAGAGCTGCCATGGTCGATGCGGCAGCTGGGGCCTGGCTGCTGGGAAACCGATGCATTGGCATCTCCTGTATGGAGGGGGAGCAGTCCTCCCAGCGTCGATGCTTCTCGAGTGCCAAATCCTTCGACACCCCGGAGTTCCTGTCACCAAGCATCAAGGGCAATTGATGATGATGCTTCTTGACCTTCCCCCAAAGTGCATCACCGAGGCTTCTCAGTGCCGACAAGGATGACATGGAATCCACACGTCGCCTTGGAGTTGGGTCTGATGATGGGCGGTCTCGGGGGCTCTGCACAGCAGGATGCCTTGAGGCAGATGGAGACCCACTCGATGCTTCACTACTCCCAGTATTTACAGGTCTAGCAGCAGCCATGCTTACCAACGCTCCCGATGCCAGTGTGATGCTCAATGTCGATGCCGATGTTGAGGAACCAGTCTTGGCTCCAAAAATCCTCTCTCGTTGAACATCTCTGGAAACCTAGGTCCTCTTCTTCATGTGAAGACAGAGAACACAGTTAATGGGGCTATGTGGTTGAGCCCAAGTCACTGAAGACATCAAGAATGGGTGTCCTTCCCATAGATCGTCCGATTGCACCAGGTACTGTTCTGTCCTCTGACAGCCTTGCACTAGCTTATAATGTGATCCTAAAATGTGTTTAATGCCTTTACTGTTATTCTCATTTCTACGGATTTTCACTGCTGCAGTTTCTCACTGCAAAGATACGTGAGCAATGCATTGTGGGTAATGTAGTTCACAGGCAGTGCAGCCACACTTGCTTCTCTGTGTAAGAACAGTTACCACTGGTGGTGAGGCTGCCCAGACCTCTTTTCTCTCTCAGCCAAGCCTGGCTCCTGTGTCTACTTGCTATCATTTCCTGTTCAGTCATACTATCTCTGTCCTGAGAGGTCAGCCAGGTATGACCTTTCCCTCCAATCGAGAGCCATCCTCTAGGACCACCCCTTGCTACCCGATGGCAGGCTCTGTCCCCATTGGTCTCTATCGGCTCCTCCCTGAGCCTGTGTGAAGCCTCAACACCTCTTTGTCCCTTCAGCCATGAGGCATTCCACCATTTTGCTAGAGACATGAACATGCATCATCTTATTCCAGACAGCTCTGTCCTGCTGAAACTCCCTGTAACGAACCTGTTTTTTTTACCTTAAACATATCTTCTCCCTAAAGAGATATCGCACATTCCAGTCACCCAGCTTTGAACCATTTCTACCTGTTCAACTGTCTTTCTCCCCTGCAATAAAGCAACCTCTCCTCAGATCTCCACCTCCAACAGCTCTCAGATTAAGGAGTCTCTGTGCCCTGGAGCAGCACTTCTGAACATCTGACTGTGAGTAAATTATTTGTGATTTATTCAATAAAAGAGACTCCAGAAAAATAATAGAGACTTCAGGTGTGATTGGTGAGCCAAGGTTATACTCCAAGATATCAGAGACTTTACGGTAACAAGTCTATGAGAGTCTTGATAGGTACAGCACTTAAAACCCTTTAGGGTCCAATGTTCCCGTAATAAGCCATTTGGGAACAGATTGATGGGAACATTGGACACTAAAGGGTTAAAGCCACTGGGAACCTTCGTGGACATGGAAGAAAAAAACTTCCTTGGCTAAATTAAATGAAGCAATGGTGCCTGAAAAAGGAGCAAAGCATGGCAAAAAAAAAATAAAAGGAAAATCCTGGCCAAAGTCAAGGCCTAAAAGTGGCCGAACGACAATGACAGAAAAAAAAAAAAAAAAGGAAACTTAAAACTAGGCAAAAATAAACTATTTGAGAGAAAGACATAAAAAGGGGGTTCCACAACTGGGGAACACAACTAAAGGACAAAAAAAAAATCGCCAAAAGGCAAAAAAAGATCTTTAGGACCAAGTGATCTGAGGAGATGGTAAAAATATGCCCTCTCCTCATTGCGGTATAATAAGAACTGAGGCGACCGCATTCTCGTGGTGGGCAGTAAGGCACTCGCGTATGTGTAGTGAAGTCCCAGACTGGGAGATGTGGGTTGGTGTACTTGTGAGAATAAATAAGCCTGCTTCTCTTCAGAGAATAATTTTTAGTATGTGTTTTTTTTTTTTTATCTCCAATGCTATCTTCTTTTCAAGGTCTCTCTTTGTCTTCCTTAATAGCGCTTTGCATTTGACTTGCCATTCCTTATGCTGTTTCCTATTATTTTCAGTTGGATCCTTCCAATTTCTGAAGGATTTTCTTTTAGCCCTAATAGCTTCTTTTCACCTCCTTTTAAGCACACTGGCTGCTGTTTGGCCTTCCTTCCTGCTTTCTTTTTTTAATATATGGAACATATCTGGTCATCCACATCCGATATAAACTTTTGACCTTTGCAGCTGATGCCTTCCTTCCCGACGTGCGAGTATAGGTCCCTCTGTCTTATGAGATAGTGAGGGAGAGTATGTGTGAATACTTAGACTCAGACAACACCTTCTATAGGTGAGTAACTTCACTTTCTCTGAGGACAAGTAGGCCACTGTATTCTCACAGTTGGGAATCCCCAGCTACCAGGCTCACCAAAAGCAATGCTAGGACAATAGGAACTTGAAACATCTAGACAGCGAACACATTCTTCAGGACTGCCTGCCCATCATGTCAGCTGTCACATCAGGTGTCCTGATCAAGGCAGTACACAGAAGACCATATTGCAGGTTTGCAAATCTCCTCTAAGGAAGCTGACCTCAAATGGGCTACCAATATAGCCAAGGCCATGACCTTCCACAGTCAGCCCAGCCAAGCTTTAAGTAAAGAAGATGCAATCTGCTAGCCAGTCAGAAATCGTACATTTGCTGATGGCTACTCTCATCCTGTTTGAGTCAAAAAAACCCCACAAAAATCTGGGTGGACTGTCTATGGGCTTTAGTCCGCTCCAGATAGAAAGACAAAGCACACTTGCAGTCTAAGGTATGCAGTCTCGCCAGAGTGGGCATGTGGTTTTGGGAAATATGTTGTCAGGATGACTGACTGATTAACATGGAACTCTGACACTACCTTAGGAAGGGTGCATATGGAGAACTACTCTATTGTGGTAAAACTTAGTCTAAGGTGGATCAGCTACTGGGGCCTGAAGCTCACTGACTCTGGAAGCTAAAGTGACCGCCACCCAAAGCACAACTTTTCAGGTCAAATACTTCAGATGACAGGAATCGTCTCAAAAGGAGCTTTCATCAGCAGGGTGAGGACAATGTTGAGATCTCATGACAGAGTTGAATGTTTTAACAACACATTCAAACTAGAAACGACAGGTCAAACTCAAAAAGCAGTATTGCAAACACCACTCAGTCTGTCCCAAAAAAAGGATAAATCAAAATAATTCCATTGTGATAAAAATATAAACTCACATTTTTTTATATTAATGCAAATAAAATCTTTAAAAAAAAAGACAACTGTCCAGAGCTCAAAAGGAGGTTTTTATGGCAATGATTGAGACATGAGTCACAGTAATGCTACCCTAATAGTTGCTATTGTTTAGACAGTTTAAACAGGTGAGCACGGCTATGGAGGTCTTTTCCTCTAATTGAATTTCTATGTGAATTAATATTTTCATCACAATATAATTATTTTGATGGCAGAATTTGGAATGGTAGTCCCCCAGTCTAATTTGATTGAATTGTCCATCAGAGAAGGGCATGAGTTAACTCTGGCGGAATCTGGATTGCATCCCCTAGATTCCCAGCTGCCTGAGACCACTGAGAGGTTAGGATCCATTGGGCTGTTCTCAAATGGAGCCGTGTCATAGAAGTGATATGCACTGTTGAGGCCATGTGGTCCATCAATTTCAACACTTTTTGAGCTGCAACATGCTTGTTGTTTTTGGACCTGTGAGGCTAGTGCTTTCAAGGTGTCTGCTCTCACTCGTGGGAGAAAAGCCTGAGACTGCAATGTATCGAGCAGGGCTCCTGTGTACTCCAATCACTGGATTAGAAGAAGGTGGGACCTAGTTTATGATAAACCCCAGCAGCTTCAACACCTGAATATTTAGGCATACTGACTCCAGTCACCCCCTCCTGCGATGTGCTCTTGACCAGTGAATCATCCAGATAAGTAAACACATATACTCCCAGTCTCTGTAAATACACTGCTACTACTGCTAGACACTTGGTGAATACCTTAGGAGTTGACACGAGGCTAAATAACAGAACGTGATACTGGTAGTGGTGTTTCCCTGTCTGAAACCTGAGAACTCCTGTAACTGCAAAGTATTGTGGGTATATGCATCTTTCAGGTCCAGAGAGTATAGCCAATCTTTTTCCTGAATTATGGGGAGAAGGGTGCCCATGGAAATCATCCTCAACTTTTCTTAGACCAGAAATTTGTTCAGGGCCCTTAGATCTAGGAAGGGATGAAATCCCTCCATCTTTTTGGGCACAAGGAAATGCCGGGAATAGAATCCCTTCCCTTCTTGCCTGGGTGGTACAAGTTTGACCGCATTGGCCTGTAGAAGGGTTGAGATTTCCTCTGCAAGTATCTGCTTGTGCTGAGAGCTGATGTACGAAGCTCTTGGTGGGCATTTTGGTGGTCTTTGACACCAATGAAGGGCATAAATGAGATGGACTATTTGAAGAACCCACTGGTCAGAGGGGTAAGAATTCAGCCTCCCCCCTACCGGTAAGCCATCCGAGATGGTTACTTTGATCATGGCTATGCTCTCCTGGAGCTAGTCAAAAGCTCGTCCCTTGCTTTGACTAGAGAGCTAGCTGGGGCTTTTGAGGGCAAGACTGGCAAGGCTAAGAACACTGGGCCTAGGGGTGTTGGGCAGAGCAGATGGTGGAAGCCTACGCCCTAAGAGTAGTAGGGTTGCCGCCTAGGCCCACCCGAAAGCCTCCTAGAAGAGGAGGAGGTTGCAGCTGGAGGTTACTGAGATAGGGTTTGGATGATACCTCTATGTTTCTTGACAAGGTCCGCGACCTCTTCTACCTTATCTTCAAACAGGTTGTCACCTTAGCAAGGAACTTCCGCCAACCTCTCTGCAGAGAGTTTGGACACTATATCAAGAGTCATATATACCCCATCCAAATATTTTCTACACTCCAGCTGCTTACTGGCCAACTGGCAAAGTTCTGTGGCATGCTCCTGTGGGACAGAATCCACAAGACGTGGAGGGGCATAATCGAAAGGGACGTCCAAGTTTTGATAAGGACGTCCTCGCAAAACATCCCCATCCAGGGACTGGGAAACCCATATTTTCGAAACAAGATGGACATCCATCTTTTGTTTCGATAATACGGTCAGGGACGCCCAAATCCTGAAATCTGGTCATCCTTAGAGATGGTCGTCCCTAGATTTGGTTGTTTCTGATTTTCGGTGATAATGGAAACCAAGGACATCCATCTCAGAAATGACCAAATGCAAGCCATTTCCTCGTGGAAGGAGTCAGCATTTGTAGTGCACTGGTCCCTCTGACATGCCAGGATACCAACCGGGCACCCTAGGGGGCACTGCAGTGGACTTCATAAATTGCTCTCAAGTACATAGCTCCCTTACCTTGTGTGCTGAGCCCCTCAACCCCCCCCCCCAAACCCACAACTGTACACCACTACCATAGCCCTTACGGGTGAAGGGGGCACCTAGATGGGTTTCTGGTGGGTTTTGGAGGGCTCACTGTTTCCTCCACAAACGTAACAGGTAAGGGGATGGGCTTGGGTCCGCCTGCCTGAAGTGCACTGCACCCACTAAAACTGCTCCAGGTCCTGGGTATGACATCTGAGGCTGGCAATCAATATTTTTAAAAATGTTTTTTGAGGGTGGGAGGGGGTTAGTGACCATTGGGAGAGTAAGGGGAGGTCATCCCCGATTCTCTCCGGTGGTCATCTGGTCATTTCGGGCACCTTTTTGTGCCTTGGTCGTAAGAAAAACACGACCGGGTAAAGTCATCCAAGTGTTCGTCAGGGACATCCTTGTTTCTTTCGATTATGGGTCGAGGACGTCCTAGTATTAGGCACACCCAAGTCCCGCCTTCACTATGCCTCCGATACACTTCCTTGAACTTTGGCCATCCCTGCGACGGAGTGCAGTTGGGACGCCCAAAATCGGCTTTCGATTATACCGATTTGGACGACCCTGTGAGAAGGACGCCCATCTTCCGATTTATGTTGAAAGATGGGAATCCTTCTCTTTCGAAAATGAGCCCAATAGTGTACTGTGGGCCAAAGATTGCAAGTAAAGGCTCATGTACAGCTGGTAGGACTAGATGTGGGGAATAAGCATCGAGGCCTGAAAAGCTTTTCTCCCAAACGAGTCCAATGTCTGAGCCTCTCTACCTGGGGGCACCGAGGAATGAGTCCTGGACCTCCTAGCTCATTTGAATTCAGATTCAACCACCAGAGAGTGGTGAGGCAGCTGGGCCCTTACCCTCTCTGGCACCCTCGTATCCAGAAGACTCCCTGAATCTTATGAACCATCCCACTCAGGCTCTTCACTGTACTCAGACTGGGCTGACTGAGGTGTGTCTGCCATGTCCATGCCCCGAAGAGCGCGTAGGTACAGCCCTACCCTCCAACTCTGGGGAAGCTTCCTCCTCTGACATCGAGAGCAGTACTGTATGTGTCAATGTTGCCACCCTTTGAGGTACCGGCGTCAAGGTTCACTGCACAGGCGTGGGTTGAGCCTCAGGAAGAATCTGGGACCGATCTGCAGCTGGCACAAGCACCCTTGATGCCTGAGCAATGTGCAGCTGCAGCATCTGCGCCAGCTCCTCCTTCAGCAAGGCTCAGAACCACTCATCAAAGGAAGGCATCGTCAAAGGTGGGGGAGCTGGGAGAGAGGCAGCCTGAGAAAGCATCGGTGCAGAAATGGTAGTGGGGACCTGGCTGCCCACAGACTTGTGAACCAGCATCTCTTCCAAAGATGGGGAGTGCTCCTCCCAATGCCAGCACTTCAAAGCACTGATAAAGCCTATGTCCCCGTGCTCCTAGCATTATGTGTCTATGAGGACCATCACGGTCCTTTGGTGCTGACGAGGACAACATCGAATCCGTACGTGCCCTCGGTGTCTGGTCCGATGCTGACCAGTCCCAGGACCTACTCTCAGCGCCTGATGTTGACAGAGGTGGAGACCTTCTCAATGCCGGTGCACTCCCAGTGGATGTTGAAGTCTTGACAGCCATCAAGGTCAATGCTTCCAGTGCCAATCACGATATACTGGCCTTGAGGAGCCAAAAGGGCTCTCCTGTTAGACCTGCCATGCCCTCAACTAAATTTTTAAACAGAGAGAAGAAGAATTAGGCTCATGGTCAGGCCCAAGGCACCCGATGCACTATGAGTGTGGGTCCGTCACAGAAATCGCCCGATTACCTTGAGCGCACCTCTTGAAGCCATTGGGGCAGGGGGTGTTTGGAGACATCAAGAAAAGAATTGCAGCCAAATTAAACTCCTCGATTGGGAACCAAAAAAAGGGCAGAGTTCAAATTCAGGTTGGTAATCCAGCCTAAACGGGCCTTGCACTTCACGAAAAGATAAAGGAAACTTGAAGAGCTGAAAAAAATAGTAAAATAAAGGGAAATTAGAAAACAAAAACAATAAAAAAAAATAATAGCCAGTAAGAGAAAAGAACACCCATATGGGAAGGCACTGTGAAAGAGAACATGCGTCCTCCTGTTCCACGGAAAAAAACAAGACTGAGAGACCCACACTCATGTATCGGGTAGGAAGGCACCAGCGAATGCGCAGCGCGATGCTGCTATAAATTTCTCCAATAATCTCGCTAGTCAGCGTCCGCACTGTGCTCCATTGGATGACATCACCCATCTGTGAGAATACGATGGCCTGCTTGTTCTTGGAGAAGTCTTTCACTTTGTGGAGGAGTGCTTGGTTTGCTGTTTGAAACGCTGCCTGAGAAGAACATAAGAGAGTTTCTTGAATGCCGGCATTCAAACTCAGAAGTAGTCAAGGTTATCACTGACAGTGTATTGTTGGCCATTAAAAGTAACACTTCAGTATTATCAATTCAGGATATAAATGAACACATGGCAAAACAATGTATATCCAATTACTCGATAGCAGGAGAAGCAAAAAATATGCTTATGAGTTCTTGGAAATCATTAACAGTGTTGTACAAAAGAATATCATAGATGAAATCAGATCATCCATTGTTTCATATTTCATTGATGAAAGTACAGACATTATCAGTTACTAAATATCTTATATTGTACTTCAAGTTCAGACCCTTGGACTCATCCTATATAATAATTCTCACCTGGAACATTCTGAAGCTCACTCTGTGGGAGGGAAACACTGAAGGCTAGGCTGTCAGCAACACTCACTCTCACTCATGCACCACTCACTGTCACTCAGGACCCGCCCTCAGCCACGCCCCTTCCGGACATAATTCGCAACCCCAACGTTCTAAATGAAGCCTCAAAACCCCCTCAAAACCGGAACTGTGAGGCGCCAGAGATATCCTGTTTGCCCATGCCTGGAAACCGGAAGTCAGAACTGTGACATCCCCTGCCCCAAAACCTTGCAGTTTTGCCTGTAGTCATAATCGAACAAGAGGCAGAGAACAGCAGCACAAGAATTTCTAGAGGAAAAAAAAACCCGTTTTGTTTGCCTACTACAAAGAGAAGGTTTCAGCTCTTCGTTCGCCAACACACAGCACAGGAAGAGAGTCTCAGCAATCCCCTTACACAAAAAAAAAAAACCAACAGCTGAGCAGACTGATGTCCTCTCAAATACAGAGCACTAAAAACTTCCTCTTCTTTGCAACACATTGACAATTTTGCCTGCAGTCATAATCATAATCGAACAAGAGGCAGAGAAGAGGAGCACAAGAATTTCTACAGAAAAAAAAAAGGGTTTTGTTTGCCTACTACAAAAGGGAACGTTTCAGCTCTTCATTTGCCAACACACAGCAGAGGAAAAGAGTCTCAGCAATCTGCTCAGAGACACAAGAAAACTTTGACACCATCAACACTTGGACAACGTAAAAAGCAAAACGGCAAAGGGACTTTTTCTTTCTCATTCATACATTTGCTTTTCCTGTATGGGCCACATTGCAGCTGCAGGACATCAGCATACATTCACATCTGGGGCTGGGTTTTACTTTTTTTTAGGAGACGGGGCAAAACGACCCTGAAAATGGGGGGGAGGAAGGGAGAGATGGGGGGGGGGGCTGACCCTGGAACTTGAAGGGGGGGCGTGCACACGGACCCTGCAACTGGGCGGGAGGGGTAGAGGGCAGACCCTGGAACTGGCAGGGAGGGGGCTGGGCCACTCTCATTCTCACACTAACACTCTCGCACCCAGTCTCACTCTCTCTGTCACACACACACACACACACACATTCACTCTCTCTCTATTACACACTCACTCTCACACACACTCTGTTAAACACACACACTCCGAGGAAATCCTTGCTAGCGCCCATTTCATTTCTGTCAGAAACGGGCCTTTTCACTAGTTGGAATATAAAGCAATGTTGGAATTTTAAAGCTGCAAGGTGTGACACTGATGCTATAATCTCTACAATCAAAGATTTCTATTAAAAAGAACCACAAGATTGACCTAATGAAAATACGATGGCATTTGTGATATTAAATTGTGATATTTAATCCATCAAAACTGCCCTGCACATCAAGAAGATTTGTGGATATACAATGTATGGAAAGAAGTTGATTAGAGATATTGAAACTTTAAAGAGAATCATAAACACAGTCTTCTGTAAAGAAAAACAAATTTAAAGAGATTGATAATGCCTCGGAATGTGAATTTGTAGCTTTCAGACCTCGCAATGAAGTCCACTGGTTGTCTAAGTATTTTGCACTTCAAGCAACCATTTACAGCTACAAGCCTCTCAAAATATTTGAAGAGAAAGACAGCAATTCGATTTTTAAATATTGCTACAAGAAGCTAAACTCACTGGAATTTCATGTGTCATTTGATGTTCTAAATGACTTTTTGTCAGAGCTGGCTGTACTAACTACTAGAGCTATACTGAACAGCATATTTTACTATTCAGCCAAATACGAATAATGAAAACTATTATTAGGCCGAATATGAATACTGGGATATCTCTCTATATAAAACGCACCTCCAATGTTCTGAAGCCTCCACAAGTCCCAACATTCTAAATGCATGGTGGTGAAACCAGGAATTTGCCCATGAGTGTTGGCCCCACCCCCCATGTAAAACGTCATGATGTCGAGGGCGGAGCAATGACATTCAACCAATCGCATCGCGAACCCGTTACTAAGCGACAGAACGTGACATAAGACACGTCGCGGAACAATGAAAACCAGCAGCAACAGTTGCTACGCGACGTCAACAGCAATGCTAAAAGGACCATATAGATCTCTGCTCTCCACACAAACAACGGACACGGAGGGCATATGATGGAAGGAAAAAAACCAGCACATACACACACACTTTTACTCTTAACTGGCTATAATGAGCAACTGACCTGCCACTATCACAGGGACTGCTAGCTCCTCTCTCTCTCTCTCACTCACACACACATACACACGGGACACAGAGGGGATGGAAGACAAGGAACGAATCGTTGGGTATGGAGGGGGCGGCAGGGGAGATAAGGCAAGAACTGCCTCAAATGTTTGTGCTGTGCTATGTACAATTATAATGCTGTCTCTTCATTTAGACCCTACCCTTTCACACTCACTTTCACACACACGCACACACACACACACACACACACTTACACTGTCTGTATCTCACACACACACACGCACCCACACACATATACACACTCTCTCACACAGACACACAAACAGGCCTCAAATGGTTCAGCTGTCCTATGTAAAATTTCACTGCTGTCTCTTCATTTTCACCCTACCTGTGCACACTCTCTTTCACACAGAGAGACACACACACACTTACTCTGTGTCACACACACACAGACACACATACATATACACACTCTCACTCTCTCTATAGCCTTGCTAGCGCCCGTTTCATTTGTTTACGAAACAGGCCTTTTTTACTAGTTTTCTATATATGGCGCCTGAAAATTCCGTGCAGAAAAAATATATATATGCCTAGGCATATCTTCTAAAGTACACCTACATTTTATAGAATAGGCTTAAATTTTTGCATGGTATATAGAGTTATGCCAAGTGCCAAATTTAGTCATGGCCACTTATGAAATGTTGTACTTGGTGTAAATCCCGACGCCTAAATTAGGCATAAAGTGGGTGAATTCTATAATAACGCACATAGATTTTAGAAACACCCCACCCATGGCCATGCCCCCTTTTCAACTATGTGACTTAGAATTTATGCGCACCACATTACAGAATACGCTTAGTGAGTTCTGCACATAAATCTTATTTAATGCCAAGTAGTGCTGATAATTGCTTAACATTCAATTGACAGTGTTGATTAGCTAGTTAACTAATTAAGTTACAGGCATAGTTATAGAATATGCTTTGATTTCCACGCGAAAATTAAGGTGCAATATACAGAATCCAGCAGAATGGGCATTGAGCTTTAAAATAACAAATAATAAAAGAAACAACATGAAATCAGAAAACAAGTTTTTATTTCAGTAGGATTTAGCACAGTAGAGTCCCAGATTATTTGTATCTGAATTTACATCACTATTTGGCTGAATACAAATAAAGTATTTGGAACTGAAAGACTCCAGAGGAAATTGGAGAGTCATGGGATAGGAAGTAGTGTTCTATTGTGGATTAAAAACTGGTTAAAAGATAGAAAACAGAGAGTAGGGTTAAATGGTCAGTATTCTCAATGGAGAAGGGTAGTTAGTGGGGTTCCCCAGGGCTCTGTGCTGGGGCCGCTGCTTTTTAACATATTTATAAATGACCTAGAGATGGGAGTAACTAGTGAGGTAATTAAATTTGCTGATGACACAAAGTTATTCAAAGTCGTTAAATCGCGGCAGGATTGTGAAAAATTACAAGCGGACCTTACGAGACTGTGAGACTGGGCGTCTAAATGGCAGATGATGTTTAATGTGAGCAAGTGCAAAGTGATGCATGTGGGAAAGAGGAACCCAAATAATAGCTATGTCATGCAAGGTTCCACGTTAGGAGTCACGGACCAAGAAAGGGATTTAGGTGTCATCGTTGATGATACGTTGAAACCTTCTGCTCAGTGTGCTGTTGCGGCTAAGAAAACAAATAGAATGTTAGGTATTATTAGGAAAGGAATGGAAAACAAAAATGAGGATGTTATAATGCCTTTGTATCGCTCCATGGTGCGACCGCACCTCGAATATTGTGTTCAATTCTGGTCGCCACATCTCAAAAAAGATATAGTGGAATTACAAAAGGTGCAGAGAAGGGCGACAAAAATGATAAAGGGGATGGGACGACTTCCCTATGAGGAAAGGCTAAAGCGGCTAGGGCTCTTCAGCTTGGAGAAAAGGCAGCTAAGGAGAGATATGATAGAGGTCTATAAAATAATGAGTGAAGTAGAACGGGTAGATGTGAAGCGTCTGTTCACGCTTTCCAAAAATACTAGGACTAGGGGGCTTGCGATGAAGCTACAATGTAGTAAATTTAAAACGAATCGTAGAAAAATTTTCTTCACTCAACGTGTAATTAAACTCTGGAATTCGTTGCCAGAGAATGTGGTAAAGGCGGTTAGCTTAGCGGAGTTTAATAAAGGTTTGGACGGCATCCTAAAGGAAAAGTCCATAGACCGTTATTAAATGGACTTGGGGGAAATCCACTATTTCTGGGATAAGCAGTATAAAATGTTTTGTACGTTTTTGGGATCTTGCCATGCATCTGTGACCTGGATTGGCCACTGTTGGAAACAGGATGCTGGGCTCGATGGACCTTTGGTCTTTCCCAGTATGGCAATACTTATGTACTTATGTATGAATATTTGGTATAGCCCAACTAACTACCTTGCTTCAAAAATGTGGATTGATTCCTCTTGAAACATTTCATTTTGCACACGGTAAATTGAACAAGATATGAGGACAGTACCCGAGTGATCCAATTTGGTAGAGTGCCAATGTTAATGCGCTTCTTGATTGTTAGCATTCAACAAAATATTCAAGTGGATACTACTTCCATAATTATGTTCATAAACCTTCTGTGTACCCATTTAACAGAGGTTCCCATAGAACAAAGTTGAGGAGTGGTCTGCATTTGACAGTGCAACAACTGCACAGTGTGACTTGACCTTTGGAACAGAGCAGGTCAACTTGATGTTTACACTACCAAGATTTTCTTACCAAAAACAGTTATTCTCAGCCAGTACAATGACTTCAGATTTGCAGTATAAGAGAAAATCAAAAGCGAATTGGTCTCCATTTTATGAGATATGGTAACATTTTCACTTGAGAATGAACAGGTACAGGATCTGGCAAAGTTGATGGATATTAGAGGAACATTCCTAGCATCAAGTGCTGAATGTGAGAGCATGGCTTCAGTCTCATGAATAACTTGAAAACAAAATTACAGAATTGTCTGCAGGCTGATCATCTGGATATGCTAATGTGCACCGAGTTATTAACGTAATGGAGGCAAGATAGCTTTGTACAGAATGTCTTTTGTTTCGGCCTCCGCCAAAGATCGCAAGGAAAAACTAATCAATTGCAACCTGTCGTGCAATCTCAGACTCTGACCATGCAATACTGGATTAAGTTCTAAATTCAGGGGAGAAAAGGAAAGACAAACTTAACCTGATTCAGCTGTCAATCACTAGGCCTAGGAGAAAGGTCAGCATTTAAAGGCAGTAGAGTAGAGCTGCTTGTGTATACAGAAACTGTACTTCACTTTGGTGCCCAGGAGGCCGTTATTCTGCATCAAGAGTTAAGCTGTTTTCAGTTGTCTTTTTAAAAGTCTATATAATACTAAAGAATAAACTTATATATGGGAAACTCTGCATCCTTATGTTCATTGTAAACATGCTGTGTTTGACTCCAGTCAAGTGGACTTTGTAAAAAAAAACCTTCTAAGTAATAAAAAGTATACGATACCTGTAAAATTGCAGTATTTATTTTCTTTGTATTTGGGTAATGACTATTGACTAACCAACAATACTATACAATTATAGAGTGACAGAAACCAACTCTATGACTGAAATTTGCCGCTGATTTTTAACAAAAGCTGAAGCCGAAACCTGTGATGTCTTTATGTACACTGAATATTCCCTGTGAAGGAATAATGTTTATGCCAGAGCTGCCACAGGTAGGTAAGTAGTAAAGGTGAGGGGGAGGCATGCAATACTGAAAGTTTGTCCTGGCACCTAATATCCTTTCACTGACCCTGCCTGGCATGTGGGCCCCTGAGCTCTGAGAATAATGCAAGAACTATAGTACAATGAAGTCTGGTGCTCATAATCTGAAAAACGGAGTTCTGTAATCTTGAAAATAATAGTAGACATCGGTTTATGTCGATTCAATAAAAGGTTATCTCACAGTCTGGAAAGCTTTTCACTAAATATGTTTCAAGGCTGCTAAGGAAGGCCAGAAAGCACTTCAATTACAACTAAACTTTTTTTTTACTTAATAAATTGTTATTAATGAAAAATTAAATATAGAAGCCTCTTTTTATAGCACTTGTCCCTTATACCTTCAAGTGTTAGCAGGTGGGTTTTCATCTTTTTCATCATTCACATAATACATTAATCTATTGTATGAAGACATCCCATGATATATAATGTCTTTTGTGTATTGCCACTTAAGAGTACTATTTCTGTATTTGTGGCTGGCTGAGTCTGTAGGATCACTTAAGAGCAGGAGGTTGTTGGCCAACTGATACTTGGAAGGAATGTTTACTAGATTCAGTTTACAAGAATGGAACTGAAGAGAGAACAGCAAGTGCTGTCAAACTAATGGCTGCCCCCTTCACCCAGCCCTTTGGGTGCATGTTATAATTCTTCACGGACCTTTGCAAGGTGCACAAATGTTGCAGGTATCATTTTCGTCATTGGTTAAGTAGCAAAAGCCTCCTGTTTTGGCTATACCGGAATAAGTAGCGTTATCAGTGTCCGGTAAGTTGGTCACGTTTTTTTCCCAGTTTGCCCTGAGATTTTAGTGGTGTGATTGACAGCAGCAGACGGCTTCTGTCATCCTGCTTCTCAAGAACTGAACGGCCGCGGAGCAGAGGAGGGAATCCTCCCTTAAATGCTCTCTGCGGTAACGAAAACAAAACAAAAAAGTTACAGAATATTATCATAACCTTTTCAGATAAAAGGCAGTACCTTTTTTCCTCCCTGTCTCCTACAAGCTGTTTTGGTAAAATCGAGCCCACTGAAGAGCTCCCGGGCAGCCCCCGCCCCCTCCCTTGGCCACTTTCTTCCTGACTCTCTTCAGGTTTCTTTACGTTTTCTCCTGGGCTCAGGGCTGGACACGCCGATCCTGCAGCTAAGTGACGAGCCTCGGCGTTACCAGACCCCCTTACGCTGAACTTTTTTTTCACCCCCCCACCTGAACTATTCGAAGTATTGTAGAATTTAGGAGACATGGAAAGTGAATCGTCGGTGAGTATATATTTTTTTTTTTACTTGTGTTTGTGCGATGAGGGGGTATGTTGGCCGAGAGCCACACGGTTTGAACTGCCAACCCCCTCCGTCTTGTGAAAAAAAGACATTACTCCGAGTAAGGTCAGCGAATTAAAAAAATGTAGAAATTGAAATCTCTAAGCGCCAACCTTCAAAGCGAAAATAGACCGGAACGTGGTGCCAGTAGTTTGTCAGCGTTTAAATGTGTGTGTGTAGTGTCATTTCGGACGTTTAAAACCGGGTTACCTGTTCATGAAGTCGGTAGCCACTCGTATACATCTTCCCTGCGATCCGTGGTGCCAGAGGGGTTTTTAGACTTATGTACGTGTTGTATTTCTTCAGTGCCTAAAGCGAAAACGTATGTTTTTATTCCCTGATAAAAGCGGACGTTGTAGATGGTAATCAGGTTAGTGTCACGAGGCCCATGCGAATACCTGATTACCAGACGCTGTCCGTATACATTTGCGGTCCGCAGCCGCTCTTCTTGTGCCTTTCTGTTGCTGTCTAGTCCTCACGTTTGCATAGACCCCTTACTATCATCGTGGGAAATTAGCTTCCTACATAGCCTTTTTTTGCTTCCATGAGAAGTTTGGGACCCCAGGGCAGCAGATAGGTGTAGTATAAATAAATAACAGAACTTGTCGGATTTTTAATTGTGCTGCCAAAGCCGTCGCCGGGAAGATCGATAATAAGGTGGTTTTTACTTTTCTTCGGAGAGAACCCCCTCTCTCTTCGAAACTTCCGACTCGGAGAAGCCGCTGCATGCTTTTCCCGCCTATGGCTTCCAGGACTATAAAAGCAAAAATGGCCGTTATCCGGGAGCGTCTTGTGTTATTCTCAACAGTTAAAGCGAATGCACTGTTTTGGATATACTCTTTTCTGAAGAGAGTGGTTGACTGTCGGCTAAAGTAGGATTAACGGAAAGCACGTTTTCAGAATGTTTTTCGGTACCACAGTTGTACTAGTTTTTTTTAGCGGTGTTTTGGCTACACGTTATACTGAAGCTCACTATTTTTGTTTTTGGAAACCTGAAAACCAGGTGAAGCCGTTTTCTTTTCCCTCTCCTACAGCTCCAGATGGTCTCGAGAGCCTTTGTCTGGCACTGGTAACAGCATGTGAGTTTTCTGTGTGCTGCAGCCACTTTTAGTGTGGCAGTGTAAATGGCCACACACTAATTTCCCCATTAGCACATGGCCATTTCCACCACCTAATTAGGAGGTGGTAACAGCTCTGTGCGGTGTTAATTGGATAGCATACAGTAATGTGCCCATGCTACCCGATTTTAGCGCAGGCATGCCCAATCTATGCTCCTGCATTGGGAAATTTTTTCCAGTGTGAGAAAATACCGCGGGATGCCTCAGTGCGTCCGCCAGTAGTGTCCTTTTAGGGTGCAGTAGGGCTACTGTTCCTTATTAAAAGGCCCCTTAATATAGTTGAAAGGAAATGGGACTTGATATACTGCCTTTCTGTGGGGTTTTTTTTTTTTTTGTAACTACATTCAAAGTGTATATATAGGTACTTGTCTGTACCTGGGGCAATGGAGGGCTAGGTGACTTGCCCAGAGTCACGAGGAGGTGCAGTGGAAATTGAACCCAGTTCTCCAGGATCAAAATCCACAGCACTAACCACTAGGCTACTTCTCCACTACATTTAATATAAATGTATTACAGTGGCATAGCCAGGACTGAGGGCACTACTCAGTACAGATGTGGACACTGCCTTCAGTTTTCTTGTGGTTGGCGGCTGCTGTGCTGCTAAACTGGCTAGGTCTCACTGTTAAGTATGTTTGGGGGGCCAGGTGAATGCCCCTGGTATAGCTTGCTATTGCCAAAGAATTTTTTATTGCCTTTTCTAAGCTGATGAAGATAATGTACAAATAAAAATCCAAACACATACGCAACACAATAGAAATTATTTGGATTTAGCTTACACTTTCAGTAGTAGTTCAAGGTGAGTTACATTATTCAGGTATACTAGGTATTTCCCTCTTCCCCTTTCCCCCAGGGGCAATGGAGGGTTACAGACGGGGTACCAAGTATAGGCATCTTTTCCATTGCCTGCTAAAATTGACCCATAGTCCACAAGGCTCTCCACACAGATGCTTCCTTTTCATATATGCTATAGCTGGTTGCAGGGGGCTTAGCTCAGTGATCCTCAGTGATCATCCAGACCTGTTAGGTCTCCCGCATGCAGCTAGAGACTCCCGCTTTTATGGGTCATCTCCCACACTCCCTCTGGCATTTGGAGATCTGCTGCTGAGCAGCTTCTTCTTCTGTTGGCAGCAGGAGATGTGTTAATAAGACCAGCCTCGCGATAAGAACTGTGAGATTTTACAGCTCTTATAGCGAGACTGGTCCCACGGTAGTAGGAGATGACATTTTATTAAACCATCTCCTGCTGCCCAAATAGTAAATTGTTTCTTGGTGCCATCTGAGGCCTGTCAGGGGTAGGTAGAATGGGAGGGTATTGGTGACGTGGCTGGGCAGAGCTGGGGGCATGGTTAAAATCTTTCTCTCATTGATCAGAGTTGACAAATAGGCCGGATCACCCCACCTCTGAAGGATGGGTTGGCATTTGAGTACTGGTACCTTTTTGCTAGAAAAAACCCCACACTGGTTATAGATAAGTGATTTGCCCAAGGTCACAAGGAGCAGCAGCAGAATTTGAACCAGGATTTCCTGGCTGTCAACCTGGTGCTGTAATCACAAGTCTAGATAGGATCCATTTGGGGGTAATTCTACAAAGTATGATCAAACATTTATGTGCCAGTTACGCACGCAAATGCTAGTATTCTAAACATTTTATGCGTAAATATGCATACATGCCAGATACATATTTACATGCTGTTCTGCTATATGAGTATCTTCATAGCTTGTATTTTGCAAGTGGGTGTGTATGTATGTGGACTCTGAGAGGAGCATGGATGGGTGCACACTTATACATGTAACCTTTTATAGAATACTGTAAGTTATGTGTGTATCACGGGCACTTAGGTGCACATGCTTACATAGCTCTGTGGCTGGCTAAGTGTTCTAAGCGCAAACGTGCACGTATACCTAGTTAGACTAGCGTTCTATAAAGCAGGAGTTCTCAACCCAGTCTACGAGACACCCAGCCAGTCACATTTTCAGGATATCTATAGTGATTATGCATGAAATGCATTTGCATGCATGACCTCTACTGTATGCAAATCTATCTCATGCATGTTGATTGTGAGTATCCTGAAAACCTGACTGGCTAAGTGTTCTATAAAGCAGGAGTTCTCAACCCAGTCTACGAGACACCCAGCCAGTCACATTTTCAGGATATCTATAGTGATTATGCATGAAATGCATTTGCATGCATGACCTCTACTGTATGCAAATCTATCTCATGCATGTTGATTGTGAGTATCCTGAAAACCTGACTGGCTAAGTGTGTCCTGAGGATTGGGTTGAGAACCACTTAGTAGGCACCTATGAGATGCCCATGTATATAACCTAAGGTTGTGAGCCTTCTGGGGACAGAGAAAGTACCTGCGTATAATATATGTAAACCTTGTTTTGATTGTACCGCAGAAAGGCAGTATATCAGATCCATGATCCCTTACTGTTATAGAATTACCCCCATAAAGACTGCTGCAAGAGGAGCAGTTTTGAGAGAGATTTTTTGTTATATGGCATAAGCTAGTCCACCTCATTCTTCCTTACCTTAAGTATATCTTGAGAACAATTTTTATGAGTATTATAATCCTGCCATTGGTAGTTAGGAGCCTAAACTGTCCCCTTTGAAAATTGACTAAGCTTGAGTGTGGGGTGATGCAAGGGCATCGGACATCCTAGCAAACCTTCTGCCTTATGCCCCCATTCAACTAATTTTCAGGCCCCTGTCCCCTTAAGCCTTTGATCATTTAAGTCCCAATATCACCCCTACCAGAACAATTCTGTAAAAATGCATAATTAGATATCATAGTTTTAAATATTGAACTTTGCTTTTTAAGTGTGTGTGTGTGTAATGAGGGTGCTTTCTAAAAGCTATTTACTGAAGTAAATGAAGTGTTTGAAAATTGCCCAGTTGTGTAGGTAAAATTACATGCTGGAGGTTCTTTGAGGTTATGTTTCTATTAGAATCTATTGTTTTGCTTTGACTGCAGCTATTCTTTGCTGGCCCCCAGAAGAAACCCTATATACATGTATAATGAATGATTTTGGAAAGCTGCTGTTTCTATGTGAAGATCACACCTTGTAAAGTATTCAAGGGGGTATGGTGGGGGAATGGTTTGGGTACAGCCAAAAAATAGACATGTACCCCTTGATATTCAAAGTGATTTAAGTGGGCAGGAGAGGCTGGATATCAGCTCTGACTGGTCATTAAAAGTATAGGCAGGTCAGGGGCGGTACAGGGGGCAGCATTGGGGAGGAACCGGCAGTTACACGGGTTCTGGCATCCACACAGCTAAGCAGTTAATTTTAGAACAGCTCAAAAGCTGTCCTTAATTCAGCCACATAGCTATTTGGGTTCCTGCTGAATATTGGCCAGCACCTGCACAACAAAATAATGAGTAGGGGTCCTCCGATTTTCATCTCCCCCTTGGTCCCAAACTCCCTCCCTTCTGGTACCAATCCTCAGTGTCCACGAGATTCCTGGCCCCCTCCCCCTGACCAGGCAAACACACCCCTCAACATGCAGATAGGCTTCCCTGGGCCTACCATCAGTCCCTGGTGGTCCAGTGAGTGCGGCAGAGGCAGGAGTGGAGCCTCAGTAGTAACGCGAGCTGTTGCTGCAGCCATTTTTAACAGGCAACCGCTAAGGACAGGAGTGAGTGTTCTTTGCTTCTGCCTCCATCATCCCTGTTGGACCACCAGGGATTGCAGGTAGGCCTGTGGGGGCCTATCCTGCATGTTGGAGTAGCGTGTGTGTATGTGCGTGATTGGTTGGTGAGGGAGGAGGGGAGGCTTGGCGTCTTCAGGACCAGAAGGGAGGGGATTCGGAAGGAGAGGAGATTGGAGGGCCTCTGCTCATTTTTTTTAGTTATGCAGGTCCTGGCTGATATTTAGCCGTGGCCCACATAACTGTTTTATGTGGGTCCCAGCTGAATATTGGCTGGCACCCGGATAAGCTTTGGCAGCTAGCAGCAAAACAATTAACCATGGATACTCAGTGCTGGTGGCTGCACATGGCCCTGCACTGAATATCCGGGGCTAATGTAGCTGGCAACAGCATTTTACCCCCACCAAAAAAAACCCCCACTGACTGCCGCTGGCTGAATATTGTCCCGGTACTTTATTTGAATTTGGCTGGCACCTTTATTTTCTCAGTTGTAGCTGAAGACAAGTTATGTTAAGGTACAGTAGGTATTTCCCTGCCCTTGGGAGGCTCACAATCTTAAAAGAAGAAATGGAGGTTTAAGTGACTTGCCCAAGTTGATACAGAGCCACAGTGGGATTTGAACAAGCTTCATTGGTTTTCAGCCTTTTGCTCTAACTTATTGGCTTTTGTACCTGCCCTGTGGCGTGCACAGGAGCCAGTTCCTGTTTAGACCTGGGGATCTAAATATTTTTTCAAAAACTGCCTTCTGAATTCCAGTTCAATGCCTTGTCTTGTCCCAGATAGACTACTGCATTGCAGTCTATGCGGGATCCCCTGCTGCTAACCAGGAGGAGAAGCTGAGTTGGCAGGAGTTGGCAGGAGGAGCAAAATCAACAGAGAAGAGGATTTCTATCTCTCCAGTGGTGGTGACACTGGATACCCTCTGGCAGGCGATAGGTTGAATTCTTCAGTGGTAAAGTCGACCCAGTAAACAACAAATCTTGCCACTAAAGTCGAGCAACTCTCAGGTTGTGGATAAATTAAAACAGGATTCTTCTGAACAGGTACAAAGCATTCAAGCAGAGATAAACTTTCTATTAAAAATCCTGTGACAACTTTAGTAAAAGATAATCTTAGAATTTAGAACTTCCCTAAGCCTGTTGGTGTCTCCCATTTTGGATTTGTTGAAGAAACATTTTATTGAAAATTTTAAAGTTTTCCTCTGAACATATTCCTCCATTCAATAAAGTTTATTTTTTTGCCTATGAAGAAAGTTGTAGGGGAGACACAGTTACAGGGAAAACACATACAAGATCATAAGGATGATAATGATTTAAAAGATCTGTCTGCAATTTTGGAGCACTCACTTTCTGGTGTGATTAATAGAACTACCTTATTGGTTTCTTTTGTGTTCGAACAGGACATGAATGCAGTATTAAGTCTATTTTAAGTTCTGTGGTCAGAATTATGGATTTATCCTGATGTTACTAAAACCACACAAGAGGCATAAGTCTTTCTTGGATATGAGAGATGGAGTTAAAACTCTGGGTGCGACGTTTCTGTTGGCATATCCATGCAAGTGTATTGTACGATATTTTGGTGTGAAATATGTTTTCTTTATGCCAGAACATCTTCCTTTAATCTAGAGGTGTTGTATCAGTTTGATGTTAGTGATTCTAAGATTAACAGCAGATATTAGTCAGGCTTGGGCTTTTCTTTGTATTTTCTTTTCTTAATATATTCTCCTTATTTTTCCTGTAACTTTACCAAGTTTTAGTGGTCTAAGGAAGGGTTAACGATATTCTTGTGATGTAATTTATTCTGTTTCTTTTCTCTGAGTTTCTTGTCACAAGTGGATAAACAGGCCCATTATTCAAAGAGGGCTTAGTTCCTAATTTTGTGCCCTATTTTCAGCCGTGTGGCAGTTGCTAACACGGCTTTTGTAAACAGGAGGGGTTAAGCTGCTGAGGCACAAAAAATACGTATGTAGTCCATCTTAGTCTGACCAAACATTTGCAAGGGTAGGCCAAAAGAAATGTTGCAACAAGATTCTTGCCCTCCTGTTTACGATGCCACATGGCAATGCCAACAGCCCATTCAAAGTGAATGGGTTGTGTGGGCATTAGCACATGGCAGCCCCTAGCACGGCTTAGTAAATGGGGGGTTAGTCTCTTGCTGTAAAGCTAGAAAAGCTTCATAACAGCATTCAAGTCTTGTTCAAAAACAAAAACAACCGGAAATGTAGCACACTGAGGAATCTCTGATTAGGAATTTTCCAGGATTGTAGAAATATTTTTCATGTTTAATTGCATAGACTGGCCTCCCTCCCCGATTAGCCTTTAGCATTTTTAGAGACGGTGGGCAAATACTATATCCTAAACCTCAAAGAGATATTTCTTGAAGAGATCAAAGTGGAGGGGGGGGGGGGGAGCAATTCAGGAGACTTTGGAAAATTCAGCAAGTGGAGATTAAGCCTCCTATTAAAGTTCTTTATTTGCTCAATCTTCTTCTGGGTAAACAGCTTATCCTTAACCACCACAGCTTGAAAGTCCTGAAGAGTCTTAATATTATTTTGAATTTGTTGGAGCTGGCTCGAATGGGCTTTTTAAACCTTTCACAGTTTCAGCTACAGTATCAGCGTCAGTAATTAAGGAAGTTACCTCCCATGTTGATTCTGAAACAGTAGCTTAGGTCCTGGAGCAGCTTCCAAAGACATTCCATTGTAATCACCGCAGGAGGCGCCAGCGGTTTCCATGGTTGTAGTCCTGAGTGGTGTCTCTCAGAATCCCAACTGTGCTTGAGGCTTGGGTTGCTGCAGATTTTGGACTTCCTGGATCTACAAACTGTTCCAGTGACGATGCTGAACACAGTGGATTGTTGGGCTCCAGAGTAGAAAGGATGATGTGATATATCCCAACGGGGCTGCTGCTCCATCGTGCTGCCTTCCAGCAGGAACTCTCTCTTCGGAAACAGATGTCCTAATAGTGAACTGGTTTATCCTCAACTGACGTTGGAAAGTTGTTTGGGTCAGCGTGGGAACGGCCCTAACCATCTTTTAGTGTGTGGCATATCAAAAGGTCCACAGGAACAAAGTCAAATGGAAATAACACACCAGCCAAGGAAAAACCCGACTCGCCACTTGAGATTTGTGCGGCCATTTTGGCCACTCCCCCTCTAGTGTGCTTTAAACAATGGGACCCAGGTACAAATCCCATCTTAATTCCATTATATGTTATTGTGAGCCTTCCAGGAACAGCTAGGGAAGGGAAATGGGACTTGATATATCGCCTTTCTGAAGTTTTTGCAACTACTTTCAAAGCGGTTTACATATATTCAGGTACTTATTTTGTACCAGGGGCAACAGAGGGTTAAGTGACTTGCCCAGAGTCACAAGGAGCTGCAGTGAGAATTGAACTCAGTTCCCCCGGATCAAAGTCCACTGCACTAACCACTGGGCTACTCCTCCTAGGTACAGAAGCTAAACACCTTCTGTACCTAAAGATACAGTGCTACGAATAACCATCATCCTTTGCAGTTGTCTTTATAAATTCAAGTGCAGTAGGTATTTCTGTGCTCCAGGAGGGCTCAAATATTTGTAGAGAAATAAGAGTTAAAGTGAGAGTTACACCTGAGTGCTGTTGTTTAAAGTTCACTACTACTAGGCTACTTACAGTTGCTTGCTGCTCTGTCAGGAATGACCATAGAGTCTGGTATCTGCTGTCACTTTCATTCTTAGTGTGGTGGAAGAGAGTCAGTAGCCACTGGGAGATTAAGGAGGGGTCATGCCTTCATCCCACCAGTGGTTGGAAGCTCAATCAGGGCACCTCTTTTAAACACTGGACATGATTGAAACAGGTCTAGATAAAAAGTCCTTTTTAGACTTGGATATTTCTTCCCATTTCATCATTGCTGAAAGACATCCTATTTTTGGACCCACCCTAGTTCCACCCAAAACATGCCTTTGGACAAACTGCAGTGCAAAATGTCCAAATTCTGCCTTTCGAAAGATGTGATTTGGATGTTTTTGGCAGATGGAACATTTGTTTGTCCATTTTGAGGTGTCCATCTACTTTGAAAATGAGCGCCAAAGGGTGCAACATTCAAAGGACAATGCTCCTAACTTTGAGAGTTATTTTTGCTTCTTTGAAAATTTACTAGGACTGAGTAACTAATTTTATACAGAAAATGTCACTAAAGTTAAATTTAGGAGCATAAAAAGTGGGTATTGATGAGGGTGGATTTAATGTGAGGAAAGAGAGGATTTCTAGAACTGATTGTCAGGACTAGACTTATAAATATGCTTATAAATTTAGGCCTAATTTAGGCCTAACATTAATTTGCTTAGATTTATGAGCCTCAGGGGGAATTCATCGAGGAGCATTATGGCCTTTAACATGCATTAAGGAAATTCCTTAGCATCCCTCCGGACCGGACCAGGATTGAACTGATGAGTTGAGTTGTGCTCGCCTTCCAGCAGGTGGAGACTGAGAAAAAACTGTGACTCCAGAGAGCCAATAAGAGCCCTGATCATGTGACCCTAGCCCCAGTATTTTCTCAGTCTCCCAGCAGGTAGGAAGTGAGCACATTAGTCTCTCTTTTTCTCTTTAAGAAGCTAATAGTATTATTGCTAATGATAATAGTTCTTCTGTGCATGGGGAATCTCAGTAAGAGCCTGGACAGATAGGTATTTCTTTTCTTTCTTTCTTGTCCAGCCTCGGGGGTGTTACACTCGGGTGCCCCGAGTCCCTCCCCCCTTCCTCCCCATCTCCCATACTTAGCTGGGAAGGGCTACCCTTTGCTTAGAAAGGTGTATTGCCTTTGGGAGAGGCAGCCACTTTTACTTTAAAGGAAATTAAAAGAGGGAGTTCTTTCTTTCCCAGACTGTTAAGGAGCAAGTTCAGCTGTTCAAACCCAGGCTGCTAACAATAAGGGCTACCCTTTGCTTAGAAAGGTGTATTGCATTTGGGAGAGGCAGCCACTTTTACTTTAAAGGACATTAAAAGAGGGAGTTCTTTCTTTCCCCAGACTGTTAACGAGCAAGTTCAGCTGTTAAAACCCAGGCTGCTAACGAGCAGACAGCTCTGTTATTGCCTATTACTCTTGAGCACGTTTTCCTTTTCTAGCTCAGCTGGTTTAAAAAAAAAACCCAGAGGAAAATGACACAGTGACCGGGACTTTAAGGAGCATTTTCTTCCTCAGAAGTTCTTACTCCGTTTCCTCGCGTTTTTGGGCAGCGGGCGACGGTTTGTTTAAAAAAAGGCGCGAAGCGAGAGCTCCGCCATGCAGGGGAGGCTATAGCATGTTTTGGTCAGCGCCGGCGTGTAAGTCTTTTTGGATCGTTCATGTACGCAGTTAGACTTTTCTTCGGTCCCTCTGCTTCGTAGGGCATCAGCGATTTCTTCCTGCTTTGTTGGCCCGGTCCGTCGCGTCTGTTTTTAGTGTCTCATTTTTTAAATTTTGGCGGGAAGGCCGCCATTATTTTCCCCGCAGCTGTAGCTCCTCCGCGGCGCCATTTTTTCTGATTTTTCTACTGTGCAGAACGGAACGGAGGTAGTGTTTTTGGCTGTAGTCTGTTGAATCGCAGGAGAGGAGAATTTTTTTCCCTGACTTCGCCGCATATCCCACACATTTTCGAACAAGAACTACATCCTTGAGGCTGCAGTTTTCAGGGGAGTCATCCAGGGTTTTTTCTTTTCTCAAAGGTCACTCACGTTTATTGATGGCACTTGTATCCCACATTTTCCCACCTATTTGCAGGCCCAATGGGGCTTACAATGGCCTGTAATAGTGTCGCCATTCCAGGGTAAAAGATGTTCAGCTATGGATTTGAGCTCCACAAGTGGATTCATGGTTCGCCCAGGGTTAGTCCACGGTGCTATTACTCTATTTTATGCAATCTACTTTTTACTTGGAAGGTTTGCTTGCTTTCGCCTTTATGCACAGCATTTGTACAATTTGTTTGATGTTTGTTGCTCTGTAAGCTATGGTAATTTTTGTCTGTGGGTCTCCAGTGTGGAGGTTGTTCCATGATTTTAATTCTTTCTGTATGTGTAGAATTTTTTCCTTTTCCAGACATGGTTACAGTCGCGTATTATTTTCTCTGCAGCAGCGACATTGAAAAAAATGAATAAACAAACAAGCAAATCAATAATAAGTAAATATGAATAATGCCCAGGTATGTTAACTCATATAGCTTCAGTTCTAGCACTCTCAGGTTTAGTCTCTAGCGCAAAAGCCACTGGTGGTCTCCTTGCAGGGGCAGCATCTTCAGCTGTGGACTGCCTGGTATGTATCTCACTTTGAGGCGTTTCTTTCTTCAGATAACATGTGTCTGATGGCTATTTAGTGCATCTACAGTGGCTGCCAATTCATCTGGGACTACAGATAATTCTGTAGCAGAATGTTCTATACCTTCTTCTCGGGTATGACATATCTTCTATGGGTGCATAGTTATCGACTGTTTTTTCTTCCCTCTTTAGCTTTAGGGGATGAAATGCTAATTACATGGCAGTTTTTGTATACATCATTTTTTCTGTTCGTATCTGGGCACTGGCCTAGGGACCTAGTGTTGCATGTGAGATTTGATAGCTCAGGATTTCTGTTTTTGTTTTTCTGCAGCTCAGTTACGGTCATAGTTCCTCTGACCACTGCTTCTGGCACGTTATTCGAGATATTTATGCTTTCTCTT
This sequence comes from Microcaecilia unicolor, assembly GCF_901765095.1. Lineage (NCBI taxonomy): Eukaryota > Metazoa > Chordata > Amphibia > Gymnophiona > Siphonopidae > Microcaecilia > Microcaecilia unicolor. The sequence goes on from NC_044037.1 coordinate 197,512,651, forward strand.
CGCTAAGCTTCTCTCACATGTCTTTCTACAGTCTCCCTATCGCTCTCATGGCAATTCAGGTGAGGTAAGGGAGACTTTATAGAGGCTCTTGGCCCTTTGGCCATTTCCTTGCTCCATTCGTCAAGAGTTCAATTTTACTTTCTAGTTCCCAAGCAGGAGTTTTCCTTCAGTCTATTGGGAATCTCAAGACCGTCTCTCGCGCTCTCACAGTATCAAAACTTTGTCACAAGAACTTTCGATCCATTATAGTGACACTTCGTGCAGGACAATGTTTGGCAAAAGCTTATCTACGGCGGCTCCTGCACCCTCAAGCTTTTTGCTTTGCAATCATCCTATATTTTGTTTTTTGGCAGTTCTTGGACCTTCAAGTTTTTGGCTTTGTAGGCATCCTGTTTTGTTTGTTTTCAAGGTACTCAACCCCAGTCTCAATGTCACACGTTTTTCGTATGGAGACATTTGAAGATGTCCTACTGGTAGGTGCAGGGCACTGTTTTTTTTTAATATCCTTAGATCTGCTGGTAGATTATCTACATATTCCTTTCTGGACCGGTTTCCAAACGTTTTGTGCGATTTGAGATTCTGGGACACCATTTTTCCATTTCAGGCTCTGCCGTTGGATATCGCAACAGTCCCTCCTGCTGTCGCCCAACTTTTCGTACTGGTGGCAGTGGCTCTTTTGGAAGAGGGAATTCTACTTTCCAGTATCTAGATGGCCGGCCAATCAGGGAAACTTATTATCAAGAGAGTTGGCAGGTCTTAGACCGAGCGGGACAATATTTTTTTTTTGCCAGTTCTTAGGCTGGCTGCTAAAGGTGCTTCTAGGTCGCATTCTTTATGTTCAACATTATATTCAGGTTACCGTCCATGACAGCGACTTTTGGAGTTCTTTCCTGGGCTATACTTTTCTTGACGTTTCTCTGATATTCTCTCATATCCGGATATTCCTCTCGGATGCATCCCTTCAGCTGAGATAGTCTCTGTATTCTCAGTAGTGCAGCACTCTGTTCTGCAGGTTGAGATTAAACATCGTCACTGCAGGTATGTTTGTAGAATATACACAGTGGACAGTTTTTATCGTCCCTTCTCAGTTTCTGTGGCTGGGGTGCCCGTTGGTTAGGCAGGCTACCCCGTTTTCAGTGGTCTCCTTTGGCAGCTTGTCAGTCCTTCCATTTCTTGGAAATTTGCATACTTTAGCTCTAGAGGAGTTTCTTTCCCTTCTGGATAGCGAGGAGTTGAGAGTCTGTCGGACAATTCCTTGGCAGTAGCCTATGTCTCTTCTCAAAGAAGAATGTAGAATCTACTCTTCACATGGCAGAAGACGAGTCTTTTAGCATGGGTAGGTTTTCGCCTTACTGCCACTTTCACCTTTCCATGTGGCGGATTAAAAAAAAAAAAAGATTAATTAAGAGCATTTTTCTCTTTTATTTCACCCTAGTTCCAGGGGAATGGACTCTTACTTTCTGAGCGTTGTCAGCTGATAGTACCGTAATGGGACGCTTCAATTCTAGACCTTTTGCTTTCGCTCTGTCGTCACAAGTTCCTTGCTTGGTCTCTCCCTGAAAAGTGTAGTCAGCGGCAGGGGGAGATGCCCTCTTGTGGCAGTAGTCTTCTCTATCTCTTTCCTCCATTTTTCTCTTAGCTTGTCTTTTTCAAGACATCGAGACACATGGGGATCCGGTAGATCTGGCAGCTCCATATAGGTCCTGCGGTCTGTGATATGCGGATCTTCAGCATCTTTCTTGGCGTCTTCTCTACATCTTCATGTTTGCAGGGCCCTGCTGTTCCAAACTCCCATCTTTCATCCAGATCAGGTTTCTTTTTTGCCTTATGGTTTGGCTCTTCTATGGCCTTGCTGAGCTAAGTCAGGATTTGATGCTTCAGTATTTGTTACTATGCTGTGGTTGCGTCTTCGAGCCACGTCTCTCTCTGTTGGATAACGGATGTTCTCTCTCTCTTTTCTTTACCTGCAGGTTGCAGTTGTTTTTTCTTTTGGTCCCTTCTTTTTCTGTCTACCGGAGTTTCATGTTTTTTCATCTTTCTCAATTGTTAAGAAATCAGGACTTCTAATTGTCTTCTCTTCGGGGGTACAGTTACAGTAAGGGCTAAAACACATTCCACAACTTGATAATCGGTTGTTCCTTGGCAGAATGATTTTCTCTGGGCCCTCAGAGTACTTTTATACACTAGATGGTCATTGTCGCCAGTAGGCGGTCTTTGCAACTCCAGTATTCGCATCGGGTTTGATAGGGTCCCTCCTGTAAGATTACTGCTTTGGTACTTCCCATCAGTTCAATCCTGGCCGTCCAGAGGGACGCTAAGGAAGGAGAAATTAGATCTTACCTGCTAATTTGCGTTCCTTTAGTCCCACCGGACCGGACCAGGCCGCTCCCATGTTTTGTCACTTTTTCAGCGGAATATTAAAAACAAAACAGAACAGATGCTAGTATATATATAGAACTTTAAGAGGGCCTTACCACTTCTCTGCTGAGAGTTGCTGGTGAGTTCTAATTCAAGTGACAAATTCCACTTCTCTGGTAGGAGTCGCTGGTGAGTTTTACTATAGGAGGGACATACCACTCCTCTGGTGAGAGTTGCTGGGGTCCACAGTTGCTGGTATATATATAGGTGAAACTTTAAGTGAGTCATACCACTTCTCTGGTGAGAGTTGTTGGTGAGCTATATTACAAGTGAGCAATACCACTTCTGTGGTGGGAGTTGCTCTTGAGCTATAATACAAGTGAGCCATACCACTTCTCTACTAACCTATAAATGTACTCACTCTGCTGCTCCCCAGTATCTCTCCACACTCGTCCTTCCCTATACTCCTTCCCGTGCACTCCGCTCCATGGATAAATCCTTCTTATCTGTTCCCTTCTCCACTACTGCCAACTCCAGACTTCGCGCCTTCTGTCTCGCTGCACCCTACGCCTACGCCTGGAATAAACTTCCTGAGCCCCTACGTCTTGCCCCATCCTTGGCCACCTTTGAATCTAGACTGAAAGCCCACCTCTTTAACATTGCTTTTGACTCGTAACCACTTGTAACCACTCGCCTCCACCTACCCTCCTCTTTTCCTTCCCGTTCACATTAATTGATTTGATTTGCTTACTTTATTTATTTTTTGTCTATTAGATTGTAAGCTCTTTGAGCAGGGACTGTCTTTCTTCTATGTTTGTGCAGCGCTGCGTATGCCTTGTAGCGCTATAGAAATGCTAAATAGTAGTAGTAGTAGTAGTGAGTTTTACTATAGGAGGGACATACCACTCCTCTGGTGAGAGTTGCTGGGGTCCACAGTTACTGGTATATATATAGGTGAAACTTTAAGTGAGCCATACCACTTCTCTGGTGAGAGTTGTTGGTGAGCTATAATACAAGTGAGCCATACCACTTCTCTGGTGAGAGTTGCTGGTGAGCTCTAATACAAACCGGGCCATACCACTTCTCTGGTGAGAGTTGCTGGTGAGCTCTGATACCTGACATTGCCGGGTGCTTTGTGGCTGCTATGATTCATAAGGCACAGAAGGACTTTCTTTCTTTCTTTCTTTCCTGCTTTGTTAGTCAAATACTGAGGCTAGGGTCACATGATCAGGGCTCTTATTGGCTCTCTGGAGTCACAGTTTTTTCTCAGTCTCCACCTGCTGGAAGGTGAGCGCAACCCATCAGTTCAATCCTGGTCCGGTCCGGAGGGACTAAAGGAAAGCAAATTAGCAGGTAAGATCTAATTTCTCCTTATCGTGCGTTAAATGCTAAAAGCCCATAGGTATAAAATGGGCTTTGGCATTTTACCCCTAGATTTTATATATGGCACCTGAAATGAGGCACCAATATTTGGGCATTGATCCAAGATGTGCACCCAACTAAATTGGCTGAGTCAATTAGTGTCTCTAATTGGCACCAATTTGAATTTGGGCACACGTACTATTGCTTTTCTATAACAATGTGTGCTCAAATCCCATAGCGTGCAGCTCAGACAGAGGCATGGCCATGTGAGGGGCATTTCTAAAATTTGTGCGCAGTGTTAGAATACCGGGGATGTGTTCCCAAATTGGACACTGGGAACTACATGGTTTCAACGGCGTAAGACCTGTCACCCAAATTTGGGTGCTGAATCGGCAGTCAGTGCTATTTTCTAATGGGCACTCATCTTTGAGTGCCCATTACAGAATACCATAGTAACATAGTAAATGATGGCAAATAAAGACCTGAACGGTCCATCCTGTCTGCCGAACAAGATAAACTCATTTTACATGGTATATGATTCTTTATATTTTTATTTTATTTATTTATTGCATTTGTATCCCACATTCTCCCACCTATTTGCAGGCTCAATGTAGCTTACATAGATTTAACATTGTCATATCAGGATATCAGATACAGTTAGTGATGTGTGGCGATCAAGAAAGGGAAGAAGGAAGAGAATGATTAGGGTAGCTGAGGATGGTAGGCTTTCATAATTGAGTGAGTTAGTGAGGTGACTTAGTGGGTTATAGGTTCTCATTGTAGGCCTTGTTGAAGAAGAATGTTTGCAGAGATTTTCGAAAGATAGTCGTTTCGTTGATTGCTTTCAAGTCTGTGGGTAATGCATTCCATAAATGCGTGCTCATGTATGAGAAGGTAGTGGCATGCATCTATTTGTACTTCAGTCCTTTGCAGCTTGGGTAGTGCAAGTCAAGAAATTTGCGGGATAATCTTGTGGTGTTTCTGGGAGGTAGGTCCACGAGGTTTTGCATGTAAGTTGGGGCGTCTGCATGAATGATTTTGTGTACAGTCGTGCAGATCTTGAACGCGATGCGTTCCTTAAGTGGGAGCCAGTGAAGTTTCTCTCTTAGTGGTTTTGCACTTTCATATTTAGTTTTTCCAAATATGAGTCTGGCGGCCGTATTCTGTGTGGTTTGGAGTTTTTTGATTGTCTGTTCTTTGCATCTGGCGTACAGTGCATTGTAGTAGTCCAGATGACTTATTAACATTGACTGTACTAGGGTACGTAAGATGTATCTCGGGAAGAAAGGTTTCACTCTTTTAAGTTTCCACATGGTGTAGAACATCTTTTTCGTCGTGTTTTTCACGTGGGTGTCAAGAGTGAGGTTTCGATCAGTGGTAACTCCAAGAATTTTCAAATTTTGTGAGACTGGAAGGGAACAGTATGGTGTGATTATGGTGTTTAAGTTTTTTGTGTTATGTTGTGAGGTGAGTACAAGGCATTGTGTTTTTTCTGCGTTAAGTTTCAGTTGGAATGCATCTGCCCAGGTGTGCTTTGTTTGGAGGCTTTGGTTGATCTTGTTGGTGGTTTCATTTAGATCATGTTTGAATGGGATGTAAATTGTGACCTCATCTGCACAAATGTAGGGGTTGAGATTTTGATCGGCTAGTAGCTTGGCTAGAGGTATCATCATTAGGTTGAATAATGTTGGTGAGAGAGGGGATCCCTGGGGGACTCCGCACTCGGGTATCCAAGGTGGTGATCTGTCCGCGTTCGTTGTTACTTGGTATGATCTTGTGGTCAGGAATCCTTTGAACCATTTGAGAACAGTGCCTCCTACTCCGAAGTATTCTAGTATATGTATTAGTATATCATGGTTAACCATGTCAAAGGCACCGGACATGTCGAATTGCAGGAGGAGGATGTTGTTAGCAGTCCCAGTTGCTTGTTTGAATGAGTTCATTGCTGACAGTAGTACAGTTTTGGTGCTGTGATTCGTCCGAAATCCTGATTATATGTATACCCAAGTTTGATTTGTCCTTGCCATTCTCAGGGCACGGACCGTAGAAGTCTGCCCTGCACAGTTCTTGTACTAAAAGTTCTGAAGCTAACGTCGAAGCCCCTTAAACACTCCAGCCCATCCATATCTATTCAGTTACAATCAGGGCATAGACCGTAGAAGTCTGCCCAGCACTGGTTTTGCTTACCAGTTACTGGCGTTGCCACCCAATCTCCGCTAAGATTCTGTGGATTCGTTCCTTCTAAACAGGATTCCTTTGTGTTTATCCCACGCATGTTTGAGTTCCATTACCGTTTCCATCTCCACCACCTCCCTTAGGAGGGCATTCCACATATTTGCCACCCTTTCCGTGAAAAAATACTTCTCGACAGTACTCCCGAGTCTGCCCCCCTTCAATCTCAATTCATATCCTCTAGTTCTACCACCGTCCCGTCTACGGAAAAAGTTTGTTCGCGGATTAATACTGTTCAAAATTTTGAACATCTGTATCATGTCACCCCTGTCTTTCCTTTCCTCCAAGGTATACATGTACAGGTCGGCAAGTCTCTCCTTGTACGATTTGCAACACAAATCCCATACCATTTTTGTACCTTTTCTTTGCACCGCTTCCAGTCTTTTTACATGTTTAGCAAGATAAGGCCTCCAAAACTGAACACAGTACTCTAAGTGGGGTCTCACCAATGACTTGTAGAGGGGCATCAACACCTTTCTTCTGCTGGTTATACCCCTCTCTACGCAGGCTAGCTTCCTTCTGGCCACGGCCGTCGCCTTGTCACATTGTTTCTTCATCTTCATATCCTCTGACACCTCAAGGTCTCTCTCCTGAGTCGAGCTTACTAATCTCTCCCCTCCTATTCGGTATCTCTCTTTTGGGTTTCTGCACTCCAAGTTCATCACTCTAAACTTCTTGGCATTAAATTTTAACTCTAGTATACCATTCACACCACTCATGAACTTCAATTCATAACAAAATTTTTTTTTCTTTTTAAATATGCAGTGCTCAGTATGTGGTCTGCCAATTTACCATAGTGCACGGTGACATCTTAAGGCACAACAACCCTAAACCATCATAGCACTGAACCTGCTTGCATGCTCCTTTATGGGAAAATTCAGATGAAAATAACATTTATCTTGTAGATAATTCAGGCCAGTACTGCTGCTGATTAATTAACACCCAAATGTCAGTGCTCAAAGTGTTTTAAAACCAAGTTCATATCCCCATTGTTGTTCCCAAAGTGGAGCCACATTTCACCGTGACGGCGTCTTCAGGGGAACATATTTTCAAAGCTAAAACCACAGAAAACCAGCATGTTATTACTCCCGTTCCTTCTGATTTGTCCTTCTAAATAATGTATTATTTCAAATCTTCATTTTCCATAATGTCTTGTAATAACCTAACAAATAAACATTTCAAATATATCTCTTGTGGTCTTACCGGGTAGCGAAACAGTGTCAAGTTCCTCCCTGCATTCAGAAACCTAGCGCATGCCCTGAAGCTGGCTTCTTAAATCACAACTAATAAAAAAGGCCCGTTTCTGACACAAATGAAACGGGCGCTAGCAAGGTTTTCCTCGGACTGTGTATGTTTGATAGAGTGTATGTGAGAGTGACTGTGTGAGAGAGAGAGAGTGAATGTGCAAGTGTGTGAGAGAGGGAGAGTGAGTCTGGGTGTGAGTGTGTGTGTGAGTGAGAGTGTGGGCAAGTGCATATGTGAGACACAGTGTGTGAGAGAGAGAGTGTTTCACACAGATAGAGTGTGTGTGTGAGACACAGACTCTCTGTGAGACTGAGTGTATGAGACCAAGAGAGTGTGTGAGTGACTGTGTGACACATGAAGAGTGAATGTGATACAGTGTGAGACATAGAGTGTGTGAGAGACAGTGAGTGAGAGAGAGAAAGACATTGACTGTGTGAGAGAGTGTGTGTGTGACAGAGATACCCCCCTCTGGTTTCAGGCCCCCCCCCCCTCCCTCCCTCTCTCTGGTGTCAGTCCCCCCCCCCCCCCCCCCCCCCGGTGTCTGAGCTTACTGTGCAGGATGCTGAGCTCTGGCTGTGCTTCAAGGAACTGACCAATCCTATTTAATAGAATGCACCTCCAACATTCTGAAGCCGAGAAACCTCGTGTGGTTGGTCACTTCTGCTTGTGACAAACCCGGAAATATGTGATGTCAATTCAGGAGATGGATACAGAGAGCAGGAATGCCTCAGCCATGCAGTCAGCTTCAGAATGTTGGAGGTGCGTTTTATTATATAGGATTGGGTTTAACGTGTCATTCTTATTGTGTTAGCCATTCTGTTTCCTTGTTGAGTCATTTAGGTTGCATCGTGTCCCATTGGAAAATACATTTTTGTACAATCTGGATTAATACTGCAGAAATGTCTCCCCCCCCCCCCCCCCCCCCCCCCCACACACACACTCGTAAATGCACTTGGGACAAAATGACGCATTTTAAATCTGATTCTAAATGTTTGTGAGATACCCAATGCACTACTAAAGGCACCTCCATTTTCTTCAATCGTAAATTACTGAGGTGCTCTCCTATACATTGTTTGACTTTGCACTTTGTTTGCCCTATATACCGTTTAAGGCAGGGACATTGAATGATGTATGCTACTTGTGCTGTGTTGCAATTAGTCTTGGCTCGCAGAAAAAATCACTTCCCCGTGCAGGGATTAATAATGAATTTTACATCCATAGCATGTGCACAATATGTACAGTTTAAGCAATTCTTGTGCCCCCATTCTTCTTGATTGGATTTGGAACTAATATTCCTGAAAATGGACAGAACCTCTCCCATATTTCTAGCCCTCATATAAGATGCCTGAGGTCTATCAACAAACTGAGAATGAAGCTGCAATATGGGCCAGTATTTGTGAATGATTTTTGAAATTTTAGTGCCATAAGAGAAATAGGGTAAAACACACACTGTAAGGAGTTTTGAGTACTCACATCTATAGGTTGAGGGGCCAATAACCAATGCCTGTGTGCATTTTGAACTCTTTTACGGTTCTTGATCACCTTGTGAGGATAGCCTCATTGTTTAAACTTTTTAACCATCTGGTGGGCTTGTTGCTTAAAAGTATCCTCATTGCTACAATATTTAGATCATTTTCTTCCACCATGTCTACAGGATATACCATCGTATTTAAAGGACTCTACACACTTACTTCAAATTTTGACAGCAGGTCAGATTCAACCAGAAGAAAATTACATTTTGGTAACGCTAGACATACAAGCTCTATATTCCAACATTCCCCAACAAATTCCAGAGTTTAATTACATGTTGAGTGAAGAAATATTTTCTTCAATTCATTTTATTTACTACTTTGTAGCTTCATTGCGTGCCCCTTAGTCCTAATATTTTTGGAAAGAGTAAACAAGCGATTCACATCGACCTGTTCCACTCCAGTCATTATTTTACAGACCTATATCATATCTCCCCTTAGCTGTCTTTTCTCCAAGCTGAAGAGCCCTAGCTGCTTTAGCCTTTCCTCGTAAGGCAGTCTTATCCCCTTTATCATTTTTGTCAACCTTCTCTGTACCTTTTTTAACTCAACTATATTTTTTGAGGTGTGGTGACACAACATTCAAGGTGTGGTTGCATGGAGCGATACAGATATATACTCAAATATAGGCCGAGGACTTATATTCAAGCATTCTTCTCCCATGGTGACCCTCACTTCTCTCCTTTTTCCCTGTCCCTCCTCCTCCTCTCGCAGTGACTGATAATTCCGTCTTCCCTCCCTGTCCCCCACAGTTACTGGCACGTCTGTCTCCCCCCTCCCCCCAACCGACCAGCATTTCTCTTACTGGCAAGCCTGGATGCTGATGCTAACATGGAAGTAACTGTAAGCAAGGCCGGTCCAGGACCTTGAGCATCTGCACATGATTGAGACCTGCCAGCTACTCTTCAGGAGTGGCAGGCCTTCAGCATGTGCAGATGCTCAAGGCCTGACTGGCCCTGCTTGCAGTTACTTCCATGTCTGTCACCATCCGGGCTTGCTGGTAAGAAAAAAATTTTGGTTCATTGGGGAGAGAGGGGGAAGAAGGGCATGCCAGTTACCGAACCGAGGTGGGAGGGGGGTGGATTGGAGAGAGATGTACAGACTCAACTATAAGTCATAGTCAAGTATATATGGAGGTGTATTTTCAAAGCACTTAGCCTTACAAAGTTCCATAGGTTACAATGGAACTTTGAAGGCTAAGTGCTTTGAAAATGAGCCCCATGGTATATCAAATCCATGACCCTTTACCCTTTAAATGCCAGCTTTGCCCAGACTTCTGTGCTGCTGAGTTTGAGAAGCATTATCTACTAAAAATCCAGGTATAGACCCAGTGAGTAGGACTTATTTGAGTAAGAGCCATCCCTACCTGGGTAAGTATCACTGAATATTGACCCCTAAGTTTCTTTTTAAAAGGAGCAGCCTGTATCCATATGCTGTTTAATGTTTTAATTGACCAGAGCAAATATATCTGTTGACGTGCAGATCTGGTTTTATAGAAATTTTATGCAACATTTTTCTTTCCATTGTAGCAAACCTCCAACCAGACGCAAACAGATTCTTTATCTCCATCTCCCAACCCAGTATCACCTGTTCCATTAAATAATCCAACGAGTGCACCAAGATTTGGAACAGTAATTCCTAATCGCATATTTGTAGGAGGAATAGATTTTAAGGTATGTTCCTTTAGTAGTAATAAGTGCATTTATTTATTTATTTATTTATTTATTTATTTATTTAGTTGCATTTGTATCCCACATTTTCCCACCTATTTGCAGGCTCAGTGTGGCTTACAATACATTGTAAATGATGGAAATACAGTTTCTTACATTACATTACGATTATGGGTTACATTGTGAACAGATAAAGGAAGACAGGGTCAGATCAGTCGCCTTTGGGGCGTGGAAGCTAAAGGATATGGTGTAGGGGACTTACTACGCTGATCGAATAATAGCAAGTGAGCGATGGGGTAGACAGTTTTTATCTGTGGGTAGATATTGAATGGGAGAGTACGGGGACGTGGAGTACGTGGGGTAATATCTTGAGGCATTGTTATGATGTATATGGGATTTGTATGTTTTGATCCTTGCGGTATGTTTTGTCAAAGAGATAGGTCTTCAAAACTATAATTATTTTGTGGTCACATTCAGTAGCACTTAATGCTGAATATTAACTCTGATCGCTGTAGCACTTTCTGGATACTGTTGAAGCAGACCCAGAAGTTATCCAAGTAATACTGATATTTGGTGCAGGTGCCCGAATAACTAACCAGGCAAGCAGGACCACATAAAAAGCAGTTCTACCTATACCCAGGTACCAGCATTGAATATTGACCAAATCCAGATAACTTTTGGTTGCCCGCAAAGACTTGGCTGTTCAGCTCTTGTAGTCGAATTAGGTCCAGCACTGAATATCCAGGTCTAATTCAGCCTGTGGCAGTCAGTGGTTCAACAACAACAACAAAAAAAATGTTAACCACTGCAGGCTGGATATTGGTCCTACTCTTTGTGTCCATCTTGTTGAATAAGTGTCAAATCACATGGATGGTCATTCATAAATACACCTCTGTGCCTTTCACATAAATTACTTATCAAAATATGTGAGGTGCTTTGGTGATTGTAACATGAACCTCTCTGGAAAAAAAATATTTTTCTACTATTCATCATTATCAATATTAGACATAGGTTTAAATTTTCTTTTCTTTGGAGAGCAAGAATACTCACCATCAGTTTTTCCTTTTTTTTATATATGCCCCTACCATTACAAAAGGATGTGTAGGTGGCTTCAGCTTCCCTTATAAGCCAAGAGCTGAATGAGAAATAATTTCTGAAACTGTCCTCTCAAGGATACTCATTAGCTTTTGGAATATGAATATGTTTTTCATGTTTTCATCCTACACGAAGGGGCCTGTGCACCAAAGCTCTTACTATGCATGTTAATTTGGCAATCACATAGCTTCATAGAGGATTTTTTTTATCACAGCATATGTAAAGAATTGTGAAGCATGCAGATGCATGCTAAGCAGCTCATTATTTTGTGACATGAATAATACACCTTATGTTGAAATTTCTCAAGCTTTATTATTCATTGAAAATTAACATCTTAAAAGATATTGTTAACTTTCCCTGGGTGCAACAGAAATGGGCCAGCGATGCACCCAAAATAGTCCTTCACTCACAATCCTTTATATAAAATGTAGGTCCTCCCATCCTCAATCTCTGATTGTTCATCTTTTGTATCCATTGTCAAAATAAATAGCTAATTTAATGACTATATCCACCTTAAACCCATTTAGAAGTATGAAAGTACTTCCCACGCCCTTGTTTGACAGGTTGCCAAGTAAGTGAATATTTCCTTATTTGTTACCTGAACTGGTGATGGTTCTGCAATAGTCTGCTAGAGGTCCGTGGCCTCCATTGTGGAAGCAGCAACCTTCAGGACAGAGTGAAGGGATCATTCCATAGCGTCCCGCAGATCAATCCAGAGACTTGTGGGTTATGTCCGTCTACCAGGATGTGGAGATGTGAGACCGCCAGAGCGCTGCCATATAGTAAGTACCCTGTGCAGTAGCCTCTCCTCCAGTATTCTCTGTCTAGCAGATGGACAGACAATACTCTGTTCCATATCATCATGCTGATCAATCCATAGACTGGTGGGTTGTGTCCATCTACCAGCAGGTGGAGATAGAGAGCAATCCTTTTGCCTCCCTATATGTGGTCATGTGCTGCCGGAAACTCCCCAGTATGTTCTCTATCTCAGCAGGTGGTGGTCACACACAGCAGCAGCTCTGGCTAGGTCTCCAAGCCTAATTTTTAGGTTTTGTTGAGTACCTGGGGTTGAGGGCTCTTCTTGAGCAAGTGCAAACCTGGTGGCGCCAGGTCCCTCCTTTTCTCCCCCCTCCCGCTGGCTCCGTTTAAAAAAAAAAAAAAATTTTGGACGTCCTTAAAGGCGTTTATTTCGACGTTTATTTAAACGTTTATTGCAGCTACTCACTGGGACACCAGGTCGTTACAGCTCGGAGCGAGAAGCAGGTAATTTTTACCTTTTTATAGCGGGCAGGGGGTTCCCCGATCGATCTCCACGTGGCCTATGGCGTCGGAGGGCGAGGGCGCGAAGAATCGCTCCCCGGACCGCGTGTGCGCTTCTAGCGGGGATGCGGGGGTCTTAAAGTCTGATTCGCCCCTTGTTGGGTGTCAGTTTGGAGGCCGGTCAGTGTCCCGGGTCTTCCTCCGGTGCGGCAGTTTTTCCTGCCATAAACGCCCATCCCCCGCTACTCGCCTCCGCCATCTTGGCCGGCCACTCTGCTCGGACGGCTTCTTCTTGGGCCGCCCTTGAGCTGGGAGACGTTCATGCCATGGCCGCCCTTGATTTGGGTGACGGCAAAAAAGCGGCTAAAGCTAAGCGCCGTTCTTCCCGCGCGGCTCCTTCGCGGAGTGTCGCGCCGGACGCCATCTTGGATGTGCAGCATGTTTCTCCCCCGCTCTTGCGAGCGCCGGTTGAGGGTGCGTCTAGGGCTGTGGCCCAGGCTGCTGAAGTGCACAGTCTGGGGGGTTTCTCCCCCGAGTTTATTTTGCTGCTGCATCAGGCCTTCCTTATGCAAAACGCTGCCCCTTCTCCCTTGTCCGATAAAGGGGTTGAGGCCCCTGGAAGTAAACGCCCTCGGGTGGATTCCCAGGCCTTAGAGGACTCTGTTTCCTCTGATGTAGATGAGGGCAGCGTATCTGAGTTCTCCCAACGGTCCTTTGGGGATTCCTTGGAGGAGACGGATTCCCGCTCGGATGGAGCGGATGACCCCTCTGCAGCGCGGATCTTTCGCTCAGAGGATTTGCCCAACCTGTTAGTGCAGGCCATGAGCATTTTGAAGATTTCCTCTCCAGAGGACGTCTCTCCCTCAGCCCCTGTTGGCTCCGCCATTATGCTGGGGACGAAGCGCCCGCCTAGAACCTTCCACGTGCATGATGCCATGCACACCTTAATTTCGGCTCAATGGGATGTCCCGGAAGCGAGCCTCAAAGTGGCTAGGGCTATGTCCTGCCTCTATCCTTTGCCTGAAAGTGAACGGGAGGCCTTTCTTTGGCCTACCATGGATTCTTTAATCACTGCGGTGACTAAGAAAACGGCGTTGCCGGTGGAAGGTGGCACGGCCCTAAAGGACGCCCAAGACAGAAGATTGGAGGCGGCCTTAAGGTCGTCCTTCGAGGTGGCTGCCTTAAGTTTGCAGGCCTCAGTTTGCGGCTCCTATGTGGCCAGGGCGTGCCTCACGATTGTGCAGCGGGCTTCCCCCTCGGATCCTTCCTTGAGGGCTGATTGGCCGGCCCTGGAATCGGGCTTGGCTTATTTGGCAGACTTACTGTATGATGTCTTGAGAGCCTCGGCTAAAGGTATGGCTCAGACAGACAGTCTCTGCGTGGCGGTGGCTTTGGCTGAAACATTGGTCTGCTGACCACGCCTCTAAGTCCCGCCTGGCTAAGTTGCCTTTTAAAGGCAAGCTGCTTTTTGGGGTCGAGCTATACAAAATTGTGACCGATCTCGGCACGTCTAAGGGCAAGAGGTTACCAGAGGTCAGGGCTCGGGCCAGTGCTCGCCCCGGTATCTCCAGAGGACGGTTTCAGGAAGCCCGTCGGTACCGCCCGGGCAAGTCGGGCTCCTCTGCCCCCTCTTCCTTCAAGAGGAATTTCTCCCCCAAGCAGCATTCCTTTCGCAGAGACCGCCGTCCCGGAGGTGCGCCCTCCGGTCCTCCCCCAGGGTCTCGTACCCAATGACGGGGTCCTGGTCCATGGCCCAGTGCAGATTGGAGGACGCCTGTCCTCGTTTCTGGGCGAGTGGACTAGGGTAACTTCAGACGCTTGGGTGCTGGAAGTCATCAGAGACGGCTACAAGCTAGAGTTCTGCCGACCCTTAAGAGACGGGTTTGTACTCTCTCCCTGCAAGTCTCCGGTCAAAGCTGTGGCAGTGCAGCAGACCTTGGACAATCTGATCCGCCTGGGTGCGGTCGTTCCGGTGCCAGAAAATCAGCTTGGCAAGGGACGTTACTCCATTTACTTTGTGGTACCAAAGAAAGGAGGTTCTGTACAGCCTATCCTCGACCTCAGAGGGGTCAATCGGGCCTTGAAAGTTCGGCACTTTCGCATGGAGACTCTCCGCTCTGTTATAGCGGCAGTGAAGGCAGGGGAGTTCCTGGCATCCTTTGGACATCAAGGAAGCGTACTTGCATATTCCCATCTGGCCTCCTCCTCAACGCTTTCTGCATTTTGCAGTCCTGGGCCGACACTTCCAGTTCAGAGCCCTCCCGTTCGGGTTGGCTACTGCTCCGCGGACCTTCTCCAAAGTAATGGTGGTCATCGCGGCCTTCCTGCGAAAGGAAGGAGTTCAAGTCCATCCTTATCTGGACGACTGGTTGATCCGAGCCCCCTCTTATGCAGAGTGCGGCAAGGCTGTGGACCGGGTGATTGCTCTTTTGAGCTCCCTGGGGTGGATCATCAACTGGGAGAAAAGCCAGCTGCGCCCGACTCAGTCCCTGAAGTATCTGGGAGTTCGATTCGACACCCAAGTGGGCAGAGTGTTCCTGCCGGACAATCGGATTGTCAAACTTCAGGCTCAGGTGGACCAGTTCCTAGTAGCCTCTCCGCTTCGGGCTTGGGACTATGTGCAGCTGTTGGGCTCTATGACGGCCACGATGGAAGTAGTGCCCTGGGCCAGGGCTCATATGAGACCACTACAACACTCTCTGCTGCAGCGCTGGACTCCGGTGTCGGAGGATTATGCTGTGCGCCATCCCTTGGACCCAGCAATGCGCAAGGCGCTGAGCTGGTGGCTGAAGACAGATAAGTTGTCTGCAGGGATGCCTATTGTGACCATGGAGTGGATTGTCGTCACGACGGACGCCTCTTTGACGGGCTGGGGAGCCCACTGCTTGGGAAGGACAGCGCAGGGGCTCTGGTCTCCTGCAGAGGCAAAGTGGTCTATCAACCTCCTGGAACTCAGAGCCATTCAGTTGGCGCTTTTGGAGTTCCTCCCGGTACTGGCGTTGAAGCCAGTACGGGTCCTGTCGGACAATGCCACGGCTGTGGCCTATGTCAACCGCCAGGGAGGTACCAAGAGCGCCCCTCTAGCCAAGGAAGCCATGAATCTATGCCAGTGGGCGGAAGCGAACCTGGAACAGCTGTCAGCTGCCCACATTGCCGGAGTCATGAATGTCAAGGCGGACTTTCTCAGTCGCCATACCTTGGATCCCGGAGAGTGGCAGTTATCGGCTCATGCGTTCTTGGACATCACGAAGCGCTGGGGCCAGCCGAGCCTAGATCTGATGGCGTCATCGGCCAATTGCCAAGTGCCGCGCTTTTTCAGCAGAGGACGGGACCCTCGATCTCTGGGAGTAGATGCTCTTCTCCAACAGTGGCCGACACAAGAGCTTCTCTATGTGTTCCCGCCCTGGCCCATGTTGGGCAGGGTACTAGACCGGGTGGCAAAGCATCCGGGCCGGATAATCCTGGTGGGTCCGGACTGGCCCAGACGTCCCTGGTATGCGGACTTGATCAGGCTCTCAGTGGACGACCCTCTGCGGCTGCCAGTGGAGCAGGGCCTGTTGCATCAGGGTCCCGTGGTGAAGGAGGATCCCTCCCCCTTTGGTCTTACGGCCTGGCTATTGAGCGGCAGCGTCTGAGGAAGAAGGGCTTCTCGGACAAGGTCATCGCCACTATGCTGAGAGCGAGGAAGCGCTCTACTTCTACTGCTTACGCCAGGGTTTGGCGTACCTTTGCAGCGTGGTGTGAAGCAGGCTGTCTTTCTCCCTTCACTGCTCCGATTTCTTCAGTGCTGGCGTTCCTGCAAGAAGGTCTGGAGAAAGGCCTGTCGCTCAGTTCCCTTAAAGTCCAGGTAGCGGCTCTGGCTTGCTTCAGGGGCTGCCTGAAGGGTGCTTCCCTGGCTTCGCAGCCAGATGTGGTACGTTTTCTCAAGGGAGTTAATCACCTGCGCCCTCCTCTGCACTCAGTGGTGCCTGCGTGGAATCTCAATCTGGTGCTAAGAGCATTGCAGAAGCCGCCTTTTGAACCCTTGTCAAGGGCATCTCTGAAAGACCTGACGTTGAAAGCAGTCTTTTTGGTGGCTATCACTTCAGCCAGAAGAGTTTCCGAGCTCCAGGCACTCTCATGTCAAGAGCCTTTTCTGCAGTTCACTGAGGCAGGAGTGACTATTCGCACAGTGCCTTCCTTCCTGCCCAAGATTGTTTCTCGCTTCCATGTGAATCAGCAGCTCTGTCTCCCTTCCTTTCGTAGGGAGGACTACCCAGAGGAATACTCTGCTCTCAAATATCTGGATGTGAGACGAGTCATCATCAGATACTTGGAAGTGACCAATGATTTCCGGAAATCGGATCATCTGTTTGTCCTGTTTGCAGGCCCTCGTAAGGGTCTGCAGGCTGCTAAGCCTACAGTGGCAAGATGGGTCAAGGAAGCCATTGCAGCGGCTTATGTGGCCGCGGGGAAGGTGCCGCCTATCCAGCTGAAGGCTCACTCCACTAGAGCTCAGGCGGCCTCGATGGCAGAGGCCGGGTCCGTCTCCTTGGAAGAGATTTGCAAGGCGGCAACTTGGGCATCGGCCCATACCTTCTCCAGGCATTACCGCTTGACTGTGGCTGCTCGGGCGGAGGCCCGGTTTGGAGCTTCAGTGTTGCGGTCAGGGATTTCAATGTCCCGCCCTGGGTGAGTACTGCTTCGATACATCCCACCAGTCTATGGATTGATCAGCATGATGATACGGAAGGTAAAATTATGTATCATACCTGATAATTTTCTTTCCATTAATCATAGCTGATCAATCCATAGCCCCTCCCAGATATCTGTACTGTTTATATTCTGGTTGCATTTCAGATTCAAGTTTAGTCTTCAGTTCGTGTTCAGGAGGACTTCGTGTTCAAGTTTTGGATTCTTCAAGAGTTGAGACGAGTTTGTGTTACAGTGAGCTGCTGCATTCCTCTCCCCTCCGTTTTACGGGGTTGGATTGAGACATAAATTCTGCCGGTGCTCCCTCCCGCTTCGTGCGGCTGTAGGGCAGCTTTGTACCCCTCCCGCTTCGGCGGTGTTAGGGTCAGTCAGCTCCTCCCACGGTTGCGGTTGCAGGATAAGCCAGATCCCCCCGCATCGGCGGGGTGGTGTCCCTCCCCCGCTCCGCGGGGATGAGCTGGACGGATTCCCCTCTCCCACTTGTGTGGGGATGAGCTGGGTTAATTCCCCTCCCCCGTTTCGGCGGTGGTGAGCTGGGCAGAGTGTCCCTATGTGGGTGTAATTCTCTAAGTGCTGAGTCCTGCGGATGGAGCTTGGATATTGACATACTGAGGAGTTTCCGGCAGCACATGACCACATATAGGGAGGCAAAAGGATTGCTCTCTATCTCCACCTGCTGGTAGATGGACACAACCCACCAGTCTATGGATTGATCAGCTATGATTAATGGAAAGAAAATTATCAGGTATGATACATAATTTTACCTTTGTCTCTGGATTGGTGCTAAGTTCTGGCCTGCGGTGACTAGTTGAACACACAAGTATTGCCGTACTGGGACAGACCAAAGGTCCATCAAGCCCAGCATCCTGTTTCCAATAGTGGGCAATCCAGGTCACATATACCTGGCAAGATCCCCAAAAAAGTACAAAACATTTTACGCTGCTTATCCCAGAAATATTTTCCCCAAGTCCATTTAATAATGATCTATGGACTTTTCCTTTGGGAAACAGTACAAACCTTTTTAAAACTCTGCTAAGTAAACCGCCTTTACAACATTTTCTGGCAATGAATTCCAGAGTTTAATTACACGTTGAGTGAAGAAATATTTTCTCCGATTCGTTTTAAATTTACTACTTTGTAGCTTAATCGCATGCCTCCTAGTCCTAGTATTTTTGGAAAGCGTAAACAGATGCTTCACGTCTACCCGTTCCACTCCACTCATCATTTTATAGACCTCTATCATATCTCCCCTCAGCTGTCTTTTCTCCAAGCTGAAGAGCCCCAGCCGCTTTAGCCTTTCCTCATACGGAAGTTGTCCCATCCCCTTTATCATTTTTGTTGTCCTTCTCTGCACCTTTTCTAATTCCACTTTTCATAGCGTCCCCAGATCAATCCAGAGACTTGTGGGTTATGTCCCTCAACCAGCAGATGGAGATAGAGAGAACTCCGAGATTAGCATATGTAGTTCTGTGCAGCCAGCTCAATCTCAGTATTCTCTCTAGCAGGTGGAGAGACATACCTGTGCAGCTCCAGATTGATCTGACTCCTATCCCGTTCCCTCGGGGGGGGGGGGGGGGGGGTATTAAGTCTTCTCTTGGGGTTGAGGTGCCATTTAGTTGGTTTGGGACACCTGGTGGGGCCAGGTCCCTCCCCTCCTCCCCCGGCCAGCCTCTTTTGCCAGGCCCTTTGGGGTGTTTGGCTTTCTGTCGGAGTGTGCCTGATTTAGCTCTCTCCTGCCTCCAGGTTAGGAAAAAAAAAAAAATGCTTGGGCACGCTGCTCCGGTGCGCTGGTTTGAAGGGCACGGTTCCAGGTCGGGAACGAGACGCGCTTCGGGAGGCTGGTTCGGCTTGGCTTCGGGGGTCGGATGTTGGCGCCGTCAAACCGCGAAGCGCTGTTTGCGCTGCGGTGCTCGAAGGGCAGCATCGGGGACCTGCGATGAGTCAAGGAAAGCTGGGGCACAGTGTAGAAAGCAGAGCGGGGAGCCGCCGGTGCATTCGCCAGCTGGGGAAGGCTCCGATACCGCTCTCCCCTCTGTGGCGGGAAATTAGCTGACAGGCCAGACGCGGTCGGCCCTGCAGTGGCGGTATCGCAGGCCGCGCCAAATTCAGTTTTGGAGGTAGTGAGTACCGTGGGTGCTCCCTCCAATGAGGCTGTGACGGGGGGGGGGGTCTCCCTTTTCTCCGGAGTTCGTGCTGCTTATGCACAGAGCTTTTTTGCTGAAGTCAGCGTCTGTAGAAGCTCCGTTGCCTGTGCCTCAGTGTCCTCAGCCGGGCATACCCCAGTGCCTTCCAAAAAGGCCCCGTTTGGAGCTTCCTTTTTTAGAAGAGGATTTTTCGGGTCCTTCGGAGCCAGAAGATGGCCAGCTCTCAGGGGACTCCATGTCGACTGCCCCTGAAGGTATGGAGGAGAGGGAACTGCCGCCGGGTGAGGGAGATGACCCTATGGCGGTGAAGCTGTTCCACAAGGAAGAGCTCCCGGCTTTTATAGTGCGGGCGCTGGAGGTGTTGAACATCTCTTCGCCGGGTCCGGCACCAGCGGCAGGTGCGGCCCCCATCCATTATGAGGGGTACCAGAGGCCCCTCTAAGGCATTTCATATCCACGAAGCCATGAGAGTGCTCATTGAGGCTCAGTGGGATACCCCGGAATCTAGTCTGCGGGTGGCTCGGGCCATGACACGTCTCTGTCCGCTATGTTCCTAGGATTTGTCTCGTGTTTGCCTCGTGGGCCATGATAGGTCTTGTTCTCGGACGGATTGCTCGGCATACAGGGCCGGTAATTCTGGTGGCTCCGGACTGGCCCAGGCGGCCATGGTACACAGAACTCATCCGGCTGCTCATAGACAGTCCTCTGCAATTATCGATTCACAGCAATCTGCTAGTGCAGGGGCCAATAGTCATGGACAATCCTGCCCATTTTGGGCTTACGGCATGACTATTGAACGGTCGCGTCTCCGGCGTAAAGGTTATCCTGAGAAGGTGATTGCCACGATGTTGTAGTCGCGGAAGCATTCTACGTCGTCGGCTTACGCTAGAGTGTGGCACACGTTTGTGTCTTGGTGTGATTTGGCTGGCATTTCGGCAGAGTCGGCGCCGTTGCCATCTATTCTGGCCTTTTTGCAAGAAGGGCTGGATAAGGCACTGTCTTTGAACACTCTTAGAGTGCAAGTGGTGGCTCTAGCCTGTTTTAGGGGTCGCTTAGGTGGTCGCTTGATAGCGGCTCATCCGGATGTAGTGTTTTTTGCGAGGCGTCAACCATATTAGGCCTCCGACGGAGTAGAATCTGAATTTGGTGCTCTGTGCTATGCAACGTCCACCTTTTGAGCCCCTGGGTAAGGTTCCTCTGAAGGACCTGACGATTAAGGAGGTGTTTCTGGTGGCTATGGCCTCGGCAAGACTAGTGTTGGAGCTTCAGGGGTTGTCATGCAGGGATCCCTTCTTCCGTTTTTCGGAGGCAGGTGTGTGCATTTGGACTGTTCCTTCCTTCTTGCCTAAGGTAGTGTCTCGCTTTCATCTGGGTCAGGCTTTGTTATTGCCAACCTTTCGGCTGGAAGACTATCCAACTCAATATCAGTCCTTACGCTGTTTAGATGTTTGGCGCGTTCTGTTGCGCTATTTGGAGGCTATGAACTCCTTTAGATGTTTGGATCATCTTTTTGTGCTATTTGCCGGGCAGAAAAAAGGTGTGATGGCTTCTAAGGCCCCCGTGGCTTCGGGAAGCGATTACTTTGGCTTATGTGGCCATGGGGCAGGTTCCCCCGCTCTGGGTGAAAGCGCATTCTACTAGGTCTCAAGCTACTTCCTTTGCGGAGGCCCATCTGGTGCCGTTGGAAGACATTTGCAGAGCGGCTACCTGGGTGTCGGTTCATACTTTCATGAAGCATTATCAGTTGGATGTCGCAGCTCGCCAGGACACAGCCTTCGGGGCGTCAGTGCTGACCTCAGGGGTGCGTGCAGCCCGCCCTACTTGAGGATTGCTTGGGTACATCCCACAAGTCTCTGGATTGATCTGGGGACGCTATGGAAGGTAAAACTATGTCTTACCTGATAATTTTCTTTCCATTAGTCCCTGCAGATCAATCCAGAGGCCCTCCCTGGATTTGTTAGATTCTGTTAGGTGTTGTAGGTTTTCCGTTCCGGTTTTTCTGTTGACCCTATGGAGCAGTTAAAAAAAAAAGTAAGAGGAAGAAGAGCAAAGGAAGAATATTGGTTGCTGGTGATGTTCTCCTGGGAGAGGCAGGAGAGTGTGTTTTGTTGGATGAAGGGTTTCCTTTTACTGCTTTGATATTGTTAATACTGAGATTGAGCTGGCTGCACAGGACTACATATGTCGGAGTTCTCTCTATCTCCATCTGCTGGTTGAGGGACATAACCCACAAGTCTCTGGAATGATCTGTAGGGACTAATGGAAAGAAAATTATCAGGAAAGACATAATTTTACCGTATCTTTTTTGAGATGTGGCGACCAGAATTGAACACAATATTCGAGGTGCGGTCGCAAAATGGAGCGATACAAATGCATTATAACGTATCATCAATGATGACACCTAGATCCCTTTCTTGGTTGGTGACTCCTAACGTGGAACCTTGCATGACGTAGCTATAATTCAGGTTCCTCTTTCCCCCATGCATCATTTTGCACTTGCTCACATTAAACGTCATCTGCCATTTAGATGCCCAGTCTCGTAAGCTCCTCTTGTAATTTTTCACAATCCTCCCGCGATTTAACTACTTTGAATAACTTAGTGTCGTCAGCAAATTTAATTACCTCCCTAGTTACCCCCATCTCTAGGTCATTTATAAATATGTTAAAAAGCAGCAGTCCCAGCACAGATCCCTGGGGAACCCCACTAACTACCCTTCTCCATTGAGAATACTGACCATTTAACCCTACTCTCTGTTTTCTATCTTTTAACCAGTTTTTAATCCACAATAGGACACTACTTCCTATCCCATGACTCTCCAATTTCCTCTGGAGTCTTTCATGAGGTACTTGTGTATCTGGATTTTCAGAAGATGTTTGACAAATATTAACCGGCTCACCTTTATCCACATGTTTGTTCACCCCTTCAAAGAAATATAATAGATTGATGATTCAAGATTTCCCTTCACTAAATCCATGTTGGCTTTGTCTCATTAATCCATGCTTTTGAATATGCTCTGTAATTTTGTTCTTTATAATAGTCTCTACCATTTTGCCCGGCACCGACGTCAGACTCACCGGTCTATAATTTCCCAGATCTCCCCTGGAACCTTTTTAAAAAATTGGCGTTACATTGGCCACCCTCCAGTCTTCCGGTACCAGCTCAATTTTAAGGATAAATTACATATTACTAACAATTGTTCTGCAAGTTCATTTTTCAGTTCTATCAGTACTCTGGGATGAATACCATCCTACCCAGGAGATTTGCTACTCTTCAGTTTGTCAAATTGCCCCATTACATCCTCTAGGTCTATAGAGATTTCATTCAGTTTCTCTGACTTGTCAGCTTTGAATACCATTTCTGGCACCGGTACCTCTCCCAAGTCTTCCTCAGTGAAGACCGAAGCAAAGAATTAATTTAATGTCTCTGCTATGGGTTTGTCTTCCCTGATTGCCCCTTTTACCCCTCAGTCATCTAGCGGTCCAACCGATTCTTTTGCTGGCTTGCTGCTTTTAATATAGCTAAAAAAATATTTACTATGTGTTTTTGCCTGCAACTCAATCTTTTTTTCAAAGTTCCTCATTGCCTTCCTTATCAGTGCTTTGCTTTTGACTTGACATTCTTTATGCTGTTTCTTATTATTTTCAGTCTGTTTCTTCTTCCATTTTCTGAAGGATTTTCTTTTAGCTCTAATAGCTTCCTTCACCTCACTTTTTAACCATGCCTGCTGTCGTTTGGTCTTCCGTCCTCCTTTTTTAAGGATGGTATTTTTGAACAGCATCCACACCTGATGTAAATTTTTGACCCTCTTATCTGCTCCTCTAAGCTCTGGTGTTCTCTGTATCTCCACCTGCTGGTAGATGGACAATAACCCTCAAATCTGGATTGATCTGTTGGGACTAATGGAAAGAAAATTATCTGGTAAGGCCTAATTTTACCTTCTCGCCCCTTACTACCCATCCAGAAGATTCTAATTGGTGCCAGGTAGGGATCAAGGATTGTAGAGTAGGTTAAGGGGTAGGAAGGAGAAATATGACATTTTTTCAGAGCTATTGGGTGAGAGCTTCTTAAAACAATTGCCTGATCTATATGAAAGTGAAAGCATATACATTATGACAATTTTTCTTGGTAGTCATGATTGTGACATTTTTCCTTGATAGGCATGATGAAAGTCAGGCGCACAAGTGGGTGACATCATTGCTGGAACAAAACAGCCATCCCAGAGCTCAGAAGTTTGTACAGTTCTGAGTATCTGTAATTCTTCCCAGTTGCAACAGTCTCAGCTTCTCAGTTTTGTTTATTTTTCTACTGAATGGATGTGAAAACAAAAGTTCTCCTGTTTTTTTTTTAAAGATTTTATTGGAACTGTATAATGAACATCATTCATAGTCATCAGAACGGGGGGAGGGTCACATCCGTGGCACTACCAAAATTTCTCAAATGGCTGCCCTCTTCTCTTACCTGCAGAGCATGAGCATAGTCACTGTAGACATAGGGGTGGGAATAAGGGTTGCCTTCTGTCTACATGGTCCGGACATCTTCCTCTCTTCCACCCTGCCCTCAAACTTCAGTCCCCATCACAGCTTTCTCCATCATGGCCACGAAAATGCTTACAACAAAAGGACCATTAAGGTACCTCAGTAGCCCCTTCCCTTATGACGCACACTTCCTGCTGCCTTTGAAGCAAGGCCTTAAGAACCTTGCAAAGTGCCTGAATGCCAAACCCCACGGCCCTTTCATTGGTCTTTTTCTTACTAATGCTGTTGTGGCCATGATGGAGGAGCTGTGACGAGACTGAGGTGTGAAATGAGCACGGAAAACGGGAAGATGTCTGAAGCACAGGTGGGAAAAGGAAGAGAGGGAGTAATACTGGACCATGGAGGGGGGAGAAGAGAGATGTGGAGATGATGGACTGCAGGGGGCAAAGCAGAGGGGGGGACTACTAGAATATGGGGGAGGGAGATGGGTCTGTTGTAGGGGTTGGAGACTTTTATGTGGGAGAAGGGGGATAAGTTTTGGAGATGGGTCTGATGTAAAGATTGAGGCTGTGATAAGTGGGTTGGGGCAGATGGTGGGTGTGGCAGGAAGGGTTTGATACTTATGAGATAGTTTGCAAGTGGACGTTGGTAGGAAACGGGAGGGGTTGGTTGAAGGGGAAGAGGAGTGTGGGATGTATTTTGACATTCAGCTTGGGATGAGTTTGTAAGATGTTTTAATGGGCTGAAGACTTGTTTAGAATTGGGCATTGTCCCGGTGTCCTGGATTAATAACGATCATCATGGCTTACAGAAGTTTATGTATAGCATGATTTGTAGTAATGTACAGGAGGGCCAGGTACCTGAGGAGTACTAGAGGGCACTGGTTCGCCCAGTATTAAAAGATGTTAAAAAGGATAGTTTGGTAGTAGATAACTGTAGACTCGTATCCAACTTGTGCGTGTTTGCTAAGATTTCTGGAAAGCTTATTAAGCAATTAATGGAATATCTTATGAAGATTAACGTTTTGCGTCCATATCAAGCAGGATTTAGGAAGTGTGTAACTGAATCACTTTTGGCATTGGTGTTTATCAGATGTAAGGGCGGGGGTGGATGCTGGCCACTGTGCACTAGCTATTTTCTTTGGATTTAACATCTGCCTTTGACCTATTGGATCATTAGATGTTGACAGAGATAAGTATGCGAGATCTGGTCCTGGACTGGTTTTGGTCATTTTTGAATGATAGAAACTATTTTGTACAGGACCATGGGGCACGATCCTTGAGATACAGGCTCCCATATGGTGTCCTACAGGGGTCGTCTCTTTCACCTGTGTTCAGTCTGTTTTTGGCCCCTCTGATTCTCTTGTTTTTTTGTCTCCAAATAGGCCTGATTTGACCCCTATGAATGACTGACTGTTTATTAATGATTGATGGATTAAGAACCATAAGTTGGTTCTGAATATTGAGAAAACTGGGGTATGTTGGATGTTGGGCCATTTGCTCTGTCTGGAATCTGTTCCAAAACTTTTAGAGGGGAAGGTTACTGTATGTGATTTGCTTTCGATACTTAGGGGTTGTATTAGTTATGGAGTTGCACTTTGAATAACAGATATCATGGGTATTATGTGGGGGCTTTGTTTTAAAGGCAGCAAGGGCATTTTTTCATACTGCGTCTTTGCATATGTTACATTCATTTGTGATATCTAGATTAGATTATGAGAACGTGTTATATTTTGGACTGCCACAATATTTATAAAGGTGCTTGAGAACTCTGCAAAATTGTGCTATAACATAGTAGATGATGGCAGAAAAAGATCTGTACGGTCCATCCAGTCTGCCTAACAAGATAAACTCATTACATATGGTACGTGATAATTCATATGTATATCTGGTCTTGATTCGCTGTAAGATTGCTGGGGGGAGTTGGAATTAGAAGAACACATTACTCCATTATATAAACAGTTTCACTGGTTGACAGTTGAGTATAGGGCATCATAAGATTTTACTTTTTGTGCATCAGGTTAAATGAGGGTCTTCTGTCTTATTTGAAGCCTATGATTTGGTTATATGCCCCCGGGGGGGGGGGGGGGGGACTTTGAGATCAGATGCTGCCCATTTGCCTTCAGTTCCTAAATAATTCGTGTGCATGACTGGTGGTTACCAGAGGTGGGGCTTTTTTAGGCAGGCGCCAGTTTTGTACAATCACTTGCCTGTGGAGTTGTGTATGGAGACCTCGTTGAAACAGTTTAAAGGGAAATTAATAACCTATTTTTTTTCTGAAAGCTTTCATGGGAGCTTAGTATTAACTCAGAGAGTTCTGTACTTTAGACATAATTTGATTGACCCCTTTTTTTAGAGAGTGAATGGATGAGTAATTGGTTTTATGGTTTATGAGCTTTCTTATTATTTTATGATGTTCCTTTTTCCTTAAAGTAACAAAAGTAAGGGTAGCAAACTCAAGAAAAAAAAATTGCTAAAATTCAGGATTGGAACTGCTCAGAGGAAGCCTCATATGAACATATTTTATATAAACAAAGCCTCAAAGCTTCCCGGGCATATAGTGGTATACACCACACCATTACTCCTCAGATTGGAGTCCCATTTTATTCTTATTAGCCTTCATAAAAGACCAGGAAAAAAGAACAGTTGAAAAACACCAAAATTTGGAAAAAACTGTTCCCAAAAAAAGCTGGTCACACTGTAGGCAAATCACCAATGAAAAGGTCCAATACCCGGTGCAGAAAAATACAAAAAAAATCAAAAATCAAACAACCACAGTTACAAACGCCCCCCCCCCCCCCCGCCCCCCCCCCCCAAATGCTGGCAGCAGTTCATACTAAAAACCCAAGGAAACACTTAGCTTCACAAAAGGATAGGTTCCTTCATGTCCTGGTCCCAGTCTTGTCACTTCCATTATGGCGCTCACAATCACCAGGCACCCTCCATGAACCGACTACCCACAGCAAGGGCCAGTTGCGCTGCTTCAGGAGGTGGAACTGCGGTCACCATTTTGAGTAGACACCAGAATACTCCTCCAATCACCAACACTTCACAGATTTTAGGAGATAGTCGATTTAAAAGCTTGTCATTCCACTGCTATATGTATTTCAAAATCTGTTTTTATTCAATAATAAGAAAATTAAGCAGAACAGCGGCACATCCACACAAAACGAAGCAAACTGAAATACTAAGCAATGGGGATAATTCAGATATAAAGAAGAAACACCACCCGCCCATACCCTATACCCACACCCTGAAAAAGATAACACCCCCACTGCGGTACAGGATGGAGATTTGGACTGTTAGGTTGGGCACTATAAGGAACAATACTAGAAAAAAAAACAGCCCTCCCCACATTACCTAACCCTGCCTCCCTCCCTTTGGGTATTCTCATTTCAAGCTCTTCCCCCTGCATCCTGGAAACTGTTCATGACATCACTACGTGCTCTGTGGGAAATTGAATGCAAGAAAGGCTCCCAAATGGACAAAAATAATAGTTACTTTTAAAGATATTGTGCACTGTAGGTTTCCCAAAAGAAAAGTTCATGAAGTCGTCGACCTACATGCAGAAACCGGAGAAGCTAACCTGGACCTCAGGAGTTCATTTGCTGTTGTTCTGAGCTGTTTAAGGGAGTTTACCTTCCTTTTTTGTGTTTGCCTTCGAGAGTATTTGAATAATTAACTCTGGAGGAAGGCGCACAGCCAGTGTCAGGTGTTTACGAATAAAGGGCTCTCTGTTTGCTCCAGTCTTGAAGACCCGGTTATGCTTTTTTCTTTTGCTGTTTGTGTTTGTGTACTCTTTAACCCTCTCTTTTGTTACAAAAGCAGATCAAGAACAGTTTCTCTACACAAGGTTCTCTGGGTTGCACAGATGAGGAACTGGGAGACCCCCTCTATCTGTGCAAGTTGAACCAAAGAAGGTGGATTCCATGTATTTGGGAGGGCCTAATTGCCACACCAAACCCTGGTGGTTGAATCCACTCTCAAAAGTGTTAGGAGTTCCAGGTCTCGTGTCTGAGAGCCCCTAGGCAGGGGGTCCTGAAACTTAGATTCTTTTGGGAGGAAGATTTATCAGGCCTCAATGCTTAGGGTTACCATACGTCCGGATTTACCTGGACATGTCCTCTTTTTGAGGACATGTCCGGGCGTCTGGACGGGTTTTGGCCAGCCTGCCCATTTGTCCAGATTTCTGGACAAATGGGCGGGCTAACGTGCGTGCGGGTGGTGGACCTCCACTCCCCTTACGATCTTCCCTGGTGGTCTAGTGACTTTGGGGCAGAAAAGAGCCCCCTCTTTCCTGCCCGGTGCGCTGCTCTGCCGGAGGCCTCGCAAGACTTCAATTCTCGGCGGCCATTTTGAATCTCGCCAAGACCGTCACAGGCAGCATACAGGATGCAGAGCAGCGCGCCAGGCAAGAAAGAGGGGGGCTCTTTCCTGCCCCGAAGTCACTAGACCACCAGGGAAGATCGTGAGTAAGGGGAGAGTTGGTGACAGGGCCAGGGGGAGGGGAGGTGAGGGGGTGACCAGGGGGAGGGGAAAATGCGACAGGGGGCGAGGTGTGGAAAGGGGCGGGGCGAGGGTATGAAATTGGGTGGGGCAAGTGTCCTCTTTTTTTTTTTTTTTAAGGACAAAAAATGGTAAACCTATCAATGCTGGTCTCCCACACCCAGGACTACCAGCTTTACAGGAGCATTTATTTGCAGTCCTTGATTTGTAATGTGCTTGACCAGTGATTCCCAGGGTCGTGCCAACACAGTAAGTACGGTAAGCGCTGCAGGGGGGGCGCCTGCCTTCAAGGGCGCCGAGCCGTCGCGTTGTATTTTTTAAAAATAAAAACCTTACTCCTCCGCTCCCCTCCATCCCCGATTCCTCGGCGCTTTAAATTTACCTCGCTCCGCCCCCCGACGTCTGCACAGCGTCAGTGAAAGCGCTGCCTGTCTGACGTCTCTCCACCAGCCCAGCCTTCCCTTCGCTTATTTGTTCCCTCTGTGTCCCGCCCTCAAGGAAATGATGTCAGATGAAGGTGGGACACAGAGGGAACGAGTGAAGGGAAGGCTAGGCTGGTGGAGAGATGTCAGATAGGCAGTGCTTTCACTGACACTGCGCAGATGTCGGAGGGAGGTAAATTTAAAAGTCCGGGGGGAGGGGGGGTGCACGCGCGCGCCAACTGATGGTCTGCAGGGGGGCACCAGAGACCCTAGGCACGGCCCTGGTGATTCCCAAACTTTTTTGGCCTGCTGCCCCCTTGGTTCCATAAATTTATTATAGTGCCACTCCCCCTCTCCTATTGAGGCTATTACTCAAAACAAATTACTAAAAATTTTGATAAAATGTTAAAAAAAAACCCCCAGCTTAAAGATATAAAATCTTCTTTAGCAGTTTGAAACTGTTTCTGTTCCAAGTATGGATCATCTGCTCACAGTTATGCTTCAATACTTAAACAAGCTAACCAGTTAAAAATATCAAAATAATACATGTGCTTGCAGTAATGCTTTCAACACGTACCCAAGTGGTGGCTTGTATTACTGACTTCTCATGATTCATGCAATGCTTTGCATGTTTTATTTGTGACGTTGCAAACATATGCACCATTGGTTCACTCGTGATGGCGCACACATATGCATAAACAGTTACTTCCATATCATCAAGCTGATCAATCCATAGACTGGTGGGTTGTGTCCATCTACCAGCAGGTGGAGATAGAGAGCAAACTTTTGCCTCCCTATATGTGGTCATGTGCTGCCGGAAACTCCTCAGTATGTTCTCTATCTCAGCAGGTGGTGGTCACACACAGCAGCAGCTCTGGCTAGGCCTCCAAGCCTAATCCTTAGGTTTTGTTGAGGCCTGGGGTTGAGGGCTCTTTTGAGCAAGTGCAAACCTGGTGGTGCCAGGTCCCTCCTTTTCTCCCCCCTCCCGCTGGCTCCGTTTAAAAAAAAAAAAAAAAATTTTAAACGTCTTTAAGGGCGTTTAATTCGACGTTTCTTTAAACGTTCATTGCAGCTACTCACTGGGACACCAGTTCGTTACAGCTCGGAGCGGCAAGCAGGTAATTTTACCTTTTTATAGCGGGCAGGGGGTTCCCCGATTCTTCTCCTCGTGGCAATGGCGTCGGAGGGCGAGGGCGCAAAGGGTCGCTCCCCGGATCGCTGGAGCGCTTCTAGAGGGGATGCGGGGGTTTTACAGCCTGATTCGCCCTTGATGGGTGACAGTTTAGTGACCGATGAATGTCCCGGTCGTTCCTCCGGCGTGGCGTTTTTTTCCCGCCATAAACGCCCATCCCCCGCTCCTCGCCTCCGCCATCTTGGCCGGCCACGCGGCTCGGACGGCTTCTTCGGGGCCGCCCTTGAGGTTGGAGACATTAATGCCATGAACGCCCTTAATTTGGGCGACGGCACAAAAGCGGCTAAAGTTAAGCGCCGTTCTTCCCGCGCGGCTCCTTCACGGAGTTTCGCGCCGGACGCCATTTTGGATGCGCAGCATGTCTCTCCCCCGCTATTGCGAGCGCCGGTTGAGAGTGCGTCTAGGGCTGTTGCCCAGGCTGCGGAAGTGCACAGTCTGGGGGGTTTCTCCCCTGAGTTTGTTTTGCTGCTGCATCAGGCTTTCCTCATGCAAAACGCTGCCCCTGCTCCTTCTTCTGATAAAGAGGTTGAGGTTCCCAGAGGTAAACGCCCTCGGGTTGATTTCCAGGCCTTGGAGGACTTTTGTCTCCTCCGATGTAGATGAGGGCAGCGTGTCTGAGGTCTCCCAACGATCCTTTGCGGATTCCTTGGAGGAGATAGATCCCCGCTCGGATGGAGCGGATGACCCCTCTGCAGCGCGGCTTTTTAGCCCAGAGGATTTGCCCAACCTGTTGTTACAGGCCATGGACACTTTGAAGATTTCCTCTCCGGAGGACGTCTCTCCCTCAGCCCCTGTTGGCTCTGCCATTATGCTGGGGACGAAGCGCCCGCCTAGAACCTTCCACGTGCATGATGCCATGCACACCTTAATTGCGGCTCAATGGGATGTCCCGGAAACGAGCCTTAAAGTGGCTAGGGCTATGTCCCGCCTCTATCCTTTGGCTGTGAGTGAACGTGAGGCCTATCTGTGGCCTACCGTGGATTCTTTAATCACTGCGGTGACTAAGAAAACGGCGTTGCCGGTGGAAGGTGGCACGGCCCTAAAGGACGCCCAAGACAGAAGATTGGAGGCGGCCTTAAGGTCGTCCTTTGAGGCAGCTGCTTTAAGTTTGCAGGCCTCAGTTTGCGGCTCCTATGTGGCCAGGGCGTGCCGGACTATGGTGCAGCGGGCTTCCCCCTCGGATCATTCCTTGAGGGCTGATTGGCCGGCCCTGGAATCGGGCTTAGCCTATTTGGCAGACTTGCTGTATGATGTCTGGAGAGCCTCAGCTAAAGGCATGGCTCAGACAGTCTCTGCGCGGCGGTGGCTTTGGCTGAAACATTGGTCTGCTGACCACGCCTCTAATTCCCGCCTGGCTAGATTGCCTTTTAAAGGCAAGCTGCTCTTTGGGGTCGAGCTGGACAAAGTCGGGTTCCTCTGCCCCCTCTTCCTTCAAGAGGAATTTCTCCCCCAAGCAGCATTCCTTTCGCAGAGACCGCCGTCCCGGAGGTGCTCCCTCCGGTCCTCCCCCAGGGTCTCGTACCCAATGACGGCTGTCCTCGTTTCTGGGCGAGTGGACCACTATAACTTCAGACGCGTGGGTGCTGGAAGTCATCAGAGACGGCTACAAGCTAGAGTTCTGCCAACCCTTAAGAGACGGGTTTGTACTCTCTCCCTGCAAGTCTCCGGTCAAGCTGTGGTAGTGCAGCAGACCTTGGACAACCTGATCCGCCTGGGTGCGGTCGTTCCGGTGCCAAAAAATCAGATTGGCAAGGGACGTTACTCCATTTACTTTGTGGTTCCAAAGAAAGGAGGTTCTGTCCGGCCTATCCTCGACCTCAAAGGGGTCAATCGGGCCTGGAAAGTGAGGCACTTTCGCATGGAGACTCTCCGCTCTGTTATAGCGGCAGTGAAGGCAGGAGAGTTCTTGGCTTCCTTGGACATCAAGGAAGCGTACCTGCATATTCCCATCTGGCCTCCTCTCCAACGCTTTCTGCGTTTTACAGTCCTGAGACGACACTTCCAGTTCAGAGCCCTCCCTTTCGGGTTGGCTACTGCTCCGCGGACCTTTTCCAAAGTAATGGGGGTCATAGCAGCCTTCCTGCTAAAGGAAGGAGTACAAGTCCATCCTTATCTGGACGACTGGTTGATCCGAGCCCCCTCTTATGCAGAGTGCGGCAAAGCTATGGACCGGGTAGTTGCTCTTTTGAGCTCCCTGGGATGGATCATCAACTGGAAGAAGAGCCAGCTGCGCCCGACTCAGTCCCTGGTGTATCTGGGAGTTCGATTCGACACCCAAGTGGGCAGAGTGTTCCTGCCAGACAATCGGATTGTCAAGCTTCAGGCTCAGGTGGACTAGTTCCTAGTAGCCTCTCCTATTCGGGCTTGGGACTACGTGCAGCTGTTGGGCTCTATGACGGCCACGATGGAAGTAGTGCCCTGGGCCAGGGCTCATATGAGACCACTACAGCTATCTCTGCTGCTGCGCTGGACTCCGATGTCGGAGGATTATGCTGTGCGCCTTCCCGTGGACCCAGCAGTGCGCAAGGCGCTGAGCTGGTGGACGCAGACAGACAAGTTGTCTGCAGGATTGCCTCTGGTGACCCCGGAGTGGATTGTCGTCACGACAGACGCCTCTTTGATGGGCTGGGGAGCCCACTGCTTGGGAAGGACAGCGCAGGGGCTCTAGTCTCCTGCAGAGGCAAGTGGTCTATCAACCTCCTGGAACTCAGAGCCATTCGCTTGGTGTTATTGGAGTTCATCCCGGTACTGGTGTTGAAGCCTGTACGGGTCCTGTCGGACAATGCCACGGCTGTGGCCTATATCAACCGCCAGGGAGGTACCAGAGCGCCCCTCTAGCCAAGGAGGCTATGAGTCTTTGCCAGTGGGCGGAAGCGAACCTGGAGCAGCTTTCAGCGGCCCACATTGCCGGAGTCATGAATGTCAAGGCGGACTTTCTCAGTCGCCATACCTTGGAGCCCGGAGAATGGCAACTATCTGCTCAGGCGTTCTTGGACATCACGAAGCGCTGGGGCCAGCCGAGCCTAGATCTGATGGCGTCATCGGCCAATGGCCAAGTGCCGCGCTTTTTCAGCAGAGGACGGGACCCTCGATCCCTGGGAGTAGATGCTCTTCTCCAACAGTGGCCGACACAAGAGCTCCTCTATGTGTTCCCGCCCTGGCCCATGTTGGGCAGGGTGCTAGACCGGGTGGCAAAGCATCCCGGCAGGGTAATCCTGGTGGGTCCGGATTGGCCCAGACGTCCCTGGTATGCGGACTTGTTCAGGCTCTCAGTCGACGATCCTCTGCGGCTGTCAGTGGAGCAGGGCCTGTTACATCAGGGTCCCGTAGTGATGGAGGATCCCTCTCCCTTTGGTCTTACGGCCTGGCTATTGAGCGGCAGCGTCTGAGGAAGAAGGGCTTCTCAGACAAGGTCATCGCCACTATGCTGAGAGCGAGGAAGCGCTCTACTTCTACTGCTTACGCCAGGGTTTGGCGTATCTTTGCAGCATGGTGTGAAGCAGGCTCACTTTCTCCCTTCACTGCTCCAATTTCTTCAGTGTTGGCGTTCCTGCAAGAAGGTCTGGAGAAAGGCCTGTCGCTCAGTTCCCTTAAAGTCCAGGTAGCGGCTCTGGCTTGCTTCAGGGGCCGCCTGAAGGGTGCTTCCCTGGCTTCGCAGCCAGATGTGGTGCTCTTTCTCAAGGGAGTTAATCACCTGCGCCCTCCTCTGCACTCAGTGGTGCCTGCGTGGAATCTCAACCTGGTGCTAAGAGCATTGCAGAAGCCGCCTTTGGAACCCTTGTCGAGGGCATCTCTGAAAGACCTGACGTTGAAAGCAGTCTTTTTGGTGGCTATCACTTCAGACAGAAGAGTTTCCGAGCTCCAGGCGCTCTCATGTCGAGAGCCTTTTCTGCAGTTCACTGAGGCAGGAGTGACTATTCGCACAGTGCCTTCCTTCCTGCCCAAGATTGGTTCTCGCTTCCATGTGAATCAGCAGCTCTGTCTCCCTTCCTTTCGTAGGGAGGACTACCCAGAGGAGTACTCCGCTCTTGAATATCTGGATGTGAGACGAGTCATCATCAGATACTTGGAAGTGACCAATGATTTCCGGAAATCGGATCATCTGTTTGTCCTGTTTGCAGGTCCTCGTAAGGGTCTGCAGGCTGCTAAGCCTACAGTGGCAAGATGGGTCCAGGAAGCCATTGCAGTGGCTTATGTGGCCGCGGGGAAGGTGCCGCCTATCCAGCTGAAGGCTCACTCCACGAGAGCTCAGGCGGCCTCGATGGCAGAGGCCGGATCCGTCTCCTTGGAAGAGATATGCAAGGCGGCAACGTGGGCTTCGGCTCATACATTCTCCAAGCATTACCGTTTGACTGTGGCTGCACGGGCGGAGGCCCGGTTTGGAGCTTCAGTGTTGAGGTCAGGGATTTCTATGTCCCGCCCTGGGTGAGTACTGCTTCGGTACATCCCACCAGTCTATGGATTGATCAGCTTGATGATATGGAAGGTAAAATTATGTATAATCATACCTGATAATTTTCTTTCCATTAATCATAGCTGATCAATCCATAGCCCCTCCCAGATATCTGTACTGTTTATATTCTGGTTGAATTTTAGGTTCAAGTTTAGCCTTCAGTTACTTCAGGAGGACTTCGTGTTCAAGTTCTTCTTTCACTTGGATTCTTCAAGAGTTGAGACGACTTTGTGTTACAGTGAGCTGCTGCATTCCTCTCCCCTCCGTTTTACGGGGCTGGATTGAGACATAAATTCTGCCGGCACTCCCTCCCGCTTCGTGCGGCTGTAGGGCAGCTTTGTACCCCTCCCGCTTCGGCGGTGTTAGGGTCAGTCAGCTCCTCCCGCGGTTGCGGTTGCAGGATAAGCCAGATCCCCCCGCATCGGCGGGTGTGGTGTCCCTCCCCCGCTCCGCGGGGATGAGCTGGACGGATTCCCCTCCCCCACTTGTGTGGGGATGAGCTGGGTTAATTCCCCTCCCCCGTTTCGGCGGTGGTGAGCTGGGCAGAGTGTCCCTTCGTGGGTGTAATTCTCTAAGTGCTGAGTCCTGCGGATGGAGCTTTGATATCGACATACTGAGGAGTTTCCGGCAGCACATGACCACATATAGGGAGGCAAAAGTTTGCTCTCTATCTCCACCTGCTGGTAGATGGACACAACCCACCAGTCTATGGATTGATCAGCTATGATTAATGGAAAGAAAATTATCAGGTATGATTATACATAATTTTACCATTTTATTTTATGTTTTTATTGTGAACCACTCTATTTATTTAGAAGATTAGTATATCAAGTGAATTAAACTTGTAAGAAATAGTGTTCTCCGAGGACAAGCAGGCTGCTTGTTCTCACAATTGGGTCGATGTCCACGGCGGCCCCAGGAATGGAATTTCTCAAAGCAAAAACATCAAAGCTTTGGTAGAGCCTTCTGATGCGCGGCCGTCTTGCCGGCCATTGCACGAGAGTCCCGCGCAGTTTCCGTTTTTCCATGGTAGGGAGTAGCTGTCTTTTGTCTCCTCTCTGCTCGGCCCTCAGAAAGAGCCTTCGCGTTTTCACGAAGTCCTTCTTCGTTTTTTCTCTTTCTTAGTTTGCTCTGTTCCTTCTTTAAAAAAAAAACCCTTTAATTCATAGTTTTTCCCCTTAAGTTTCCGTTCACCTCTGTCGCCGTCCTCTTAGGCTGCGCTTACGTGTTTCCCCCCTTTTTGTGTGCTTCTTAGAGCCATAATCGCGGATTTTGATTTCGCCGCCGCTATTTTTCCATCCATGCTATCGAGGACTCCCAGCAGCTTCAAGAAGTGTACTCGGTGCAACCGGTCTATCTCAGGTACTGATCCCCACGCGTGGTGTCTTCAGTGCCTTGGGTCCGACCATCGCCCAGACGCATGTAAGTTGTGTCTTAGCCTGAAAAAGCGGACACAGCTGTCGAGACAAGCTCAACGAGACCGACTTTTCGGAGCTTCGACCGGTTCCTTAACATCGACATCGGTACCAAGGTCAGTGGCTTCGATATCGGCACTGGGGATGGCATCGACTTCAGGAGCGCAGGTAATGGCTGTCCGGAGACCACCACACGCTGGGAGCAGTGAGGTGTCGACTGGGTCTCCACCTGTCTCGAAGACTCCTGCTGTACAGGCCCCACGGGACCGACCAGATTCGTATCCGACCCCGAGGAGACATCTGGATTCCACGTCCGAGTCGCATGACGTGCATCGAGCGAAGGTGAAGAAGCATCGTCATCAGTCTCCTTCCAAGCACGGTACCAAGAGCTCCGGGGCGTCGAAGGATTAGGCACCCATGAAGCGCTCCGGTGCCGGGGGTGCTTGTGCCCTCTGTACTGTCGCTGGAAGCGGCAGCTGGCTCTATGTCCATGGTGAGGTCCTTGACGCCGGTACCGCCTGTGGCATTGGCGTCGGTTGCCACCCAAATCGACTCCGTCAACATCGATGGAGGGAGCTTCATCGCCGCCAGCGTGGGAGTCGACCTCTCGACATCGCCATCGAGGACATGGTTCCTTGGCATCGAGATGGGCCCTGTTTCGGACTGCAGTTAAGGAACTCTTGTCCGACACCGATGAGGATGCCTCGTGGGATGAAGGGGAAGATCCCAGGTATTTCTCTTCTCAGGAGTCTTGTGGTCTTCCTTCTGATCCTACTCCTTCACCAGAAAGAAAGCTTTCTCCTCCGGAGAGTCTTACTTTCTCTTCTTTTGTCTGGGAAATGTCTGTGTCTATTCCCTTCCCAGTGCTATCTGAGGATAAGCCCAGGACTGAGATGCTCGAGGTCCTTGACTATCCTTCACCACCTAAGGAGTCATCCTTGGTTCATTGGCATAATGTCCTCAAGGAAACACTTATGCAGAACTGGATGAAAACCGTTAAGTAATCCCACCATCCCCAAGAAGGCTGAGTCCCAATATCAGATTCATGGAGAACCTGAGTTGATGAAGTTGCAGTTACCTCACGACTCTATGGTTGTGGATTCTGCTGTCAGGAGAGCCAGGAGTTCTAGAGACTTAGCCTCAACGCCCCCAGGGAGAGAATCTAGAACCCTGGACTCTTTGGGGAGGAAGGCGTATCAGGCCTCTCTGCTCGCGGCCAAAATTCAATCTTACCAGCTCTACACGAGCATTCACTTGAGGAACACAGTGAAGCAACTGGCGGACTTGGTTGATAAGCTCCCTCCGGAGCAGGCCAAGCCTTTTCAGGAGGTAGTCAGGCAGCAGAAGGCGTGTCGTAAATTCCTGTCCAGGGGTGCTTACGATACTTTTGATCTTGCATCCAGAATCGCTGCTTGCCTCTGACCTGGACAATCGAGTCCAGCAGCGGATTGCGGATGTCCCTTGCCAGGGGATAACATTTTTGGTGAGAAGGTCGAGCAAGTGGTTGATCATATCACGCAATGGGAAACCGCTATGGACCATCTCTCCCGCCGGGCGCCTTCGACTTCTACCTCATCTGGTAGACGATTTTTCAGGGGAAGGAAGAATGCTCCGTTCGCTTATAACAGGCGTAGGTACAATCTTCCTTCTCAACAGGCTTCTCAGGCTCATCCCCAGCGTGCTCGATCTCGTAAACAGCGTGCGCCAAGGCAGGCCCCTGTAGCTCCCCAGCAAAAGCAAGGGGACAGGCTTTTGACTAGCTCCAGCTGAGCATAGCCTCTGTAAAAGTGTCTGTGCCGGACGACTTGCCGGTCGGAGGGCGGTTAAAATTTTTTCACCAAAGGTGGCCTCTCATAACCTCCGATCTGTGGGTTCTTCAAATAATCCTGTTAGGGTACTCCCTCAATTTGATACCCAGGCCTCCAAATTGCCCACCAGGAGCTCAATCTTTCAGCTTCCAGCACGGTTAGGCACTTGCAGAGGAACTCTCCGCCCTTCTCAAGGCCAGTGCGGACGAGCCCGTTCCACCAGGGCAAGAAGGGTTGAGATTCTATTCCAGGTACTTCCTTGTGCAAAAGAAAACAGGGGGGCTGCGTCCCATCTTAGACCTAAGGGCCCTGAACAAATTCCTGGTCCGAGAAAAGTTCAGGATGCTTTCCCTGGGCACCCTTCTTCCCATGATTCAGGAAAACGATTGGCTATGCTCTCTGGACTTAAAGGATGCTTATACACACATCCCGATACTTCCAGCTCACAGGAAGTATCTTCGATTTCGTCTGGGAACGCAGCACTTCCAGTATTGTGTACTTCCCTTTGGTCTGGCGTCTGTGCCCAGGGTCTTCACAAAATGCCTGGCAGTAGTTGCAGCGTCGCTACGCAGACTGGGAGTGCATGTGTTCCCTTATCTCAACGATTGGCTGGTGAAGAACACCTCAGAGGCAGGGGCTCTACAGTCCATGCAGATCACTATTAAACTGCTGGAGCTACTCGGGTTTGTTATAAATTACCCCAAGTCCCACCTTTTCCCGGTCCAGCAACTGGAATTTATAGGAGCTCTGCTGGACTCACAGACGGCTTGCACCTATCTTCCCGAGGCGAGAGCAGACAATCTTCTGTCTCTAGTTTCCATGGCCAGAGCATCTCAGCTGATCACAGCTCGGAAGATGTTGAGACTTCTAGGCCATATGGCCTCCACAGTTCATGTGACTCCCATGGCGCATCTTCACATGAGATCAGCTCAATGGACCCTAGCTTCCCAGTCTTTTCAAGCTGCGGGGGATCTAGAGGATGTAATCCAGCTATCCACCGATTTTCACAATTCCCTTCAGTGGTGGACAATTCGATCCAATTTGTTCTTGGGACGTCCCTTTCAAATTCCTCAGCCACAAAAGGTGCTGACAACAGATGCATCCCTCCTGGGGTGGGGAGCTCATGTAGATGGGCTTCACACTCAGGGAGTTTGGTCCCTCCAGGAAAACGGTCTTCACATCAATCTCCTGGAGTTGCGAGCGGTCTGAAACGCTCTAAAGGCTTTCAGAGATTGGCTGTCCAATCAAGTCATCCTAATTCAGACAGACAATCAGGTTGCGATGTACTTCATCAACAAGCAGGGGGGCACCGGATCTCGCCTTCTGTGTCTGGAAGCCGTCCAGATGTGGCTTTGGGCTCGCCGTCACAGCATGTTTCTCCAAGCCTCGTATCTGGCAGGCGTAAACAATAGTCTGGCCGACAGGTTGAGCAGGATCATGCAACCTCACGAGTGGTCCCTCAACATGGATGTGGTCCGCAAGATCTTCCGAGCGTGGGGCACCCCCTCGGTGGATCTTTTTGCCATTCAGACAAATCACAAAGTCCCTCAATTCTGTTCCAGACTTCAGGCCCATGACAGACTAGCGTCAGATGCCTTTCTCCTTCCTTGGGGGGCAGGCCTTCTGCACACACATCCTCCCATACCTCTAGTAGGGAAGACTTTGCTGAAACTCAAGCAATACAGCGGAACCATGATTTTGATTGCTCCTTTTTGGCCCTGTCAGATCTGGTTCCCTCTTCTTCTGGAGTTGTCTTCCAAAGAACCGTGGAGATTGGAGTGTTTTCCAACCCTCATTACTCAGAACGAGGGAGCATTTCTGCATCCAGTCTCTGGCTCTCACGGCTTGGATGTTGAGAGCGTAGAATTCGCTTCCTTGGGTCTTTCAGAGGGTGTCTCCCGGGTTTTGCTTGCTTCCAGGAAAGATTCCACGAAGTGGTGTTATTTTTCAAATGGAGGAGGTTTGCCGTCTTGTGTGATAGCAAGGCCCTAGATCCTCTTTCTTGTCCTACACAGACTCTGCTTGAATACCTTCTACATTTGTCAGAGTCTGGTCTCAAGACCAACTCCGTAAGGGTTCTGTAATCCGTTGGGTTGGTTGTGAGCCCTTGGGCTTTGGCCGAGGCCAGCAGGGCACAGACCCACCCCCACACACCCCAACGACACAATACCCCTAAGCTACCCCTCCCCGCAGTACCTCAGGAAGAGGGGAAATAGGCAAACAGGCGGGCCTCGCGGCCGAACCAGAACCCACGCACACAGAGCCACTCGTGCGGGCCTCACGGTCGAACAGGAACCCAGACACACACGGGGGGGGGGTGAAAGAACCCAGAGGGCCCCGGGACCCCAAGATGCCAGACATGCGCTGAACACCAGCGATAGGGCAAAGGGAGAAACAAAAGAACCAGAGCGGGCCAGCCCACCCAGGGGACTAGCGCAGGACAGGGGAACTAACACAGCAACCCCCAAAAGGGTTAGGAAGCCCTAGGCAGAAGCCAGAGGAACCAGACACAAAAAGGGAGGCAGAAAAACCTATGCCTACTCCCACAGCAGACAGAGGCAGAGATACAGCACACAAAGGGTTAAGCTAGCAGGGCCAGTACACGAGGGAGAGAGAGCTCCTATAATAACAAACAAGCCGAGAGAAAGCTCCTCACAGAGGGGAAGCACAGCCCTACTAAACAACACACCGTAGGAGACAGGGACACAGCACACGGTACACAAAGGGTTACTCTCACTGCACATGGGGACAGAAATCCTAGAGTAAACAAACAACCGTAGAGGACAGGAGCTCTCAGACAAGCATCCTAGCAGAAACGAAAGCTGAACAAAGCCCAGCCCCCACTGAGGAACAAGCAGCTGGCTTCCCACAGAGAGCTACAGTCAGCGAAGGGAAGCCCAGCTGGAGGCAAGAGAACTAATTATACACACACACACACACACACACGCTGCCCCCAGCTAACACAAACAAAGGGAAAGGAAAGAAATCCCTGAACAGGGAACTCAGATCAAAGTCAGAGCACACAGCACGTTCTGACCGAGAACTGCGGCTTTCAAGTCACCACAAGAGTGAAGTAATGTCAAAGCAGAATGGATAGTCACATGCAGGCTTAAGTACTACCCACTGACGTCAGCACAAACCCTGGCAGCCAATTAGGAATGAAGGCCACCCCTTTCCCCTGCCAAACCGGTAGAATCATAACAGGTTCATCTTAGTGCAATTAGTGCTTTTCATTGTCATGTAGAAGGTAAGCCTATCTCTGGACAACCTTTAGTTGTTCGTTTCATGAGAGGTTTGCTTTTGTCAAAGCCCCTCCTCCAGTGTCATGGGATCTCAACGTCATTCTCACCCAGCTGATGAAGCCTCCTTTTGAGCCACTGAATTCCTGCCATCTAAAGAACTTGACCTGGAAGGTCATTTTCTTGGTGGCTGTTACTTCAGCTTGTAGAGTCAGTGAGCTTGCTCCTGATCTCAAGTTTCAT
This sequence comes from Microcaecilia unicolor, assembly GCF_901765095.1. Lineage (NCBI taxonomy): Eukaryota > Metazoa > Chordata > Amphibia > Gymnophiona > Siphonopidae > Microcaecilia > Microcaecilia unicolor. Next base: position 197,553,991 of record NC_044037.1, read on the forward strand.
CACAACAGAGTAGTCCTCCGTACGCACCCTAAGTTCTGTAGGCATTCGTGTCTATGTTTGATATCGGATAGCACCAGCGTTTGTGTCTCATTCCATGAGATTTCTGGAGGCACATATGTATACTGTGAAAATGATGAGGCTATTGTGATGATGAAGCTCCCACCTCAGGCTCCCAGATCCCTCTTTCACTCAGGGTGAGCTGGTTCTCAGTATGCAGATTTATGCAAATTAATCTACCACCCTTTTCTGCTCAGGGTGACCTGCTTCTCAAAAAGCAAACACAGTCAGGTTTCACCAATCAGGCTCTTTTCATACACAACTTTATTCCAGCCTCTGGGGCACACTTCTTTCAGCTTAAAACACTTTCACAAGCTTAAACAGTTCTTCCAGCTTAACCATTTCATTGTTCCTACTCAGTGCAATCTTCCTTTTGAAACATTTCTTCTTGCACAGTTCATTATCCATAGATTTCTTCCCCCTGAGCCCTCTCACACAGGCATTTGGGCTCAGTACCAACTCAGTCCCCGGACATATAGTCCCCGGACACACAGTCCCCGGACCCACAGTTCCTCTTCACTGTTCTAGACCGACAGTCTTTTACTCAGTTCCTGGACACACAGTACCTCTTCAGAACACACAGTTCTACTACCTGGTTATCTAGGGCCTTCTTACCCCAGCCAGCTTCCTTGCTTTGCACACAGTTCATCACCAGCCAACCGGGCTCAGCCAGTACTTCACATGGGGATCTCCAGCTCCAGCTACTAGCTCTTTTCTTCAGCTGCCAGCTCTCTTCCTTTTTCCCCCTCTCCCTCAGGCGGGGTACTAAGTAGTCACTGGCCCAACAGGACCCAGCCCTTAACCGGCTGCACCTGTTTCCACCTCCAGGACTCTCCCCGGTCCTAGCGACCTCCAGCTATACCTCCCCTTTCTGGCTCCCTTTAGAGACTCACCCAGCCCTTCT